>NC_042359.1:2213472-2529682 GCF_002563875.1 Besnoitia besnoiti | reverse complement strand
GGTGGGCTGCTTGGCTCACGGATGGTGCGAGCTGATGCTCCGCGGCCCTCTGTGCGCACGGAGGCGTCTCGCGCCGAAGACGAACAGGAGACCGTCGAGCTGGAGCACGCGTCGCCCGCCGGTGCCACTCCTGCGACGGCGCCGCAGCTCCTGCGACAGAAAACGAGGAGGGAGAAGGCGGACGACGATGACAAGTGCGCCCGGCTTCGCGCACTTCGCGCGCATGTGCAGACACTCAGCAGCCTGTGCTTGACTGGCTCCGCACGGAGAGCGAACTCTCAATTGGGTTCGCTGTCGCGGCGCTTCACGAGGACCGATTTCGCGGTAGGCGCGCAGTCCGAGGAAGGCTCGGAAGGGGGGGTCGCGCCTTTCTTCGCAGTCGCCGCGCCCTCGGGGCTGCTCACCGGCGTGTCGCGGGGCGTCCTCGGCAGAGGGACGGAGAACGCAAAGGAGGAGGGTGGCATCGAAGAAATCGAGCGACCGAAACCCCTGCGGTCGCGCGCGGCTCCCAAGTCTTTCACGACGATCCGTGGAGCCTTGCGCGATGGAGAGGTAAAAAGGGACCAGACGGCGACGCGCGAGTCCTCAGACGCAGACATCGAGGCGCTCGACGTTGACGACATTCGATCTGTGAGATCTCACACACAGACCCCTGCCAGGAGCCAGAACCTGCTGTCTGGAGAGCCTCCACTAAAGCGCCGCCGTTTCTTGTTTTCGTGTCGATGCTTGCCGGTGGACGGCGCATGCCTGTCGCTCCTGTATCGAGGCACGCATGCAGGGAGGTCGTCACTGTCCCTTGGAGGTGTCGCCGCTCTCCCAGTTTTTTGTTAGCATGCTCACAGGAGAGTAGAAATCTTCCTAGATCGGTTGCCCGCCGGAAACACTCAAATCAGGCGCACGCCGTTTCTCAGACTCGCATAACTTGTGCTCCTTCACCTGCGTGTACCGAAGTATTCGCATGCAGATGCATGCCGCCGCCCAGGTCGAAACTCACGCCGCGTCACCTCCGTGCGATTTCTCTCAGGGCCCGTCGTCGGAGGACTCCTCATCCCGGCGCCGTGCCCGACCGCCGGCGCGTGCGGTGGCGTCTCGGCAGTTCGCGTCTTCACCGAGTATAAGGCGAGAGATGCCGTCGCGCTGGACGTGCGCGGCGGAGGGCGCGGAGGACGCCTCCGAAGCCTCGCTGTCTTCCTGGGAGTCCGGGGGCCTCGACATCTGCTGGGAGTTCTCAGAGATCGGCGAGTCCGCGACGACCAGCACGCGGAAGCCTGTCTCGAGTAGAGGGCGAGCATCTGGCGCGGACAGCAGGCGCGGGCTCAGCAACCGCCGCTCCAGAAGCATGCGGCTGGCCAAGTCCGACGGCGCGACGGGCCAAGGCGGGGGACGAAGGAGAGAAGACGGATACGTGAGGTTTTTCTCTGACGAGCAGGAGGAGGCAGACGCGAGGGCTGTCACGGCGGCGCAGCTGCGCGCCTCGCAGTTCGCCATTGAGCAGCTGCGAGAGGCGATTGAGAGGCGAAGGACGCAGAACAACTTGAGGCTGTTCCACTCCGACTTCGCCGGCGGCGGGCCTGGCTCGCGCCGACGGCACGAGGAGCGCGAGTGGCGCAAAGACGAAGAAAGAGAAAAGGAGGCCGCAGAGCTGGCGTCGCAGATCTTGGGAGAAGCGAACTACTACGCCCAGGAAACGGACCCCGACCTCGCTCAGGCGTACGACCGGCTGGCCGCGCATCTTCAGCATCTGCGGGACTTACAAGACGCACAGCATCGAATCCCGCATCGCGGAAAGGTGCGCCACGGCAGACACACGCGTGTGTCTCTGTCGATGTGGGTGGGCGACTCGCTGCCTGCCTGCGCCTCACTGTGTAGTCCACTGCAAGCTTGAGCAGTAGGCAGCAGCGCGACTTCACAACTGGCCGTCGACGGGGGCGTGCCGCGCAGGTCGCAGCAGCGCTCTTAGCCGTCCCCGGCCTTCCTGCCTTCCATTCGCGCGACTCTCTGTTTCTCTCCGGCGTCTGTTTTCAGAGTAGTGACGAGTACCAAGCCTTCCTCGAGACGGTGCAGCTGGCGATCCGCAAGGCGCTGGAGGCGGAGAGGGACGGCGAGCTCCTGCCGTCCCTCGCCGTGTCGTCGCCAGACGGCTACCGCGCAGTTCACGGACACAGGAGGGGCGTCTCGACGCCCGCGCAGCAGGCCTTTTGCCCTCCTTTCTCGCTCTTCACGAAGCCCTCGCGGGCTGCGGTCTCCCCTTCGGGTCCCGCCGGAGCACAACCGGCGTGCGGGGCGAGGGCTGCAGCGGGAGCGCGGCGCCAGGAGCAGGACTCCGAGAAGTCCGACGGAGAGAAGAGCTGCCGCAGAGGGCGGTCGTCCTCGCCTCTCTTCTTCAGCGGCGTAGGATGGAGGAAGCAAACAGAAGAGGACGGCGAGGAGCGGACCTCGCGCCGGCAGCGAGACAAGAGGGGAGAGAGGGGCGAAGCCTCGTCTCTGGCTCTCGACGGGGACTTAGTGTTTGGAGAAGGAAGGTCTCGAGACCACTCGGAAACCGGTCGACAAGATGGAGACCGAATCGAACTTCCGTCTCCTGTTATGTGGGGCGTGCATCCGCCGGAGGGTGTCGAACGGGACGAGGATCTCTGCGTCCTCTCAGGCGAAGTCGGAGGCCTCGCGCAACCGAGAACCAACAGGGGGGAGAAGTGTCAGAAGGATTCAGGGCGCAGCAGAAAAGAAGGAAAGAAGGCGGAACCGAGTCCCAAACCCGAGGCCGACGCGCACGTTTCTGTCAATGCACGCCTATCAGAGGCTCTGTCGTGCGAGAAAACGCTGCACTTCATGGTAGGCATATGCGGCACAAGACTCGACTTCTCTGCGACAGGACTCGGTTCACAGCTTTCTGTTCCGGTCACTGGAGCAGCGCTGTACCTGAGTCTCCTCTCATGTGTTGTCTGCCCCAGACCTCGAAGCCGGCTGTGTCAGTTGGCGCACAAGTCTGCATGCGGCAACCTGGTTTACAGCGCGTCCCCGTAAAAAGGCCGGATGAGATTAGTGGTCGTCTGGTGTCAGCAGGCTTGCGGCATTCCCATGCTCTCCAGACGCACGAGTATATGGTTCCTGGCTGCGCAGGGGAGGGATTGTCTGTCCGTGCAGGGGCTCAAAGACTTTTTGTCTCTGGCGGGTTTATACAGATCTATTGGTGCGTGCTCTGAGACGCCCTATAGTCGCTCAAACGTTCATTTTCTCTTTTCTGTTTCTGTGCACTTTCTCAGGGGAGCCCATTCGTTGCAACTGCAGAAGAGGCGGACGCTGGGGCCCTCCAGGAAGGTGACGGTGAGTCGTGAAGCACAGGGACTCCGCTGTGTGAGCGGTGGGTGCAGGCGCCTCGTGAAGCATTGAGAGATGCAGCGCACTGCCTAGAGTGCGCCGAACCCTGTGAAAAAGCTTGCGGCATCCGCGTCCTGAGTGTTTTGTGTTTTGTTTTTCAGATCTCAACGACGCTCTCGAGCGCCTCCATCTCTTGGAGGCCTACCTCCAGTCTGATCCGAGCGTCGGCACCTTGCCGCGATCGCGCGTGGAGTGCTCAGAGAAGCTGAAACAGGCTGTCGAGGCTCTCGATGCAGTCCGGGCGCAGCCCAGGGGCCCCCTTGGGGGCAGCGAGGACGGTGGTCAGGAAACTTCGAGACGAACGCAGCTCGACATTCAGGATCTCCAGTTCCTTACGGGATTGTTGCTCATGGAGAAAACGCGGCGCGAGAGAGCGCGAGGAGGAAACCAGGGACACGGTGAGACAACACACAACGAGAAGCGCCACACTTGTTTGCTGGTCTCTGTGAATCCGTGTGCAGTGCGAGAGAGTGGGGTAGAAGTAGGCTTCTAGGCGTTCCCAGTGCACTACAGTGCCGCAGTCTTCAGCCGCGTTCGCATGCACCCGAGGACCACAGCCAGTCAGAGATTCTTATTTTTTCACTTTGCGCTCTCTCTCAGGGGCCAGTCCAATTCTGCCTGTCGTTCCTCCCTCTGTCGAGCTCGAGTCGGGCGACTCGAGCGGCGGCGCGTCTGAGAAGCGCCTTCTGGACAAGCGCCGGCTGTCTCCGCTAAGGCGGCCGGGTTCCCGCGTGCGCTTCGTCGCTTCGAGTTTTAGGCACGAAGAGGACCGCGTCTCGCCCGTCGCCCCAGCCTCGAGCCCGTCGTCAGCGCCCGCGGCGGCGCGTCTCCCTCCTGCGTCTTCCGCCGCGTCGCAGACCCTGTCCAGCCACCCTGCGCCCTCGGCGGCTTCAGTTGCTCCGACCGTAGGTCTCCCTCCGGCTTCCACTACGAGCGCGGTCGTGAAGCAGGCCAACCCGCGTCCTTCGGCGTCACGGAGCGGAGGGCTGTGGAGCGGCCCGAGCTCCTCGAGCTCTGAAGGCGTCTCGACGCTGCCCTCACCCGCCGAAGAAGAAGTCCAGGAGCCCACGTTCAGCATCAAGGTGTCTCCTGCGCTGTCCATCGCTGAGTCGCAGCTCCGTGCGGCGCGGAAGGACTCGCGGGAGCTCCCCGCACGCTCGGCTTCGCAGCTGCTCGAACCCGCCGCCCTCTCGACCGTTCTTGGCGCGGCCGAAGGCAAGCCGCCGTCCGCGCCCGCGTCGCCTTCGCAGCTGTCGTCTCCCGCGTCGTCCTGCGAGGCGGAGTCGCGGGGAGCGCCCTCGCTCGGGGCGAGCCCGAGGGCTAGCGGGGTCATCAGCTCGACCCGACTCTGCGAGAGCGACCCGCCGCAAAGGGAAACCTCCAGAGGTCGCAAGTCTCCTGTGGGCGCGAGTGTCGCTCTCAGCAGTCTCTCCGCTTCGCAGGCACTGCCCTCTCTTCAGGAGGATGCGCCGGCGCCCGCCGTCGAGGATGCGCCCATCCTTGTGGAGGCGAGCCCCACAGTGGATGTGGCACCGAAGGCCGCGGAGGAAAACGAAAACGCTGGAGAGAAGAGCGAACCGCCCGTCGCCAAGCTCCCCTACTCCGGAACGTCCACGATACTCCGAATGGGATCTCTCGATCCTGCAGGTACTGTATGAACAGATTCATGTTTTCGTTGCCCCCGCGTCTGAACACGCAGCGTGATGGATATGTGTCAAGGACTCACTGCTGGGTCATGGCACGTCGGTCCATGGGTGCGAGGTTGATCTGGTGGCGGGCTCTGAGTAGCTGTGTCCCCACCCGCTCTGTACCGGTAGCGTTTCCCATTCACGTGGGTTTCTCGAGTGAATTCGGTATCACGTCCGCCAGTCTGCCTAAATGTCGTTTTTTCGGTCAGTTCAGGCTGTCTGTTGCTCGTACTTGGCTGTATTCTTGTATTCGCGCAGCCACATCGCTACCTGCCTGCACTGCTATGATTTCGTCTGTGCAGAGGACGCCAAATACGAAATTGTGGTTTCTCTTGGCCAGCTCAAGTAAGTCTTTCGCGGCCAGGGCCCTCTAATAGCCAGGCTTTGCATTTTGTGATCTTCAAAGCCTATGATTCCTCTTCGTACGCAGGAGTGTCTTCATGGAGCGCTAAAGCGCTCGACAGCGTTCAATTGTAGCTTCCCCGCGCGACTTGCCCCTACTGCCCACAACGCAATGTATCTCCCCAGTCACAGCCTGACGCGTATACCGTCATATCGGAGCTCTCTGTAGGGAGACTTGTTGTGCAGACTCCATGACCAGGCTCTCTCTCTCTTGCGGCGTTCTCCCAGGAACGTGTTTGTCTTCTCCGAGAACCTCCAGCCGAGAAAAATTTTCTGCGTCGTGCACTACCAGGGGCAAGACGTTCAGGAGGTGAGTCGCGCGTCTGTCGATCTTTTCGCCTGTTGTCGCAGTTTCGTCGAATTGAACCTGTCGTGCACTGCCCCGCGACGTGCGCGTGGGCACAAACCTCAAACCCTAGACACTTAACATGATGGTCATGAAAAGCACAAGAGACCTAGGATCCCGTAAAGAGACCTTAAAGGTCTATAAAAAATTTTGAGATCTAGTCCAACTCGTAGTATATACTCCCCAGTAAAGCTGATAAATAATCCTGTCTCAGAGACGATCAGTCCAAGAGCAATGCTACTGATCAGACCGCTAGCGTCATGAAGGGGTTGACTTCTGTGCGGTTTCGCAGCTCATGCGGACGCGGATGCAACGCTCCAAGACGCAGCGAGTCGTCGAACAAGGCGCTCACGCGTACAGCTGTGACATCAATGAAGAGGTGAGTGACTTGAGCCGGTCCCCCCCTTGTGCCTCACGCCTAGAGTTTGGAGGAGCAAACGGCCCACGAATGCTTCGTCATTTCCGCGCGCGTGTGCCTTTTTTTCTCAGGTGATCCTGCCCTTCCACTCCCACCGCGCTGGCGTGCGCGTTACAGTCATGCAGCTGCAGGTTGACGACGACCTCGCCGCCTCCGTGCCGGCGCTTGAGAGCTTCCAGTTCGTGCCCCTCGGCACCACCCCCCTTCTTCTCTACAACAACGCAAACGTAGGAAAACTCATTTTCCTCCCGCGCTCGCAGCGCCCGCACCAGCTGCATTCGTGGAAAGTGTCTCTGGCACGCCTCTCTCCGCTGCGTGCATCTGCCGGCCCGCTCTCCTCCACTTTTGATTGCATTTAAGACCACGCGATGTGCCTTGATGTTTGGACGCATGAGCGGCCCTAATTCGGGAACAGTCATCGTGCCGTGTGGTACCGGGACATAAATGCAGGCGTACAGCTTTCTGCTCATGTCTATATCAGTAGTCATCTGTATTGCTCGACGTCTATACATCGGGGTGAAGATACCTGGCTTCACGCACATGCACTCCTGTGCCTAGGTGAAGATCACGGGTTCGCGCCTTCGTTTTCTGCGCTGTGTGTTCAGCAGGACGGCGAAAAGACTTTCTGGTCGCTGCTCAACACGAAGGACCCGGGCGCATCGACAGGCGAGCTGTCGGTCGGCCTCTTCGCGCGTCCCAAGCGCGCGTCTGAGATCTCGCAGCTCAGGAGCAGTTTCGCGCATCGCAGCTCAATCGCACCTCAAGTCGAAATGCGTAGCGAAAAACTTGACAGAGAAGCAGGTCCGCCAGTACACATGACACATAGGCGAGATAGCGATTCTTTGAAAGGGAAAGGCGGTCCACGTCTATCTTACCTTCTCTCGATATCTGTATATCTATCTATCCTCCTACCTATATATTGTTTGATCTACCTGTCTTTATATATGCATGTAAGCCTGCTTGCCTGCATGGGCATACAGCGTACAAGGCTCTGCAGCACCTTCAGGCAGGCCGCCGCAGCCAAGCTAACGCGTATGCCAGATACAGCTTCGCCGCCAGTTAACCGAGTCGCGGACAGATAATCCTAGACTCAGGCACAGATATACTTGTACACGTGGGCAGGCGAATGCCGCCAGGCGTGGGTGTGTTATGAGATACGCTTGCCCCCGCGTGGATGTCCGCCCTGCAGGCCGTCCGCCGCTTCGAAGTCCGAGGAAGTCTCTCGTTCTCAGCTCCCCAAGCCCCGACGAGGACGCCTCGCCAGCCTCTGCAGGCGCGGAGGGTGAGCAGTCCCATGCAGAGGCGGGCGCGGCCGCGAAAGACGCAGATCGTGAGCTCTCGGCAGGATCTGAGAGCTCACCCACTAGAGAGAAACACAAAAAAAAAGGAACACAAAAGAAGAGGCACGCCAGCGCCGAGAAGGCAGAAGAGGAGATCACGCACGAGAGCGAGGGCAGGGTGGAGACGGCGGGTAGTCAGGACTCCGTGAGCTCGTCGCTCCCCGCGCCGCTGGAATCGGAGAGCGGAGCGTCCGCGAACGGGGCAGACACTGCGATGGGAGTCGACGAGCGAGCGCAAGACGAGGCGGCGGCGGGAGACGAAGGAGCGGAGCAAGAAGTCCCGAACGGTGACGGCGGAGACAAGGCAGCCTAGCAGAAACTGGAGAGAACCCGCTGAAGCTCGAGGAAGCGGAGATTGGAGAAACTGCGCAGGGTGGAGAGAGAGCCACGCGGACGAGGAAGAGGCAGAAGCGGCGTAGTTGGTGGAGGGTCAGCAGGCACAGCCGCGAGCCAGCTTGGAGGAACAGGACTAAGAAAGTATCGGGAAAAAATCAAAATTGCGGAAAAACCCGCAAAATGCAGAGGGCTTCGCGCCGGTAGAGATTTTGAAAACCGTTTCTCGCGCACTTCCTGCCGTGCGACTTTTCACGGACGTTAAATACGCCGAAGATATCGCGCTCGTGGAATCATTGTACACTGCGCACGTCTGCATTTCGGTCCCGAACACGCCTGCCACCAGCAACTACTGTTTATTTTTATTTTTGCATGCGCCCACGGGGCCCACTGAGTGACTTCTCCGATGCTCGGAAAACCAAAGAGCGCGGGAAACTCAACCAGAGAAGTCTTTCTGTCTAACGTCGCTTGACGGATTCCCGCAGAGCGGCAGCCAGCCGCCAGCTTCCCCCTTCCTGTCCCCCCCGGCCCCGTTCCTACAGAAAAACGACCCGCAGCGGTTTGACATACATATACACACGTGTATGCTGCTTCCGGCAGAGGGAGCAGCAAGACCTGTCCGCAACACTCTACGCTTTCCTGCCTTCGGGGAGTACGGCGCCGCGGCTGCGCGGAAACTCCTTTGACGGCGATCCTAGCGATTAGCATCAAGCTCGGCTTCTTCGTTTCTCTATAAAACGACACTATCCACACAAAAAACACACGTACAGGTACGCCGATAAGTATATTTAGAGACCGTCGTCCGTGGTTCTCGCTCATGTGAACGTTCATGTGTGTGCTAGGCTGTATCCTCTAACGCTCTCTCTTTTGTTCGCCTCCGTCAAACAGTGGATCGCGTCGGGGGAACAGAGGTTGAGACAGCAGAGAAAACGAGGGGCCGGGACGTTACATGCCGGCAGAGACTGGCAGCGAGGCGGCTGCGGGGACGGGCAGGGAGGGGAGGAGCCTCACAATGTGGGTTCTACGAGCGACCAAGAAAGAAGGCGCGAACAATCGAAGAAAACGGCGAACCTGCGACAATGCGCGGACGGTTGGATGCTTGCAAAAAACACGGGAGAACCGCGATGTCCTATACTACACGAACTTCGCTCCACGCCACGCCCGGGCAGAGAGATCGACTGCGAAATGCGACACGTCCGTGTATTTACGTCGCATTCAAGGCGAGGCAGGCAGCCGCTTAAATATACATACTCTTATCTATATATGCGTATACATGTATAAATTTGTCGTGGGTACGCTTGTCCATGAGATGCCTCGGGCAAATGGCGTTCTGCGAGAGGCACCTTCGCACGCGCGGATATACTGCGCCAACAGAATGGACGCGTCCCTCAGACGACAGGAATTTCGAGTATACTAAGACGAAATGGTGATATTACATGGTACGCAAGCGAAGCATATACCATTACACACGCCCTCAGCTACCGCTGCTTGCTCACCCGGAACGCGGCCCAGATGTACGCATGTATACACATATATACATATATGTATAACATAATACATGCAAATGCATATACATATATATATATATATATATATATATATACGCAGGCAGGCATCTGGGTGCCATCCCGTATTCCGTTGGATACGTGCGTATCTCCGATACCACTCTGCCGAGAGATCCAGCCGTGTTGCCTGCCGCAAGCTTCCCCGTTCGCGCATCCGCATGAAATGACAAAAGAGAACGCGTGCGATTCATACAGGGAGCACACCGGTGACCACGGTGGATGGCTCAGCAGACAAGAACACATGCGCGTGTGCATGCGTGTTTCGGAGATGGATTGCGTGCATGCATGAATAGGCGAATCCATTAAGAATTACCCACACACACGCAAGTAGGCGTGCGCAGAGACGCACACGTCCGCACATGTTTGTGAGAAGCAACAGAGCTGGTCGCCGCCCCCATGACAGACGCTCCCTCCTCTCTCGCGCCCCGCCTTACAACTCGAGGAGGTTTTCTTCTCTACTCGAGTCTGCCGTCGTCGCTGGGGTGGGCGCTGCTTGCCTCGTCGCCCTCGTCGTCGCCTTCGTGGAGGACGGCCCCGGCGCCTCGGTTGGGCGCGCAGCCGCGGCCGCGGTCGGCGGCGGCCTCGGCGTCAGTCTCCTCGAGGGCGGCGGCGTCCCCCTCCTCCCCCCCGGCGCCGCCCTCTGCCGTGCTGTTTGCGTATTCGCCCACGATGACACGATCGGCGTGCGAGAGGTGCTCATGGAGAAATGGGGAAGCGAGTAGATCTAGCAGTCCCATGTTCGCCGCGCGCCGACTGAGCTCCTCGGCGTCGCCGCTCGGGCGACGCGCGCCGTCCAGCGGGCGCGGAGACGCGGCCCGCGGAGAGGAGTAGGACGTCGCGCAGGTGGAGCCCGTCGCGGGTTGAAGCGCCGAGTGAGACGACGAAGCCCGCCGCAGCGCCGGCGTCGGCAGCGATGCCACAGCGCCTCCGCCGGCGAGCACCGCCACCCCCCCCGGCGCAAACGAGGACGAGAGGAACGGGCTCCGCGAATTCGGCTGCGAAGACGTCAGTTTCTTCAACATGTCCCGGTCGACGCTCGCATCCTCGCGGCGCTCCAAGTGCGAGCACGCGTCCAGCGTCTGCAGCGCCTCCCGCGAAGGCCCGTCAAGCACTTCAAACGACTCCGACCGCGGCATCGGCGACGACACCCCGTTCCCTGGAAACAAAAAAGGGCAAACAGCATACGAAGTGACATACAGCCCGACGCGGGAACGAAGCAGTCGACGCAAGGCTCGAAAAGTGGAAAGACACACACACGCGTACTCAAGCAGGGACGCATCATAAGGGCACACACAAATGTCAATACATATTAACATATATATATATATATATATTGCATGCTTGAACGTAGTTCATGTCTACCCGAAGAGGGACAGACCCTGGACAGTTCTCCACCCGAGTGATTAATGACAGGCGCAGACGACACAGATACATACATAGACGCACGCATACGCAGCGAACCGGTGGTGTCGCCGCGCGGGTTGCCAGGAGCGATTTGCTTGCGGAAGCCTCGCGCTTTCGTGAATTTACCTGGAATTTCTCCCAAGTCCATTTCCAAGCTTTCTTCGGCGACCTCCAGCAGCTTCTTCATCGCCGCCTCTCGCCTCCCCATTAGTGGCTGCGGCGGCGAGGCGCCTCCGGACTGGACTTCTCTCTTCTCTTCTGCGTCGCTCCGCGCCGCGGCGGGCACTTTCTTGTCTTCCGCCTCCTGCTCCTCTCGCTCGGCTTGCGAAGGCGCCGGCGAGGGAGGGGACGAGGCGCTCTCGGGCAGCGCGTCGCCGGGGCCTACAGCGGGCGGCGACGACGACGAAGTTTCCTCCTCGGACTTCTGAGGCGCGACCTCGTCGGGCTCCTTCTTCAACGGCGAGACAAAGAGCGACAAGCTGTCGTCGTTCGCCGCGAGGCAGCTGCGCGAGGGCGTTGCGCCGCCGCCCTCGATCGCCTCCTCCGGATGCTTCGCTGCCGCCACAAGCCCGGCGTCTGTCGCGTCGAGGACGTCGCGCTCGCGCCGCTTGCCGGCGGCGACGACCTTTGCCGCGGGGCTCTCGCCAGCGGCTCCAGTCGCCTGACCGGAAGGCGACGCCGGCGGAGGCAGTGACGCGCCGGGAAGCGGCGGAAGCGCGGTCGCTGGCACGGGCACTGCGTGGAGCGACGGCGTGAGAGGCCGCGACAGCGCGATGCGCAGCGCGAGTACGTCATGCATGTAGCTCAGCTCCTCGCGCAGCGCGTCTTCGCTGAAAGCAAAAAACGTAACGCCCACGCAGCCAGTGACCGGTCCGCAGAGCCCAAAGGCTGAAGCACTCAAAGCATCAACACGCCGGGGGGGCAGCTGGGCAGGCCGCGGACATTCCGCGCACGGGTGAGGGCAAACTTTGGAGACGGATGCGGAGAGGGGGAGAAAACGCAGAGGAGATGAAGAAACTCGAGCGACAGAAGAAGTCTCAGAAACAACACGAGCGGCCACAGAGTTCGAGCCGCGAGCAACTCACCGGTACTGGAGACGAATGCTGCTGACGTTGGTCTGGCGCATGCAGTTGCCGCGACGCCCCCCAAGCTTGTAGTTCGGCCCCAGCCAGTGACGCTTGAACTCCTCCTCGTAGCCACTAAACGAAGGCAGAATTCGAAGAAAAACGGAAAATGAGCGAAAAAACATACACAGCAAGCAAGCCCAGACCACCACACGCGAGGAAAACTGCTGTGCGAGATGAAGCGAAAACGATGAATCGCCGCGCAAGCTGGGGAAGGCAAACGACGCTTCCCTTCTAGGTCGTTCACGAACAGTGATGAACCACGAGTCACACGCCAAATCAGATCCGGACGGCACAACAGAGCAAGAGGGAAGAGAAGCGGTGAGAAACAAGACACACGAAACGCAGGCACACGCTCACGGGTCACGCCAGAGACGGCAGCAACTAAGAGCACGAAGACTGTGCGGCGCTCGTCAGGTGACGTAGCTACTCGGAAGAAAAAGAACTACGGACTTACCTCTGCACAACAGAGTTCCTTGCAAGTTCGCAAAGGTCCACAGGCGAAAGTTTCCACGTGTGCTGAGGACCCACGCACAAAGAAGGCAGCAACAATTCGCGACCTTGCGCAAAAACGCACTGTACCACCAAACGAGAATGAGAGGGCTGCAGAAAACGCGACAGAAGAATACGCTCGCTTCCTCTGTATCGCTGAGTTTTGCTTCTCCGCTGCAGTGTAAAACAGCGACGAAACCTGCAGCATGTGTCTCTCTTCCGCTTCTCCCCTCCCCTCCAGACGGGCCTGCGCAGACGTGCGCGCAGTGTACGTACAGCTGCAACCGAGTATTCTTCCAGCAACGGTTCATCGGTGAAGTGGAACATGAGAGGGTCGTCGGTGGAGATCGAGACGTTCATGCCGATCTTGAAAAAGCTGTAGAGTGGATTTTTCGCTGCGTGCAGACACCAAAGTGACAGACGCTGCGGGGAAGGGTAAACACATCAGCGCTCGCGCGCCGTCAATACATTTTTTTTCTGCACGTCGCTTTGACACATCTTCCTCCTACCCACCGTTTCCAGATGTCTCTTTCCTTCTTTCCTCCTCTTGTCACCTACTAAAGTTCCTTTTGAGTCTCCCTCGCGCTTCACGCATCTTCTGACGCAGGCGCCGCCCGGCCTGCCGCGTTCACTCCTGTTAGAATATGTTTAAAATTATTATGAGTCTTCTTTTTACCACATAGTTATAAATAAAAGAGGTAAGTCTGAACATCCTTTACGAGATGCATTTCATTTAAACTACGTGCGTACGCAGGACCCGGCCCGAAGCATTCTCCGCGTTTACGATACAGAAGATCGCGAGGATCTTCTTCTCGCTTCTTCCGGTTCGGCTCGTGGCCTCCCTCACCCCCCGCCCCCTCCCCCCCCTCTCCCCGTCGTCCCCTGTCTGTCTGCGGCGCCTCCGGCTGCTCACCGATATCCATGAAGAGCGCGTTGTTGCTCAGCGGCGAGACGGCGAGGCCGATCTGCGAGAGGTAGAAGAGGTACTGGAGCACGGGGCACTTTTTCAACATGATTCCGTGGTTGATGGCGTCCGAGAGCAGGAACATCGTCGCCAGATGGCTCACGCTGCCTGCCTCTCCGCAGTGCGGTCTGAGAACCAGGAAACAAACACGGATTCCCGCAATCCCCTGGCGTCGCGCAGGCTTCCAGAAAGGGAAAGCAAGCCAAGCTCTATGCCCGCCCCTCGGTCCCGCGCGGGCCCGCCCCCCCTGCCCCTCCCTGCCCCGTCGACCGGCGGTGGGGGTGTCTCCTCACCTAAAGGCGAGAGCACGCATGCCGCGCGCCTCGATGAACTGATTCAGGGCGCGGATGTTGGCGTACATGTAGTACCCCCAGTAGCTGTATGGCGGGTTGTTTTCGCCCGTCCACTTCTCTGGCTTGGGCAACTCGCCGCCCTCCATCGTATACTTTGACGCGTACGACTCGTCGTCGACGCTGTCCCAGCCCACCAGCTGAAAACCAAGCGCAGCGGAGACGGGATGTTGGTCAAGAAAAAAGAAAACAGTCTGGCGCCGGGAGGACGCGGCGCCGCCGCTCGACACGCACGCAGAGAGAGGGGGGACAGACGTCATGCATCGGCGCGCGAACGCGACACTTCTGCTCGTTAAGAAAGTTAGACAAACGAGGCACTGCCGGTGCAGTCCGAACGCAACACATACGGTATAGAAATCTGCCTCGCGCCCGCGCGAAGCGCCAGCCTAACTGGTTTCGAATGCACACGAAGGTCTCCCGTTTCACGTAAAGGAAAGCGTCTCGTGAGGGCGCTCAGGTCCCCAGACACTCTGACGGGAGGCCTGACGCGAAAACCCCGACCGGTTTCGCCTTCTAGCTGGCGGCAGACATGAGGGAGGAGGAAAGGCTACCGAATGGAGGGGGCGACAGAGGCCCGCGCACGAGCGGCGATATCTGCACACCTAGGTGGCAAGGACGGTACAAGGACAGCGAAAGAGAGAAATCTTTTGATAGCTCGACAAAGAGGAGATCGCCGCCGCGCGAGCGTCGCGGCGTACCATGTGCAGGAAGATGAACAGCTCGGGGTTTTCTTTGGGGTTTCTGACGGCCTCAAAGAGGGGCTCAAAGACGTTTGCGAGCAACTCGCCGAAGTTCTTGATCATGCCCAGACGACGGTAAACGTGGTATAGTCTGAACACGAAATTAAACGGGAGGGACTCCCCTGCAAACAGGCCCCTCCGGCTCGCCCGTGGAACCGCTTTCACGCCGCCAAACTAGATTACTGGAGAGCGCAGTGAGACGCGGAGTACCTGCCCCTCGCCACTGCTGCAGCTCCCGCCTTATGCAGAGACTCGACTGCCAGGCAAGCGCGCGCAAGCTGCGATGCTTCCTCTCGTTCGCGAGAGTCGTGCGGCCTTCTCCCTCGTTCTGTTTCCCGTCTGTAGCCGCCGTTCTCTGTGTGTCACCCACTGCTTAGGCCTCCCCAAATCGCCCTCGTCGCGGCGGCCCGCTACCGCCCCCGAGGCATCTGACCTCCGTTTTCTGCAGAGTTTTGGTCTTGCGGGCGCTCCATTCGCCAGGGGTTTCTCGGCAGGGAATCCGTTATTTCTAGATTTTTAAAATTTGCTTACCGAGGCACCTGAACCATCCAGCGCACGCGCTTCGAGTGCAGCCCGTTGCCGACGACCCATTTGGCAAGCTTAGCCCACTCGTCCCGCGAGCGCCCGTAGATCGACAGTCGCCACTCGACGTGCTGGTAGCGCCGCTCCTCCAAGTCTGAAATAACTTCGCGCGTAATCTCCGCGAGAAAGCGACCTGAAGCAGACAGAAAAGCGAGGTCCGCCACACGCGCACACACTCAGATGTGCGTCACGAGGGGCGTGCCAGCGGCTTCATCGACGATCACCCCCATACTCAAACCCCCTGCGCCCTCAACCGTGAAGAAGGATAGAAACAGATTAGAAGAGTATATTATATATAGATAAAGATAAACCCATTTAGACAGACAGACATGCAGATAAATATAATACCGACAGATACAAGTAGACACATATAGATAGAGAGAAAGAGACATACATCGAGAGAGGCACATATAGGGAAACGGAAAGCGAAATAGGCCCAGACAGACATAGGTCGATGTCGATAGAGGACGCGACAATACGAGACAGATACAGCTCCGTAGGTAACACGGTAGAGCACCCCGCGACCGGGTGACGGAAAGCACCCGCGTGGAGGCGAGCGATCCGCATGCGCGCGCCGGCGTCGACGCCCACCTTCGATGTAGTTGTCGGTTTTGAGGAAGATGTCTCGCAGCGTTTTTTGGCCGAAGGGGTTATATTTCTGGTTGAAGAGGTCGAATCGCTGGAAACAGCTCCCCAGCGCATGCACGTTCAAGTGATCAATGCTCGCGTCGTGGGCGCCGATTCCGACTTCCGAGTGAAAGACTTCCGCAAGCGTTTGCTCCCGCCCGTCGCGCGTCTTCGCCACCACCGTGTCCGGCTCCGTGCGATACTTTTTTCTGCACACAGACGCATCTCAACGGCGCGGCGTGGACGAGGCGCAGCGGTCTCACGCGAGCAACGAAAGGAATTCGACGTAGCCTCGCCTGTTTGACGAATATTGATATTTGATTCAGGAAAGGAAATACTGATACTCATCAAACAGTTCAAGTTACATAACATTCTGCATCATTCTCTCTCTCTCTATATATATATCAATAGAGGCGATCTGCTCGAATCTTAAAGTTTCAAGCCGAACTCAATCGTCGTGCTCGCGGAAGACGCAGGGGAGGAGACGCTTCTGTCGGCTAACCTGATAAAACGTAGTAGATGCTTCTGCTGCATGCACGCCGAATGGTGAATGTGGGTGTCGACTTTGCGTACGTTGTAAAAGTCGCGATGGTAGTTGCATTTGGTCTCAGTCACCTCCGCAGGCGAGTTGAACATCAAATGCAGACTGAACTTCTCCTCCAGGTACCGCAGCCGCTTGTAGCAGAACGTCTTGCAGGCTGAACACAGACACAGCGGCGCGCACCGATGAGGGCAGACTGACGCCCGCAGAAGCGACAAAGGCGAACTGGCACGCAACTGCCAGAAAGCCTCATCCTTCTGCCCAAAGAGCGCGCGCGAGGCATCACCTGACGAGGGGGGCGGTGGAGGGCGGGGCCACCGCGCAGACAGGTAGCGTCGCCTATCTGTTTCCTAGATATGCGGCCGAGTCATGCATGCAAAGTCGAGCACGCGAAAGGAGTCTTACCGGGGTGTTGAACGGCGGTCATGACGTCCTTGAGGGCGCAAAGAAACTGCAACACGTCCGGAATCGGGTCCGCGCTGCACAGCAACGGCGGCTGCTCATTCTCGGGAAACTCGACGTCGTTTTCAGGGTCCCAGAAGACCTACAACGCAGAGCGCATGCACCGAAAGCAAAAGTGGAAAGACGAACGAGGAAGCAACGTCCACTCACGGCCTGAAAACGCGCCTGCCGCTTGCTGCGGGCACGACAGCCTGAGCTGGAAGTGCGAGGGCCTTTGTCAGCATCTCGACAGGGGGAGAGCGAAGCGTGGCGACGCGAAAGACGCGCCGCCTTTTACACTCTCGTAGGCCCACAAACCATAGACGCGCCAGTGCGGAAGCCGAATAGGCATCTGCCAGTCTGTCCAAATACATGAATATACATATGTTTATATATGTGTTTACAACTACTGATATCTACAGGTAAATACGTCGAGAAATCGGGGCACCCCCTACCCTATACACGCCGTGATGCATGTGGAAGCGCGCGTGACAGGGCGGCTTGAGAGGGACGCTGAACGGGTCGTAGATGGGCTCGTGGCTTCGGTGCTTGGCCTTCTCTTCGGCGGAAAGATCGCGGACCGTCGCCGCAGGCACCTCTCTGTACTCACGCCACCACTGCTGGCGAAGCTGCAACGTGTGCGCGAGGAGCTGAAGAAAAAGAAGAAAAGAAGACATGCCTCAAAGCTTGGGTCTCCACAGGCGCCGGCGAACGCAGAGGTCACGCAGCGCCAGAGCCAGACGCCGCGAAGCGCAAGGCCCCGAGCCCAAAACCTGAGGGGTGGGGTGGCGGCGCACTCGCGGTGCCAAATCCTCTGCGGAAGACCTCAAAACGGCCAAAACGATCATGGGGGAGACTGGAGGAGAGACCCCAGCACAAGCACACACACGCCGCCGACCCGAGCGGGCTTCGCCCTCCTGCAGCTCAGATACGAAGGAGCCGCCTACGCTGTTAAACAGCCCCCCCTCTTTCGGGACGCGCAGGCTGACGCAGCCGAGTGTCTTTAATTTCCTTCGTGCTGCCCAATTTTTCAATTTGCGGCGTTCTCTGGCGGCGCCACGCGTCCTCACCCGAACCGCCTCCACGCTCTCGTCGCACACACTGCTCGCGACGGCCAAGTCCTTGCTGGGCACCATCCGCACGTAGCCGACGCCGGGGGTCGTCCCGGGGGCAGTTGGCCCCGCCTGGCCCGCGCTGAAGGGGACCGAGCCGGCGGACACCCCGGAGGACGAGCGACGCCGCGGCTGGGGGCCCGAGCTCTGAGAGGGACGAGGCGGAGCGCCCGCAGCGGCCGCCGCGCTGCCCGCCTTCGCCGGAACTGTCGGGAGCTTCTCCAAGTAGGTCACTGCGCCGGCGTCCTTGTGGTTCAGGCTCAGAAGCTGAAGAGACAACAGAGACAAGAGAGGGCACAGTACGCGTGAACTGCCGAAGAGGCAGCAGGAGGGAGGGCGCCCCGGGCTCTGTCTCGGCTGAGAATCACGGGAAGAAACGAAGAGGGGGCAAGTGGAGGAGCGAAGAAGGAGAGGACGAGGCAGGCGAGAAGAGACGGGATCGACGTGAGGCATGCGCCGCTGGAGTTCTGCGTGCGAGCTTCCCGCCTTCACGCAAACACGCACGTTCTGCCTCCCTTACAAAAGGTCGGGCGCTTTATATCAAGCGCCACCGCAGCCCCCCACCCTCCCCTCCCTCTCTAAGTTGAAGGATGAGTATAGAATTGTATTCTCCAGTCTTCCGCCAAGAGAGTCCGTTTCACGCGCGATAGGAGTCCGGAGGGCGCGCAGCTTCCGCGGCCTCGACAACCGAGGAGCGGACACATTTTCTGCTTCAACAGGAAGAGTTTGGCTGCTTGGCTCGCGTGCGTCTGGGACAGAAAGGTCCGCCGGCGAGCCGCAGGCCTTTGCCCCAGAGACGCCGCCCGCGACTGTGCCCAGCCTGCTGCCGCTCGAGGGCGGGGAAGAATCGGGCTCGAGAGGGGGGAGGGAGGGGGGAGCTGCGCGTGTTTGCATCTTCTTGCATCTTGTCTTTCCTCACCTTTTTGAACATGTAACTCCATCCGACGGTTTGCTCGTCGTCCGCCTGGTCGCCAGCGTCGCCGGGGGTGGCGAGCACCTTGTCCTTCTTGGGCGTCTTTCCGCCGCGCTCGTCTTCTTCCTGCGCGAGTTTGCGGCTCGCGCCGGTGCCCGCCTCTCCGCCGCCAAACAGTTTGGGGAACTGGAGGGCCGAGAACGACGCAGAAAGCGACTCCGACGGCGAAGGCGATGAGGAGGATGAAGACGGCGAAGGCGAGGCTGAGGGTGCGATCGGCTCCATGCCGCCGATTGTGATCTGGTAAGACTTCTTGGCCACGCTGCAGCTGCGTTTCTCGCCTGCGGGTCCGGGGGGAGCCGACGACGGCTGCGAGAGCGAGGCCTGCGTCTCGCGCTCTTCAGACTTCCCCCCGGGGGACGCGTCAAGGCCCTTGTCGCACGCAGCCGCCTCGGAGGGAGAGACGAGACTCGGCGCCGCAGAGACAGCTGCAAAGTGCTCGTCGCTTTCCTCAGGAAGCGGCATCGTGCGGGCGTCGGGCTGGAGATGAACGCCTGCGAAAAAAACTGAGTCGGCGCGCAGAAACAGAGCGGAAAGCGAGGGGGGGGTGACAGGGCGGGGAGACAAGGGGGGGAGACACGCGGGGAGAAGATAAGACACAAAACAGCCGTTCAGAGCAGAGATCGAGCGAGACAAGGGCGAAGACGAGAGACAGGCAGGGAAAAGTGAAGAGAGCGAAAGAGGAGAGAAAGCGAAGAGTCAAGGGAGGCAGAGGGCGCGCGGCTCACTCGAAGGACACGTCGAGAGGACGCTGCGGCGAAGGGAGAAGGAGGCAGCGTCGCTCGGCAAGACGGCGGGGGCCGCGTCGACGTGAAGCAGCGCAGCACAGGAAAAAGAGAAATTTGCTAAAAAAAGGAGAAAAACAAGAGAGACAAGGGGGAAAAAGGACGGGTTGTGCGAGGCAGGGCGGGACGTGCGGTCGCAGACGAAGGACTGTACGAGTGCGGCGGAAAAAACAAATAATGTGAGGTCTTCTGGGAGTGAAGATGATTTTCAAGCGCAAAGATAAAGGAAGAACGCGTTTGTGAAAGAGAACAACAGAAGAACAACGGCGTGGCAAGCATGGGCAACTGCATAAGCTTTACAAGAAAGGGGAGCAGAAGGAAAATACCCATGCCAAACAAAAAACAATCCACTCTCCAATTCCGTCTGTCCTTCTCGGTGAACTCGCAGAGGTCTTTTACCTCAAGGTGTTTTTTCTCCAAGCCTGTCTCTGTTGGCGTCTTTTCGCTGTCTCATTAGTCTCTCAAACTCGCAAAATAGCCAGCGGCACACGGCACACAGAGCATCCAAGCAAAGGCAGCTGCGAGGCTGCGAGGGAAAACCCGAAAACGAATAAATCAAGGTGAAGAAGAGGCACAGGCAGAAGAGAGAATGGATTTGAGGAGAGACGGCGCTTAGCATCTGGGAAGGAGTCTTTGTCGACAGCTTTTCTTTTCGTTGATGCGCCTCGTGCATGAGTTGCCTGTCGAAGCACCTCGCTTCTCTACGACGCAGGAAGGGGAAAGAAGGCAGCACGCTGACGGTCCCTGTCCCTGTCTACCTGTTTTTTCATCTAAATCGCCACCGTAGGAAGTGTCCAACTGGAGTTTCTTTACGTAGGTTTTTTCAGGGTTTCTGAAGACATCACACGGCGAAAAAGGGAGTAGAAAAACGAGGCTCCCCTCGTCCCGTGGGAGAGCGGTTGCGATGGATGTGCCTGGCCACCTCTGCGCATATTAAAGGCGAAAGAGCTGGCGTGACACCAGACTCCAGCAAGGTCAATCTCGTTCCCATCGCAAAAAGGAGCTCCTCTCTCCCTTGTATTCTGTCCAGGGCGAAAACGAGTGTGCGTTGAGAACGGCGCCGCGCGCACGGACTAGCGCGCCCTGCGCTCAGGTAGTTTTCCGCGGGGGGAGGAGTGTCAGGTTTCCAGCACTTTGAAGGTTCACCATAATCATGGTCGAAAGAGGCTTTGCCTGCCACTGTACGTTCTGTCGAATAGGCTCCAACAGAGGCGAGGCCGTGCTGCTTTTTGGGGGGTGCCAAACAGGATCGAACCCCAAGGGCGCGCGGGGAAAGACACTCTGCCAAGAGCGAGAGTACAGGTTCAGAATGACATACGAGGCAGTGTTGACCTTCTTCAGCATTGCTGTCATTTTATGCAGCGGCTTCTCTAGCGTTCTGCAAAGATCGTAAACGCTGCGCCGGCGTGGCGGCGCATCAAAATATCCCGTGTGGGGCCGTGTGTAACGCACACCGTTGTGACCGGGGCAGGAGGGCCTCGAATACCTCGACAGTGTTCTCCTCCGCCCGGCGGCGCGCCACTAGTCTCTTGGTGCGTGCAGTCGTGCTGTCTTTCCACCATACGATGCATGTTGCAGGCGGCTGCGCCAGTCTGGCGGTCTCAGGACACCAGAGCTACTCGGGGGGCCAATAGCAGATCTATATGTACCGGCGCGAGCGAACAGATGACGCAGCCTCACGTAACAGATCTCCATCTACGTGCGGGTGTGCTGGTCCCGCAGCCTATATTTACAAAGGCATATGGTACATCTGAAGAAGGCATAGGAACAGAACGCCGACGCTTCAGCGTGTGTATAAAACGCGCTTGGGCAACGCAAACGCCACTCCGCACGCGAACGCTATCTTTTCGAACGGGCCTTCAGTGCCTGGCAGTTCACCGGAATCTCAAGCCTCGGAAGTGACAAAGTCTCCCACAGGTTTTAAAAGCACAAAGGCGCTCAAGGAGAGCAACAACCTCCGACATGAGCTGCCCATACACTCGAAATCAGGTGTCTATACACCTCACGCGTTTCGCTGCATTCACGCACGGCATATTCTGCACTGTCAAGGACATAGATATTCGCCTTGCGTCCCGCCCCTCTCCCTCCCGTTCCCCTCTGCATGTCTTCCCCGTTGCCTTCCTCTCTCCCCCTCGTTCCAGACCTACTGCCGCTTGTTTCTTTTTCTCTCTTCCGTCTGTCACTAAAAAACGATGAAGCTGAGCATATTCGGCAACGCATGCGGGTATCTCACACAAGAATTTCACCCCACAGCACAGAGCTCTCTCCCTTTTCTAGAGACGACACCAACCTAAACTTGCCCGAGACGAATGCAATACAGGACCCGGGAAAGGAAAAAAGGAAATCCAGCGGGGGACCCGCATCGCCTCGGACAGCTCGACTTTTCTGTAGCGCCCTCTCCAGGCCATTTCTTCCTCGCTGTGGCTCTTCTCTTCGCCACCCCCCTTACAAGCGCCACACTCATCGTCAGCAACCAATCTCCTTTTCTCTCTCTCCTCATCGTGCCTTGGTGTCTCTAACATTTGTCACCTGCTCCTCCGGTGCGTCCCTAGCCTCTTTCTGATTCCGCGGACTCCGCGACGTGTCGTCGATCGTGGAAGGTGAAAGAGACGACCCCCATTGTGTCGTGTCCCCTCCCTCTGTCCATGCGATATCTCTGGTGTGTATTCCCGCCATCCGCCTCATTTCTAAAGCGTCAGATGGATCCTCGTGACTCTGCGCAGCTGGCCACGCACCCCCAGAACTGTAGCAGATCTAGGCTCTTCTCCGTCAGCTTGGTTTCTTCCCTTGCGTATCTGTCTTCCTGTCTTTGCCACCGCGTCTTCGCCTCTCGCACATCCCATGATGTGCAATCTCTCCTCAGCTCTCCGTCTTCCGCCTTCTCGCTCTCCTCGACGAGGACCTTTTCTGTCGCTTGGTCGCGCTTCAGCGCCAGCAGGCGTCGCCAACGAAACATGAGTTTCTGTGTGTAGCTTTTCAGGGCCTCCAGGATGCGTTCGTCTTCTTTGGCTTCGGCATACCGCCGCTGCGCTTCCCCTGCAAACTCGCGACTCACCTCTTCGTCTTCTTCGCTCGAGGAGGAGGAGGACGGACACGAAGATGAAGACAACGCGCTTGTCTGCGAATCCGAAAAACGCGCGCCACTTCCCTCCTCCCCTGCAAAGCGAAGACGACCAGAAAGCCCCCGGTGCTCACGCGAAGGATCAGAGGCGAGCCGCGCGCGTCGCCCGTCGTGACGCGCCGTCTCGTCGCTGCTTGGATCTGACGCCTCGCGTCTCGACCCGCTTCGCCGCGGCCTGCTCAGTCTCTGCGAGGAGCCGGGCGGGGGCGCCAGCGTAGCAAAGAGCGCACGGAGACAGGCATGGATCTCGCAGGCGGCCTGCGAGGAGGTTGAAAACGTCGGCCTCAGCTCGCCTTCCTCCCCTCGCGCGAGCGGCCTGCCGGCGTCTTCTCCCTCCCCGCGGTCTCCATCGTGTGCCTGTAACGGCGGAGATACCGCGTCGCTCAAGATGAGGGTGTGCCGCCTGCCGCTCCACCTGCTGCGGCCGCGAAGGTCCTCGTCTTCTGGCTCGCCAACCTCTTCTTCCCATTGGCGTCTGAACCTGCTCGCGGCTGTATGGACAGCCGAGACTGGCGGCGGCGGCAGGCCTGCCGCCACTTCCGCGTACGAGCGCCTCCCGAGCGCCGGCCGTCGCCTCAGGCTCGCGTCGTGCGGCGCCTGTGGGAAGACAGACGCGGACGCGAAGGCCAGCCTGTCTCCCGCCCCCGCACTGCCGAGCGGGAAGAGCGAAGAAGGCCTCGGAACCGAGGGCAGAAACCGCCTCCGCAGGGAGAGGCGCCTGAGCCGCTGCCGCACGGGGTTGCCGCCTTCGAATCTCTCGCCGAAAACGACAGACGAAGCGTCGTCCTCGTCCTCTTCGTCCTCTTCGTCCTCTTCGTCTCCACTGTCCGCCACGTCGCCTCGCAGCCGCGGACGCAAACGCCCCCCGCGAGCTGTCGCCCTCTGTGCCCCGTACACCGGCAGCATCTGCGAAGACAGCGGCGACGCCAGCGAGCTGAGGATCTCCTCTCGCAGCCTCTCCACGTCAAGTCGCCTGCGCGCCGCGCGCTCCAGCTCCCCCCCTCCCCCTCCCGCTCCCCCCCCGTCGACCAAAGAAGCGAGAATCGAAGACAGCTCATCAAAAGGTCGCGATGCGTCCCGCTCACGCCGCGACGAGCCCTCCGCTCCCGTCCCGCCTCTGAGGAATCTTCCGCCGCTCAGACGAGCAAACGGCGCGGACGAGGGCGGCCCGCGGGCAAACGCGGACGTGCGGGCGCCACGACTGCTCGCACGGCGCGAGAGGGGCGACGAGGAGCGGGAGGAACTCGAGGCAGTTCTTCGTCGCTGTAGCCTGCGGCGCGCAGGGAACGGGTGGGCATCGGCGGCCAGCGAAATCATAAGCGTCGGCTCGCCTTCGTCGTCGTCGCCGGAGCTGTGTGACGAGGCAGACGATGCGCCGGCGCGGTCGCGCGCCTCGGGCGCCTCCCTCTCGCTCTCGCTGCTTCCCGCGCCGAAAAAAAATCTGTCTCCGTCGCGCTCCGGCGACGTCCCCTCGAGAGGCGCGAGGCGCCGACGCAGAGCGGCCGCCACAGGCACGTCTCCTCGCCGCAGTAGAGAGCCGGAGAGGCGCTGCGGCTCTTCTGCTCCGCGACCCCCGAGAACCGCTAGGGCCCGGCGTCGCGAGAGACTCCGCCCGAGGGAGATGGAGGCCGCGGAAGACAGCGAAGGCGACGAGGAGAGATACCGCACGGCGTGGAAGGCCTCCGGTGGCGGAGAGTGCGGGGGGCGGTGCGGTACCGCGTGGCTGTCGCGGCCGCTCGGCGTGCGGCCCTGAACCGGGAAGACGACGCCGTCGGACTCGGCGTCATCTTGGAAGTTCAGGTTCGGCCCTACGAACAGCAAACGCGAGGTCGAGGCGATCGACGCCCGCGACCCAGGAGAACGCGCGCTCAAGCACCCATCGCCCAGACTGAGCGAGGACGGCAGGCGCTCGCTTCCGGCTCCCCTGGTGTCTCCGCCGCTGCGGAGCTCTGCCTCGCTCCTGGTCTCCTCGTCATGGCTCTCGCGCTGCCGGTCCGCGCCCTCTCTGCAGCCGTCTGGGCGACTTGCACCCGCGCTGCCCAGGTTCGGGCCCCCAGGCCTGTCAGCGAGCCGCAGCGCACGGAACGCCGAAGAGCGGGGCGACCAGGCGTTTCCTCCGCTGAGCCGCCCCTCCTCTCGCAGAGCTGCGCCTGTGCGCGACGCAGAAAGTGCTGCGGGCGGCGGCTGCAGCGCCCGCGGCTGGCTGTCGCGGTCTGCGCAGACGGGAGCGAACACGGGAGGCGCGGAGGATGAAGAAGTGCTTGACACAGAAGAGGCTGCCGAGGGCCGCGATGACGACGAGCCGTTGACTCTTTCTCTGCCCCCTCCTCCGTTTTGAGCCCGTCTCCTGAAAAACGCAGCGTTGCCTGCGGTGGGGCCAGCCACCCCGGCAGCTCGCAGCAGGTCGCTGACGCGCCGGTCTAGCTCTTGCGCACTCCGAGCGACGATTCCACCCCCTCCCACTTCGATGGCGACCAGGCGCCTCTCTTCTCTCTCTCCTCTGGGGCCCCCCCCTCCACGTCTCTCGTCCCCCTGCGGTCTCTGAGGCGGCCTTGCGTCGTTCTGGGCCGGCGCCACGCGCGGCGCCTGTTCGCCTCGGCTCCCTCCCCTGTCGCTCGGAAACCGTCCTTCTGTCTGGCGCTGCCCGCCTTCTTCTCCCGCGTCTCGCTGGGCTTTCCTCGTCTCTTCCTCTTTGGCCTCCTCACTCCCCTCTCGGTTCGCTGCATCGGCCCTCGCGGGGCCTCCTCTCTCGAGCGCCTCCGCCTCGCCTGTGCGTCTGCGGTGCGGGCTGCGGAGCTCTGCGTCGCGAGGCGCACCGTTCCTTCGAGTCGGGCTTCCCCTACCGTCTTGGACTCCTCCATGCCTCTCTCCGTCCCCCTCAACACCCAGTGGCGACTGACTCCCACTTTCCGCTTTCTCTTTGTTTTCGCCGCCTCTTTGTTCTTCTGCCGGTGAGGTGCCCCGAGTCCCCCCTGTCTCCAACAAAGCCGGCCCATAACGTTCTCTCCTCGCAAAACACTCGAGCCCGGCGCCCTGCCCGCCGCAGCGTTCCTCTGTCTCTCCCGCCCCGGCGCGGAACGCCTTGGGCTCCAAGGTCGCGCCTGAAGGGACGGCCCAGGCCCCTTCCTGGGCCTCGCACCCTGGTGCGGGGCCTTCTTGCCAGCCTCCCTCGCCGCGCCACTGCCCCTCTGAAGTGCTGTGGAACGGCGCGGAGCCTACGTTGGCTGGAGACTGCTCCATCTGTGTTCGCGAGAGACGCATGGGAGCGGAAATCGATGCCGCTACCGAGGGACTCGCAGAGTCACCAGCGAAACGCATCGCAGCGGCGGCGGGCCCCAGAGACGGATACGAGGCCGCGAAGCACGAGGCCACAGCGCGGGAGGACGCGTCCGGGGACACACGCGTCGAGAAGCACTCTTGCAGGCCTTCCATTTCTCTGCTCGACGCCTCCTCAGCCGCGTGCCCGCGTGGCTCTCTCTTCCCTTTCCCGCGCTTCGTTTCTGCCTCTTCCTCTGCGCTGCGATGCGGTCCCCCGTCCGGCCCTGCCGCAAACGAGGCGAGGTTACACGCGTAGTCATCCGTCGCCAAGGAAGCGCCGACGACCCAGGGCCTTTCTGCCCCAGGAGGGGACGCCGGTCGCGAACCTCTGGCGGCATGTTCGGGCTTATGCACCTCCACACGCGTGACTGAACAAGCTGTGAATCTCTGACGCGCGGCTGCGTCTGCTTCGAATCCGAGCGCCCGCTCCTGTCCGTCGTCGCCCTCCTCATGCGCCTCTGCGACCTCCACCTCCTGCCTGTCAACTTCGCGGCCGCACGCGGTCAGGGGGCTTTGAGGCAGGCCTGCTTCGCGGGCGTCGTCCGCCTCGCCAGCCAACTTGGCGCGCGTCACTTTGCCTGCCGCCGCGGCCTCGCTGTCGGCCTCGCCTTCGGCGAAAAAGACCGCAGAAAGGTGCCGGGAGTGCAACATGGGAGAGAAGAAAAAGGGCGCCGAAAGAGTCCACGTCCTCCGTCTTCCGCCCCCGTCGCCCCGCCCGTCGCCCGCAGCGCTGTCAGTCTGGTCTGCCGCCGTCTCGAGGGAGCTTGGCGCCGAGGCTTCGCGCACGCAGAGTCTCTGCGGGGTCTGCGCTGCTGCGGGCGCGGAAACAGTGCGGTCGACGGCAAGAGGCGGGCAGCTCCCACCGTCTCGCACTTCGGCCTCTCCCGGCGCAGAGAACTCGTCTTCGCGCTCGTCGGAGAAGAAGCGTTCACGGCCCACGTGGAACAGCGTAATCGAAGATGCGCCCGACACGTCGCGGCCCTCTGAGGCCGGCGGAGACGAGGGCACCGAAATGCCACGGGCCCAAAACGGAGGCAACAGAGACGCGGCGGAAGACGAGGAGAATGGAGAAAATGAGGAGGACACGGAGAGGTTCGCTGAAAAACCCGCACCGTTGAAACGGACTGCGGCCGCGGCTTCGGAGGGCGCCGACGCCATGGACATCAGCGTCTCCCGCGCCTCAGCGGAGGACGGCAGCGGACTCGACGCAGACAGCAACGGAGACGACGAAGAAGGCCCGCCTTCGAAGTCGCGTGTCGCGCCTGGCGCAGGAGGGAGGGCATAGACGGAGGCGTCGCGCAGGCCAGCGGACGTCGGGGAGGCGACAGGGGAAGCGAAAGCTGAATAGGAAGGAAGAGGATACGACTGCGAAGAGGCAGGGAGAGACGCAGTTGAAGTTTGATCAGTGCACTCAAGAGGGGCCCCGTACGCGGAAGCACAGTATGGCGTAGGGTAAAAAGCAGAACGCGCCGCGTAGTGGGGACACGCATACGGAGGAGACAGTGAAGAGGAGTGGCTCGGCGCAGTCGCAGCCGCTGCATTCCAAGGAGACGGAGAGTACGCAGGCACTGGCGCGGACGTGACCGTATAAGCGTAGGTATAGGACGGGCGCGCAGCGTAAGCTGCGAAGCGACGAGAAGAGCGCGGAGAAGACGCCGGGAGCTGAGACTCGAACGGAGTAGGACCGACACGAGGCAGCGAAGACGGGGGGCCTGAGGCGAGCGGAGACGGAGCAGGCAGGGGAAGGACATAGAACGGCGTTCGCGACAAAGACTCGTGGGGAACGTAGACGGCAGGCAACCCATCGGGCGCCGCCGGCGCGAAGGCCCAGAAAGGCTGCGCACGCATGTCGCCATAGACCTGGTGCGGAGGGACATATCCTCCTGCGAACGAGTTCGCCGACCAGAGAGAGAGGAGCGGCTCGCTCGGAGCAGAACGGGAGACGGCAGCCCCTTCCTCCTCTTCGCCCCAAGTCTCGCGGCAAGTGTTCTGTTTTCCTTGGTCCACTGAAGCTTCGTAAAAGCCCGGAGGAAACGGCGAAAACGAGAATGCGTCGCCGTCTCCCGGCTGCCGTCTATCGAACCCCCCCGTGTCAGCTGCCGCCTCTGCGAAACCGCACGCTCCTTCTGGCGTCTCTCCGCCTGCCTCTCCCCTCAAACGTCGTTCCTCCATGCCGTCTGCCTCCTCCGCCTCTCCGCTCCCGCCTTCGCCGGTCTCCCCCGTCTCAGCGTGGATCGCCGCGGAGCGCGCGCGGGCCTCCGGCGCCGTCTCTCGCGCAGACGAAGGGCGTGGAGAAGCGGAGGTCGGCGCAGGGGGCGGAAAAGCCGGCGGAGGTCCGGAAAGAGCACGCCTCGCAGTCTCGCCTCGCCCGCCGCTGGCCATCGCGCTTCGCTGTCCCTCGTCGCCCCCTGCGGCTCTCCCCTGAGAGCTGTCTCGCCCTATTGCGCGATCCAGTCGCCTGTGCCTCGAGTCGTCGCTCGATCCCCCAGACGATGCTGCTCCGCTCCCGACCCCACACTCGAGACTTCGGTCCGAGCGAAGGCGCGCGCCTCCTGGGGCGCGCGCTCCGGGGACCGCCGCTGCGGCGTTCGCGCCGCTCGCACAGACGGCAAGAGGATGCGCGGGTGCTGGCCGCAGTGGGCCGGAGGGACGCCTTTCCATGGGGGACGACGCGTTCTCGGGGGAGGCGTCGCGGCTCTCGCGGCCTCCCTCGCCTTGTCGACTTCCGCCCTCGCCGTCTCGCCCGAGGGACGGCAGAGGCGAGAAACCCGCGCAGGGCGAACTGGTGCCTCCGGTCGCCATTGAGCCAGAGGAAGGGGGCGAGTGGGATACAAAGCGGTGCACTGTATCACTTTCCGCGCAAACGTCCACGTCGCCGTCTCTCTGCGGCGGGCAATAGAACGAGAGCGCCGCGGACACGAGCTCCTGCATGCGCAGTCTCCGCACTTCGCCTCCGTCGTCCGCGTCGGCTCCTTGGCGGGGGGGGCCTGCTCGCTCGCCTCCTCCGCTCTGGAGCTCTCTCGGGCGCTGCGGCCGCGCCCCGCCCTCGCGCGCCGGCGCGCTCCCGCCGGCCTGCGCCGGACTGCCCCCGTCCCCCGGGTCCGCTGCGCGGTCGTTCCTGTCGCCCCAGAGGTCTCCGCGGCTCGTCGCGCCGGAGCGCGAGGAACACGTCGTCGAGGGCGTGCCGGGGTACCCAAACGTCCCGCGCACCAGGCGGCTCAGATTGATCCAGCGAGGGTAGTTAACCGCGATGAGGAGGCGGAGGCCATAGTGCGCATCGTCGAGCAGGTCGCCGCCTGAGTCGTCGCTGCTGTCGTCTTCGATTTGCACCTGGCGGCGGCGCCCCTCCCCCGGCCGCTCCGGGGCCAGAGACAGGTCCGACGCGCCCGACGCTCTGGGCGATAGGGGCGTCGGCGGAGGGGACGGCGCTGCAAAGACACCGCGCACTGACGGCGTGATGAATGCCGGTCTCTCCTCTTGCGAGACTGGCGACGAATTCGCGCTGCGGCCGCGGACGTCGCGTCCCCGGCCCCACGGCACCAGCAAACCGGGTCTGCCTCCCTCCGCCTCGAGGGGCGACGCGAAGGAGACGCTCCTTCGCGAGCCGCTGAGCGGCCGCGTCTGCAGGCGCCCGACAGACACGGGCGCGGAGAACGCGTGGAACGGCGCAGAGAGCGAGGAAGAAGTCGAGCGCTCGGAGGGCGACGCCTGCAGCGACGGCTGCGCGGGGGGAGAGGGGGGGCGCGAAGGTCCCGCGGGCGACGGAGCTGACTGGAGCGAAGGCGAAAGGGAAGACGACGGCGAGGACGCGGACGCATGTCGGAGAGGCCACGCAGGCGCACCCCACGGCCGTGGAGAAGGAAAAGGAGACTCGGGCGACTCAGGAGATCCGGGAGACTCGGCAGACTCCTGAGCCGTGCCGCGGTCGGGGCGGGCACGCGTGCGAGAGGCCTGCACGGCAGAGGACGTGCGCTGCGGCGAAGGCGAGAAGAGAGGCCAGAAGGGAGGCAGAATTCGACTGGAGGCGCTCGACAGGCGGACCGCGGAAGCAGAAAACGCAGAAAATGGCTCTAGGTCGTCGCGCGACCGCTCTGGCTGGCGCCTATGCGAAGTCGCAGCCATACACTGCAGAGGCGACAGGGCCACACAGTCTGTGCCAGCCGACGAGGCCGCAGTCCACGCGCTTGTTGAGGGAGACGCAGCCACAGGAAATCCCCCCGCGACCGCCCAAGGCGCGCGCGCAAGAGTCGCGCGCGCCGCCGTGGAGTTTACAGGCCCCGGGGCATGCGGCGAGGACTCCCCAGCGGCGGCGGAGACATGCGAAGCCAAGGGAGCAGAAGACCGGGAGAGACTCGGGTCTCCGGACGTCGGCACGCGGTCACCCTCGCCGCCTAGCCAGCGAACCGGCTGGGGCACGCGCGTAACGCAAGAGAGGACTGTGCGCTCTCCTTCGTTCGAAGAGAGAGGAGAGGCGAGTCTCTCAACTGGGCTGTCCCCGCCGGCCTCCGCATCCAAAAGCTCCCACGCAGTCTCTGCCGAGGCAGGGAGAGGCCACGCGGGAGACACGGACGGAGACCCCAGCATGCGCAGAGCCTCGCGCGCGTACTCGTTCATCTCCTCTCCTTCTCTGCGGCGCGCCGGCATCAAACGCCTCCAGTCTGCGGAGGACGCGGACGCGGAGGGAGAGGAGGAGGAAGCAGCGGACGGCGAAAACGAAGCAGGACAGGCAGGGCGTGTGCAGCCGCCGCTGCCTTCCTCAGTGCCGCGCTCGCCACTGTGTTCGCGAGCCATGCCGTCTGGTGCGGGCGCCTGCCCAAGTTCGTCCGAGAGAGCAGAAGAAAAGCCAACGAAGAAGAAAGTTCCAACGAGAGCTTGCAAAGAAGGGAGGTGAAGGCGCGAGAGAAAAGGCGAACGCATAACTGCCTTGTCTCTCCGTTCGACAAGTGGCGAGGATAATCCTCAATGACGTGGGGGAAGAGAGGACGCGAGGAATAAAGGAGAGGCACGGCGCAAGAACTAGCATGCGGGAAACAGGCGAAGAAGAAAGAAAGGAGGGAAGCTCGTCGCACCTGGTCGACGCCACAAAAAGCAAGAACTGTCCAGAAAAGAGGAAAACAAGCAGCCTGTACGACGCGCGCTTCTTTTTTTCTCAAAAAGCGAAGCAAGGCTACGCTACGCTGGACACGCCCTAGAGGCCCTTAAGCAGAAATTGCAAAAAAATGCTTTAACGCACTTTAGGGAGTCGCCGTCGTTCAGGGTGTTTGACAGCCTGCTGTCCACACACGCCTCGAGCTTACATCCTCATGAACACAGCCAGCGTCCTGGATTTCGGCACGCCAAACATGAAAAACAGGGTCGCTTCCACAAGTGCCGCAGCAGAGACGACACCGTCCGCTACCTCTGAAATCCGCTCATGCCAACACCGCACGTCTATATGCAGAAGGACAAGTATGCCATATTCTCGGATGTGGAATTCAAAAGAATACTCAGTTGTACGCGACGCTTCGAGAGAGGCTCTTCAGCCCGAACTGCTGAACCAGATCATGGAAGCGTCCCGCAGGTTGCGCGCTGCCTGTGGCAGCATTCGGCGTGGAAAGGGAGTTCATTTTGTATGACAAAAAAAAGGGAAATCAGAAGGAGAGGTTGGAAAGTGACATCGCGGTTTTTTGCTCGCTTCGTCGCACACCTCCTCATTCAGCCTCCCTGGCGCCAGCCCAGCTTGCTGTTCGAACACCAAACGGGAGTCATCGCAGAACGCAGAACTCTGATCGACGAGCCATGTCGATCTGGCGCTGCGGGCCCTCATACCCGCGCAGCACGGAAGAAGAGAGGAATCACACTTGCACAATCGAGACTGAAATCATCACCGCTGTGACGTCACTTTTTTTCCCCTCTCTCTTTCGAAAACGGCGGCACGTTCACAAGTGGCGAGGCGGTGTCCATGCGCTCGGGAAACAGCCATCGAGTGGTGTGCCAGCTGGTGAAAGACCGCGCCTAAAGCCGTTTCTTGGTAGAAATTTCACCTCCTTTTTTGATCGCTTGCTGCTGGAAAGGTCCGTGGAAGAGGGCGAATTTCGCGAAAGAGTCACCGCAGGCCCCCGGCTAGGGAAATCGTCACAGTTGCGCTGTAGCACCCTGGCGGGTGACTAGTGACCGACTCGGCGCGCCCGCAGCCGCGTCCCTTGTGAAGGCGAGGTTTTTTCACGTTTGGTTTTCCGCATTCGCGTGACAAGGGTGGCCAAAAGTCACGCATACAGAGCGACAGTTTCGGTTTTCCACCACAGTATCCCGCTGCATTACGTTCTGAGAACGACAGCCGCGCGGCGCGTCCTGAGGCTCGCGGCAGGCGCTGCGCACGGTTTGCACGATGTCTCACCTGCAGTCTGCTGCGAGCTGGCAGGCACGAAGAGTAGATCTCCATTCCCTGGGGATAGTAAGCAGCTAGTGTGACACACGAAGGCAGCTTCAAAGGTGAGGAATCCACGGCAAAGCCACGATATTCAAAGAAGCAAAACGGAGACCTGCGCGAGGTGGGCAGCGAGATACCACGACACGCGGATGGAGACAGGAGGACCGCAACCGCACAGGACGCGAGTGGACACCGGAGTCATACGGGCCCGGCTGGTGAACACCCATGGAGAAAAATCGGGAGCTTCTTTTCTTTCCCTTCCGAGGAGGTTCAAGAGGCACAGAGTTTTAGAGGAATCCGCCTGGAAGAGACGCCTTTCGCGGCCTCGTCACCACCTCGTCAAACTGGGGTGCGGCTCACCCCTGCCATGAGTCGCGTAGCTCAACGTCGCAGCGCTCCCTTTCGAGCCTGCGTGACGTTGTGTCGGCTTATATACGGGCAACACGTCAACTCAACAGTCCGGTCGACTCAGACAACGAAAACACAGCGTTTCCCGGGCATATCGAGGCGCCTGCAGCAAGCTCTCGTCTGTAAGTCTATTGTCTCTGTGTCTATGAACCATCTGTCCCTCGCACGTCTGCGTTTGTCTGGCGTGAGACTTGACTCTGCTCATCGACCGATCTGCACTCTATAAAACAGCCAAGGTGTCACGGTTGCGTTTCCTGGTGTTCGTGGTCGGGTCGCACCTGGTGTTCGTGGTCTGGTCGCACCTGGTGTCCTTCAGAAGTAGCGCCGCTACTCCTTTCTCTGGAAGACTCAGGTGCATCGACCCGCCCCAAAAAAACTGCGCACGACGCTCCACACAAAGCAAGGCGATCGTGACTCTGCGGAGGAACTGTGTTTTTTGTTCCGCGCTGGCCACCTGCTTGTCTCACCGCTAACTACGCAGTGGGATAGTTCTCTCGTCCAGCGCAGTTCCGCAGCCGCAGCATCCTGGAGTGGAGTCTTCGCCCGGCGACAGGTAGATCTACGCCGTTGACGTAGTCTACAGAACCCGCGTTCCTGATCCGGTGTGTGTGGTGAGCTCGGTGCAGCTGCTGCAGATGTGAGAGATATCATTCGCATCTAAGAAGGAGAGGCAGCCCTGAGCCTGGCTTCTTCAGGGGTGACTGGACGTGCCAAGGGCAGTCTGTTTTTTGGACTTGGGCGAGCCCGATGTCTCTGCCAGCTGGCTGGAAGAGGCGCGAGCTTATTCGAATGAGAGGCGGCCGCCTAGAGAGAAGGCATGAAGCATTTGCTAACATCAGAGCCACGGAGAAAAAAGATCTAGGTCCGTTTCCTCCATAAGTTGCTTCGGGCCGAAAATGACGCCTGCAGGATGTCGAGCCTGGCTACGATGAGACTCGTTGAGATGCCGCAGGCAGCGGCCGCAGCCGTGTGTTGTATGGAAAGGGTCACTTTTCGTCTCGTGTTTGCGATGCTCATGCGGTTTCCAGTTATTGGCATCGACGGTTCCAACTCAGGTAGAGTGCATCTCTGTGGTGTGCAGAGTAAGGCGTATCGAGTACCGTATACCAGGGGAGGGGAAGAAGAGTCACACAGCCACAGAGCGCTGGGGACACACAGCCCGCCCCGCTGGCAGCTCCCATCCGAGCTGTTTAGGCGACCTTCCAGACTTCCTTTCAGTATCGCCCTAAACCCTAAACGCCAGAGGACGCGGACAGATAGCCCGACGAGGTCACTGGCGAGGTAGATGGCGGCAGCATCTGCGTCGCTTGCTGCGTAAGAAATGATGCCTCAGGAGCCGGAAACTATCGTAGAGAGGCATCTGACGGATAAAAATCATGAAACAACCGCTAGAAGCGTGCAGCCTAAAAGGCAGAGCGGTGAAATGTCCCCTCAGGACGCACGTCAGGGAGACACAATCAAGGCCCGTTCCCAGAGTCGCAGGCGACTCTAGGGAGACTGGTACTGAGTTCTCTACGCTTTCTCCCGGCCTCGCTCTCTAAATTAAGTTTAGCCCTGGGAGTCGCGCTGCAGAGCCGACTTCGGGGATCAAAGACACCGAGCTTCGGTAGCCCGAGAAGACGTCGTCACGACCCTGAACCCGGCTGTAGCCGCAACCGTGACAGCCCGGGGGGTCGCCGAGGCGGCGGGGGCAGCGGAGGCGCGGGCCCGCAGTGATCAGAGAACAGAGTAGGGAAACTTGAGTTTCTCCGCAGACGGAAGCATTGTGTTCAATCGGGGTGTACAGGATTTACAGACAGGATGAGCCGAATTCTGTCGGCGGTCAGTTGCTCTGCTTAGAAGACACAGCTTCACGACTGTTGTTCATTCTTGAACAGATCCGTATGCGCGCTAGCGCCCGTATGCCGCCGCGTTGGTCACATATCTCTTGCACCCGTTATAGAGACAGCATTCAGCAAGTCTCTTCTGATTCATTCCATCTTAACGTGCGATGGCTTGAACCTCTTTCTTGATCGGATGTGTGTGTGGCTTCAAATTCTTATGGGAAAACCAACCCAACCGGTGTGCCCTACGCCGCTGGCCGGTGTCTCTTCGCGAGGTGTACATACCCCTCGCGGGCTGCCCTCCCCGAGCTTTCGCTGAGTCTTTTTCCCATTTCTGTACATGTACCTTTTTGACGGCATGATCTCTTTTTTTTGCGATGTTTCTTTGTGTAATCAGGCAGGAAACGCACTTTCCAGGTACCCTTCTGCGCTCTTTTTCCTCACTTTTCTGTCTTCATCTTTTGTTCTTCCCTGCACTCCGCAGGCGTAGTCGCGCTTCTCGTCGCCTTCCATCTTTTCTCGCGTTGTCTTCTCCAATTTCTTTTCTGTATGATCGATCCCCTCCATTTTCTTTCCGATTTCTCTACCGCTTCCCCCCCCTCTGGCTCTGGTTGTGTTTCTTTTGTCCGCGCTTCGTTCCCCTCTTCGGGTTCTCGCCGTTCAGTGGCCGCCCTCCTCTCCTCACAGCCCGTCCTGCTGTCACTCTGCTCCTCGTCTTTCTCTCCACTTCCCTGCGTTTCTTTCGGCTGCTCCTTGGGTCTGCCTCTCCGCCCGCTCTCTGTGTCTGTCATTGCTTGCAGTTTCGTCGCGTCCCCCTTTAACGTTATCGCCTCAAGATGAGCGGTAGAGGCCGAGGCCGCGGAGGATCTCGGGGGCGAGGCAAGCCGCGAGGCGGCCGCGGCTCGCGCCGCGTGGCGACCTTCGAGGAAGTCATAGAGCGCAACGCGATGCTTGAGCGGCACGAGCGCGACTCCGAAGAAGAAGAGGAAGAAGAGGAGGAGGAGGAAGAAGACGAGAGCCCCGGAAAGGCCAAGTTCAAGCGACCTCTTGACTTCCTCAGAGAGCAGAAAAAGAAGGAAAAGGCCGACAGCGGCAGCGACGATGTACGTGGGGCACAGCCTGAGGAGGGGAAGCACTGAGCCTCACGACTCACGCGTCTAAACGTCGCAGTCACCACACGAAGAACAGATCAGCTGTCGATGCAGATACACACGGATTGAGGTCGAGAGACAGACACACTAGCACGTGCGTACCGGATGCGCTTCGGAAATGCACGCAAAGCGCATATGACGCTCCCCAGCTCCGTGCTCATATACTCGTATACTTCTGTATACATATATATATATATATATATATATGTCCTAAAGTGTACAGCCTCGCCTCTCAGGGTTTGCGCCCAGAACCATGTACCGCTGTTAGGGGGGGTCTCATCGTCGTCGTTTGTTTTGCCTTCTGTGCTCTTGCAGGAGGACGAAGAGGAGGAGCTCACTATTAGTGTAAGCTCTTGATTCCTCGCTCTGCCGCCTGCGCGAGAGGAGAAGTGGGTGTGCGGTAGGCCGCACTCCGCGGAGTCATGCGTGCACCGCTCGACTGGCGTCCCCACGGTGGTTTGGGAGGAGGCTTGTTATATAGTTTTTTTCTATACGCGCCTGCTGAGATGATAAGGTGTCATTCGAGTGTGTTCTGGAGGAGGTGCCTGTGCTGTGTGCTTCCCCCCTCTGTGTCTCTCTCGTGCCTTCCTGCTGTCAAAACGTGCGAGGGGGGGCACGGCGTTCGTCTCAGCTCCCTAGCTCCGGCGCGTGCGCCCTCTCTGCCTGCGAGTGCCTGGCGTTCGTGGAGGTTCTGCGAGTTTTCGGGGGTGCCTGTTATTTGCCCTTGCGTGGCTTCCGCTGCGTGTGACTTCGCTCTCTCGCCTGTATGCTGCTTGCAGCTGGGGAACATGCGCCTCTCGACGGCCAACCCCAACCGCGGCCGCAAATCCGTTGAGAGGACCGGCGTAGTTGAACTGAGTCGCCGTGAGCGAGAAGAACTCGAGCGACAGCGGAGACAGCGGATTTACGAGGTAGCCCTGCATCCCTTGGCCCTGCGCGGGCTCCGGGAGTCGGCGCTTCCCCACCGGCGTCTTCTTAAGTTTTTTTTGGCTCTAAGTGTGCATGAGGGCTATTCAGCGTTCCCAAGTGCTCGCCGTCGCGGAGGCCAGTAGCGGCGCCCGCCCGGAGGCGGACTGAGGAGGAGGAATGAAAAGCTGCGAGTCGCGCCTCGGCTCTCGCGCAGCCAGGCGCGCTGGCGTTCCTTTCTGCGCAGGCTGCATGTGATGCATACGTTCTGTATGGGGGCGTAGCTCTCATGCGAGCAAGATTTGCTGTGTTGTGCGGCCTCCAGAAACTCCACGCGCAGGGGATGACGGCGGAGGCGAAGGCAGACCTGGCCCGGTGAGGATCCGCGGAATGCCCGTGTAGGCAGCTGAACGGGAGGCGGCACATGATTCAGTTGTCTGCATGCAGAGGCGCATTGGCGTGGAGGGTGAGAGATAGTCCGATGTAGGATGCAGCTGGAGATCTTTTTGGTCGGGCACCTATTTATGTGTCAATCTTTGCGCTGTTCTGACGCCGCTGGCCAAGCCCCACAGACTGTCTGAAGGGGCGCAGGGGGGAGGTAGCGGAGCATGAGGCCTTTCTACTAGGCGATTGCCTGCTGCCTGAGTCCACTTTATTTTTTCATTTTTCCTCTCTTTCTCTGCGGACTTGCAGACTCGCCGAGGTCCGGCGGCGGCGTGAGGAGGCGGCCCGACTACGAGCTGAGAACGCGGGGGGTGAGCAGAGAAAAAGGGTTGAGAACCTTTCCAGTCTGTGTACAGGCTTCTAAGGAAGCCGACAAGAGACGCGGCGCGATTCTAGGCTCAGAGGCGGATGTGGATCTTGTGTGTGGGTCGTTACTGCGCTGCAGGTGTGTTTGCTCCGAGTCCCCGGTGTCGCTGAGCAGAGCTTTTCTTCTCGTTTGTTTCGAGCCCGCTTGGTTTTCTGGGGTGGCGTTTGGCCTTCATGGTTCATTTTGATTCTTATGCTGTGTCCGCGCAGAAAAGCCTAAGCGTCGCGCTGCTCCCCATCCCCTTCGCTTCCCGCTGGCGCGGTTTTCTTTGTCGCATCGCCTCGGGCGACTGCGAGTGATGCCTCCAGGCGCGCGCCGGAGAGCAAGCAAGTGGATAATGAGCTGGGACGTGCCAGCAGCACTGCTGCATACAGACGCCGTGGAGAGGCGGTCTTCGAGACGATTTTCGAGGGTGGGGGTCCCCTTCCGTAGTCGCAGCTCAGGAGCGTGCTTCCTTCCCCGCAGCTCTGAGTTGTCTCGGTACTTCAGTTGTACTGGTACGCGGCTTTGTCTCTGCTTGTGTCTCTGCGTGGAGGCGTAAGTGTCGCACCACCTCCTCTCTTGAACAGTTTTCTGCGCTCTCAGGGGCAGCGCTGTAAGGAGCGCCAGGAGGAGGGAGGAGGTCATGGGGATTCCGCCGAAGAAGATGCGAGCGATTATGCATTTGAGCTTTGAAGATGTGCCGCCGCATTTTGTGCGTAACGCCAGGGCGGGGGGCAGGCTCTCGTGCGCGACCTGAGAGCGCGGCAGGTCGGGTGAGCACGCTTCCCGTCTCTTTGACACAGCCTTCGCAGCTCTCTGCAGACCTCGAGAGCCATATGAAAAAACCTGAGACGATTGACGGAGCCATATGCGCTTCTTGTGCCTGTCGCAACGCGCGTCCAGCGCTCCCTACAAACTCAGCGGTGTGCGGCATGCGTGCGGTCGTTTGTTTCATCATTTCATGGCTGACGCGCGAGTCGTATCTCGCGAGTGTGGAACGACGGCCTGTAGCGAACAAGGCAGACACAAGAATGGCGGTAATAGAACCGGGCAGACGTACCACGCAGAGAGAGCGAGCGAAATCCCTGTTTGCAGCTGTGAGGTCTTCCCGGTACTGCAGCGTCTACTTCGAGGTGGAAAACAAAGTGGCAAAGCCAACAGCGAATCTTGCAGAGTTTTCTCGTGTATTCTGCGCCGGTTGTTGCCAGAGCTCAAGCACATGGGTAGATGCCTCCCACCTGTCGAGCGGTGAGCTCGCAGCGGCGAACAGCACAAAGCCGTCAAGAATACGCGCGGGGGATAGCAGCCCCCACCTCGCGCTTGGTGTTGAAGTGAAGGTTGCGGAGAAGTTTCAGGACCTGCTTAACTGCGTGAGCCTTCCGCGCCTCACGTATCAACGGGGTTCACAACTCGTTGCAAGTGTTGCAGTCGCAGTTTCGACTGACTCAGGCATTCCTCAGCGTTTCCTACAGTCCGCACAAGCTCTACACACTAGGTGCGTCTACCGTGAGACACTCGGCTATCTCGTTGAAAGCGTGATTGGCAGGAGTCGGCTGGTGCGAGCCTCTCACCCGAGGCCTAGCGGACAGTCTCCGTTGCAAGGCGGCTGGAATAAGCCTCCGGCCCCCGCTCTAGCACCCGATTCATATCCGTCAGTAATTATCCTCGCTGTCACATGCAAGCGTCGTAAGTGTGCGGCGAGCACGGAAGACCGTCCACTACGCCGCTGGGCAAGAATGCCCGCATCCAAAGGAGAAGTTGTCAAACTGGTTTCTACTCTGACGGTTAACTGGTTTAAGACATTCCGTTTGCGTGCGTCAACCGCGGCACTCACCACACACAGAGAGCGGCGAGCTGAGCGACGCAGGCATTCGTTGCTGACCTACACCCACATGTACCAAAATTTCGAGTCTGTCCGCATTACACGTGTAAAACGAGACCTCCACAAAAAGACCGTCAGGATGAGGGACGCAGGGCGCCGCCCCCGGGGCCGCGCAAAGGTGCACTGCAGAGAGCGACCTCTGTGCACTTTCTATTGCGCTGTTAAGAGAGCTGGGGCCTACATGTGGCTTCGCACGTGGTGGCTAGCGCCCTTGCTCGTAGAAGGTACACATGCGTACGCACTTTTGACGCTCCTCCAGTCTGCCTGCCTCGTTATCTCCCAGGTAGCGACCCTCGCTCCCTTATCTCCCAGCTTACTCTTGACCTCGCCGACGGCATCCCTGCCGTCTCTTACCGCCTTCATTCTTGTAGGCCCTGCCCCGCTCCTCCTTCACGCGTCTGCTACGACTTCGTGCAGGAGAGCATTTATCGCCTCGGCGGTCTCCTGCGGCTGGTCTACATGGACGGCGTGACCGGCGCTTTCCAGCGTCAGCCCGCGAGCTGCAGGGAAGTAGTTTTTTATCGCGCTCCAGTGCCTCGCTGGATCCACCCAGGGCGAACAGAGTCCCCGCACAATCAGCACAGGGCCCGTATACGGGCTGGGGGGCTTATGGAAGCTCTCCACCGCCGCGTGAGCTTCGCGCGAAGTCGGCGGGGCGGAGCTGGACGGAGAAGGGCGGCGGACGCCCCCAGGCACAGCAGAAAAGGCGGTCGAAGGAGTGAGAGGCAACGAATCCGACGAAGAGTGAGGCTGCGAGGACAGGGCGGGAGCAGCCTGCGCAGAGGAGAGAGCGGCGGGGAGATCCCACCTCAGGGTTTTGTTGCGGAAACTGTCGCGCAGGACAGGCGTGTTCATTTTCCATCTCAGCTTCTTGACCGTTTTGTAGCTTCTCCGGGGACTCTTCACGCGCCGTTCTGCCTGCCCACTGTGGAGAGGCGCACAGCAGGCCCTTTCGCCTTCCTCTCCCCCGTGTGGCGTCACGTTTTCTTGGATCCGGCCGTCTGCTTCATGGCTTCTCTGCGTGGCGCTCCCTCCGTCCGCGCTGTCGCATCCGCGCTCTCCTCGCTCCTCGCTGCGCGCGTGATCCTGAGGGCAGCACGTCTCTTCTTCCTCGTCGCGGTTCGCAGGCACCTCCTCCTCTGCAAGCAGACAGAGCAGGGAGCGTGCGCCTGCGCCTTTCAGCGCCGGGGCAACCTCGCCGAGGCGCTCAAGAGCCTTTTGTTTGCTCCCGTCCCCCACGAGGAGAGGAGCCGCGACGAGTTCAACGAGGTCGCGGATGTCGTAGGGGCCTGCGCGCGGCAACGGCCAGTCGTAGTAATTCACAGGGCAGATGTCGAGCGCGACCACGCCCGAGATGAGCCCTGCAGGCGCCCGCAGCGCCGCCGCGAGCGCCACCTGCCCGCCCAGGCTGTGCCCTACCACGGTGCATCCCCGCGGGCGCTGCCACACCGAGGGGCGAGGGGGGCAGCCGGAGGAGGCGACAGGAGCAGTGGAGGAAGCAGAGTGGTGCGGAGGCGCGGCGCGTGCTCGGCTCGGTCTCGCCTGCATGCCGCAGGAACGCGCTTGGCTGGGCTCGGCTTCACAGCCTGGGAACTCTTCCGCAGCGCGGAGAGAGCTCGCCTCTGCGTCTCGGAACCCGCCCCGCGCCGGTCGCCCGCCCCTCTCGTCGAGCTCTCCCTCGGTGCCTGCGGGCCCCGGTCCTGCGCCGCGGGGCCGCGAGAGGCCCAGCTCACGCTGAATGAGCGCGATAACGTCGGCAGCCATGTCCTGAAGGAACATGGAGGAAGTGAACGGCGACGCGCCGTGGTTCCGCAGGTCGACCGCCAACACGCGCTCCGCATGCAGCTGCGAACAGAGCTCGAGCATGTCGTCTCCGCAGCGAAACATCCCATGCAGCACCAGCACCAACGGGGCCCGCCGAGCCCCGCGGCTCGCCACAGGAGACGCGCCAGGCGGACTTGCTGAGCCTGAGGGAGAGGCAGGCGACAGCAGTGACGGCCCGGAGGAAAGCGAAGCGTGATGAAGAGTCGGAAAGACTTCCTGGTAGGCGAGATCCACCGCCCTGGACAGGGGGAAGGAAGGCGCAGCGAGAGCGGGTTCACGCAGATCGCCCTCCGACTGGGGCGTCACTCCACGATTGGCAACGTCCTCCGCCGGCGGGGCATTGGATGGCGACCCAGGCGAGAGAGCCGGGACAGCCAGGCAGCCGCCAGGAGAGACTGAGCCTTCCGCAGTCCCTTGCTGACCGGCAGCCTGGATGCAGGGGCCGATTTTCTTCTCGGGGAGACCCACAGGGAAGCAGCGCGCGTTCGCGCGGGAAGCACGGCGACCCTCTACTTGGAAGGCAAGGCAAGCCGAAGACGCAGCTCTCCGCGCACACGCTCCCGTCAAGGCCGGGGTCTCCTCGGTCCCCTTCTCCTCCTCGGCGCCCACGCGTGTGGGGCCCCACATCTTCGCAGGGCGCCAGAGACACCGGCTGGCCAGAGCCCGTCGGGGATCCAGCGCCAGACGCAGAGACATGCGAGAAGCACGAGGGCAGCTAATCTGCGGAGCGAGAACGCTGCCCTTTGAGCGAGAAGAAAAAAGTCTAGGCTGCTCGAAGGCGCGGGGGGATGCGCCTGTGCCGCTCAGATTTGTGACGGAAAGTATCGATTCCAGCGGGCTCGAGGCCGCTTCCTGAGCGACGTCCCCTCCAGCTGGCGGGCGAGCACCGGCCCTGAGAGACGCTGTGAGGAGGAGTGCGGGAGACAGGACACGCCCGCGGAGAAAAGAAAGAAAGCGGCTAGGTTGCTCCACAGTCCGATTCGCAGGAGCAGCGGAGGGGAGGATAGCAACGCCGATGAGCGGACACCGGGACGGCGACCCAAGGGCAGCCGAGAAAACGAGCAAAGACGTGGCTGCTACGAACCACAGATACGGTGCTTTCGAAGACTTGGAGCGACAGACAAGCCCGCTCTGCGGGAGGCAAGCGAAAAGGTGAGCTTTTCGAGCTTCAGGCCTTCCTGTGGAGAGCCGCATCTATGCGGAACGAATGACGCGACGAGACGGAGGAATGAGTACGCGTGAAAGGTCACCGCCTTTCTTGCCGCTCTCAAACGCACACGGAACGTCAGTCCCAACAGACAGAACCCTCACGCCGCAGATCCAAGCCGTGCGCAGAAAAAGAAGTAGGCAAACAGACTCACATAGAGCGACGGGAGACTCCGGCTCTGAGGGGCCCCAGCGCGCGAAGGCGAAGCACGCAAAAGAACTCGGAGGGGGTCACCAGACGAGCGTCCAGCGAGTAAGTAGACTGTGGCAACACCCTGCAGAGTCACGGAGAGGAGCCGGGATTTTGAATTCTACTCCTCTGCAACGGTAGATAAGCGCCTCATGGACGAGTGCGCGGGAAACTGCGTTTTGGTGCCGAAAGAAGACCCGCGAAATCGCTCGACGCCTAGGGCCCGGAGCGTCGCTGAGTCGGCGCCAGTGGAAAAGCTCCTACGTGCCACCCGCTTCACAAACAAAAGAGAGCGAGAGTCAAAAAACTGATGTACACGCAGGGATGCAGAAAAATACTGGTCGCCCTCCAATTTGCATCCGCAGCATAAGTGTAGGTGTGTCTATCGATAGCTGCAGCGAGCAAAGAGACACCCCGGCGGTGAGGGGTGGACCCCGCTGCTGGCGTTCGAAGTCTACGAGGGCGGAGACTGCAGAAGTTCGGGAAGCGGCGATTTCCCCACAAGACCACGCCCGAACTCACGATATACGGAGAGAAAACTCGAGCGGGAGGGAAATGAGGCGGGAGGGCGGCGACAGGTGTCGCCGCCCCCGCAGGAGGCTCTCTGAGGAGACACGGGAAGACAAGCCTCGACTGTAAGCAGCAGCAATGCGACGAGAGGCGGAGCGGGAAACAGCGGTTTTGCGATGTGAGTGCTAACGTGGAGTTCAGGAAAGGTGCCAAGTGGGGACATGGCGTTGCGAAAGGGCAGTGATGTGCGTACGAGGACAAAAAATTCTGCGGCCGCATACAGCGGGCGGCACCGGCACCGGTGGAAGAGACAGCGACGTGGAGGTCGTGCACACGGCAAGAAGGACTTCCCCCCTCCTGGCCTCTCATACATCGCCCACTCTGCCGCTAGATGCTCACTGCTCGTGCAGAAAGAAAGCCGATATCAGCTGTATACTCGTCGCTCTGAGTTCTCGCGAGGCTTCGTTCCGCAGGGGAGAATGGCGCGCCTATGGTAAATACGCGCTTTTTCGGTCCCAGTCACATACACCTAAGAAATCCGTAGCGATCGAAATGCGGCAACTTGCACCAGGTCCTGCTGTGTTGCAGTGGTCCCACTTCGGCGCGTTCTCCTAAAGAGCGAAGCAAAATGCAGCCGGTGGACTGGGCGTCGAGCGAGGCACGGAGCGGCTCTGCTGTTGCGCACACTTGGGGAGCGTCCTCGTGTGTCCCGTCAGTGTCTGGAGGTCAGGACTCTGCACACTCGCTCAGCTGGGCTTTTCGCTTCCGCCTCCCGCCGCGCACAGGACCGGGCGGCGTGCAGCAGCACGCCGCTCGGTCCTGGACATGCTGATTTCATTAAAAAGGTGACTACTGGGGCATCGCTAGGTCGTAGTCTCGCCGCGTTTCGCAAGCCGGGGGCTCGGCGGCGTTCTAGCTGACAGGACTGCAACGGGCACCACTCTCCATCGCCCTCTCTGGAGTCGAGCGTCTACTTCCCAACCTCGCTCGACGTCTCGGTCCCCACTACTGGTTCGTACACTTCTGCAGGTGTTCGTTGGAAGCTCCGCGCGACTTCCGCGCAGGGCGGGGGGTTCTTGCAAACACTTGCAAGCGCCAGGCGAGGCGACATGTCTGTCGTGTCGCAGTTCATCAAGGCAGTCTGCAGCTGTTCATGCCTGTTCGCCTCTGCCCGCCTCTCTCTCTTGTGGTGTGGCGAACAACGCGGCAGCGGGACCACGCCCTTCACACGAGGGAGAGGACAGGGAGTCGAGGTTAACGCGCCAGAGCACAGATGCCGCGGTGAGTGCAAGCGGTTCACTGAGCTCTCCCAGGCTCCTGAGATTACGTGTCGTCTGCACCGCCTGCGTGTCAAATGGAGTGTTGCAAGGACAGCGTCAAGCGAGGTACGTGGCCTAGAAGTCTGTGAAGCACCCGTGGAGCGCGCAACAACAACGGACAGACGACGGACATCCGATGTTGCACATCATCGCCACGCTGTACGGACTCAGCCGCCTAGCAGTGAACTGCAGCAAGTATGTCTCAGTTGCCCCGTGTGTCTCGCTCCTCGCCCGCGGGATAACAAACGTGCACGCGAGGCTCGTGGTCCCCCACGGGCGACTATTTTGATGCGTTTCGCGGTGGCCTTTCGCCTCTCTCTCCCTCGCCCCCGAAAGATGGACTCAGCGATAGCCTCTGACGAGGACTGTTTTTTCCCTTTCCCGTTTTTAGCGTGAGCGGAGCGAAGCGGGCCCAAGGCAGGCCGAAAGCCGACTTCCAGTTCGTCCAATTACTGTATGTTTTCGTTCGCTGCAGGCTCTGCGGCAAAGGGGCTTGCTTACTGCCTGCCTACCTCTGTGCCGTGTTCAACGGTTGCAGCAAACTAGTAGGGCGTCGTTGTTTTCATTTTCCGCTCCTGCGTCCCCCACAACTCACGAAAGCTCTCTCAACGCTGTAAAAAAATGGGGATCAACGATCGTCTCTCCGAACTCCCGCAGGGGTTCGCGCACGCAGGAATGCCCGTGTTTGCCTGAGACACGGCAGGCCACGCACGCCCCCGAAATTCCGTTCCGCACTCTACCCCTGAGCGGCTGCTAGGCCTTGGAATTTCACAATGCCTCGCAAGAAGCGGTGAAGCTTGCCAAGCGAGATGGCTCGCGGCAGCTGCGAGGGAAATGCTCAAGCAGACGGCATAGCTCTTCCGCCGTTCGCGGCGGGAGGCCCTCCAAGGTCGACGGGAAGGCGGTGTTCGCCTGGGTTCGTTCCTTTCCCAGAGTGGCGAGCTCGGAGGCACTCCCTCTGCAGATATGCTTAAAATGAGGGTTCCCCGTTTCCAAGGCCTCGCAGAAATGACGCCGATCATTTCCGGGAGGGCAGCGCGTGGCAGAGTTTAGTTGTGTGCTAGGTTGGACGCCGACGGAATCACGCGAGGTCGGCGGGCGGGTTCCGCATGCGAGTGTTTCGTTTTCCTCTGTCTTCCTGTTAGCCGCCGCCAGTCGTCTTTTCTCTCGAGGCTCCTTGGTACCTCGCTTCTCAACGCGCCTGCTTCGGCGCCTTCGAGATCTTTGACTCTCAAATCTCGTGGGCGGTGCGCCAAACGGCCCTGGGAAATCAGATTTGCGGGGGACACCGTAGCTCGGCCAAGCTCCCTCTTCTTTTCGCGAATCGTCCCTCCTCGCAGCTCGCTGCAGGGCGCCGTCTCCCCAGTTTCGCTGCGAAAAGGGGATCGGATTTCCGGTAGTTCTGCGTTTCCTGCTCGCGGTCAACGTGAGAGATCTTTTCCACGCGGGAGCGAGCCCCTTTTCCGTGCTTGGCGCCCTCCCCGTTGCTCAGCAAGCGCGCCAGGCGCTGATTTTCCACCGTTCGAGGTTTCTCCGCCACCTCGATATCTTCTTCACGAAACGCGACTGATGCGCTTTTTCTAATACCTGCCGGCTGTCCCTACAGCTCGCGGGATCTCTCCCCGGTCCCGACGGATCTGTGCGGCGATCGCCCCTGTCGAGCCGCTCCTTCTGCACCACGCGAACGTCCCTTCAGCGTCTTTTCTGCTCCTTGTTTTGTTTCGCCGAGCGCAACGCGGGAGACGGGCACTCCTCCGTCTCCCCCTCGTCTGCAAAGCTTCTTGTTTCGCGCACCGGCTCGGTTACCGACTGTTTCCTGCTTTTTCAGGGCCGTGCTGATCTGCACGTCTTCTCCGTCCCTCTTCTCCTGTCCCCTTGTTCTGCGGCGATAGCCGCATTTCCTCATTTGTATCGTCTTCTACGCTTCGTCCAGCATGGCGCCTGGGAAACGTCGCGTGGTAAGTTCTTGATCTTCTTTGATCTTTTCTTCCACCGTGGTCCGTATCCCTCTAGTCTAAAAATGGGGGGGGGGGGGGGGGGGGCACTATGTTACTCCGCATCTTTCTCTGAGAATTTGGTTCATGTTCTTACTAATCCACTGACAGACTCGCCCCTCCTTCAGATCTAGCCGTCTTCTGTCATGTGATTCGACTCGTTCCCTCTCTCCTCGGGTCGAGATGCCCGCCTACACTCGTGTTTGTGTGTGCCTGGTTCTTCCTTTACTAGCTCCACTGCTCTTCGCTTCAGTTTTTCGCGTCCGCGTCTATTCTGTCTCCCTCTGTCCTCGGCGGCATTTTTGTCGAGCTGACTCCGAGAGATGGTGAGGATGAGTTTGCTTTTTTTTTCGTGTGGTGCGAGTTTTCTCCCTTTGTTTCGGAATTCTGCGGGCTCGGTGTTCTCCTTTTGACTTTTACCGTAATTTTTTCGTTTTTTTTTCATCCTCTGGGCGCCGTGTGCAGCTTTTGACCGACGACGAGTCCTCTGGCGAGGACGCGCCTCTCTCGCAGAAGGCGAAGCGTTCACGTCGGTCTTCGGAACTCTCTTCTTCGGTGCCGCCTTCTCCCGCGGACGAAGGCGCGGGCTCGTCGGCAGGCCTCTCTCCCCCCATCCCCGGCGTTAAAACAGAGCCTGCTCTGCGAGACGACCAGAAACAGACTTCTTCGGTGCCTTCGCCTGCGGGTGTCACCTCTTCGCCTGCGGGTGTCACCTCTTCGCCTGCGGGTGGCCGCTCGCCTGCGCCTTCGAACGGGATGCCGACAAAGGCGCGGGACGAGGGCAGGCCTTTCGCCGCGCGCCTCGCGGCGGCGGCGGGCCCTGGAGGCGCCGCGACCGCGGTCGGTGACGAGAAAGGTCAGACCCAGCGCGACGAGACAGCCACACAGCAAGTCAAGCAGGAGTTCAAGGAGGCGGGTGCCGCCGCCGCCCGTCAAGCGCAGATCAAGAGGGAAGGCAGCGACGAGGGGAAAGCGAAGTCAGAGACGCTCGCCTCGCGGGCGAGAGCCGCAGGCCCCAGCGGCGCCCCCCGGGGACCGAGTCCGTCGCCCGCCCGACTGGCTGGCTCGGTCAGTCCAGCGCCGAAGAAGAAACTCAACAAATACGTGAAAACGGAGGAGAACTTCGAGCCGATCAATCGCTGGTGGGAGCGAACTGAGGCCGAAATCGAGCGAGAGCAAGAGAAGCAGGTATGCCGCCCGAGATCTTTCGGACGGGGGGGAGGGGGGGAGAGAGAGCGGGAGAGGGGGGAGTTGCGCCATTGGCAGGACCGACTCCTCAGAACTCAAACAGAGTCTCTCCCGATGCGATTAAAACCGGCGTGACTGGCGCCACGATCAGGCCTCTGCTTCCTCCACGAAGGCGCGAAAATGCCGTCAGTTGGCTGGGAAGGCGCTTCGGGTCGCAGCACAGCTGGCGGTGGAGGCCGCTCGCGCGTGTTGCGCTGTCTGGGTTGCGGCTCGTCCCTGTTGCGGTACCTCGAAGTTTTTTTCTCGAGCTCCTGACGAGGGCGCGGGTGCGCGCGAAGAGCCGTGGCGCCCTGCCACGCGTCTTCTCGAAGTTTGCTGGGGAGCCAGGCACTCAGCGGAAGGGCGCGGAAGTCACGCATTTCCCCCAGCGCTTTAGTTCTTGCGTCGGAGCAGATGCGGGGAGACACCCCGTGGGGGAAAGGAGGGTTTGGGTTTTTTCGTTTTCTCGGGCTGCAGCAGGTCTGCTGTGTTGGGAGACTCTCTAGTGAGACGCGTGTCTGCGGTTTGTCTCGCAGTGGTCATACCTGGAGCACAACGGCTTGATGTTTGCGCCTCCATACGAGCCCCACGGCATCGCCGTAAAGTACAAGGGGGAGACAGTGGCGCTCCCGCCGGACGCGGAAGAAGTTGCGAACTTCTGGTGAGTGAGGGCACCGCGTTGGTGGAAGTGCTTTCCAGTCTATCGGTGTCCCCTTTTTCGGCATGCGTTCGTTTGTGTCGCGCGACGCAGTCCTGCGTTGGCGAGTGCCTCTCCTACGTCGTCCCGCGTGGGGGGGAGAGGTCTTCGGGTGTCAGGTGCACGCCTCTCTCCGTAGGCTTCTGGGGGGGTGTGCGAGTTGAGCACCTGCCGGCACGCGCGTGCACGTAGGTGCGGAAGTTTCAGGTCAAGACAAGCGTGTCCGTGGCTTTACAGGTGTGGAGTCTTGGAGAGCGACTACGCGACCAAGACGCGTTTCATCGAGAACTTTTGGAAGGCCTTTCTGCGGAAGCTGCCGAGAAACCATCCCATTCTGCGCGACGAGGGTCACGCGAACGCGAAGCAGGCCTCGGAGTACGCCAGCGGCGAGCCTCTCTCAGGGTTCGCGGCCTGCGACTTCTCGCCGATCAAGGAGTACCTTGACAAGCAGAAGGAACTGAAGAAGGAGATGACAAAGGAGGAAAAGGAGGTTAGACTCGCGACGCAGGAGCGTGGTGGGTAAAGGGGCCCGCGAGTGAGGCGAGGGAGAGGGAGGCGCCCGGCGGAGGAACCCGCGACTCAGCGAAAACGGAGGCGCGGTGCAGGAGACCCCAGGCAGGGCACGCCTTCGACGACAGAAGAAGGGAAAGAGAGAGACTGAAGGCGGCGAAGGAGGGGAGATACCGGGAAGAAGAACCAGAGACGGGCTTGTCTCGAGACAGACACCGCTTCCCCCGAGGGGGGTGGGAGACGAGGAAGCGGGAGGGGGGGCAGTCTGTGGATCTGCGCGCCGTGTGCGTTGGCTCCTTGATGGCAGCCGATGTTCACCGCGGGACTTTTCGGCTCGCGGTTTTGCGCGCTTGCGGTTCCGTGTGCTCTCTGCTTCCCACGGGTTTAGCGCGCGGGGTACCAGGCCCGTAGAGCGGGGAAGGGCGCCTATGTGGAGTTGACTTTCGCGTTGTAGGCCCTACAGTATGTGACTCGAGGTGGCTCCCGCGCAGCCCGTTGCACGGCGACGGCTTCGAGGCGTTTATGTTCTTGCTTCAGGTGGTGAAGCAGCAAAAACTGCAGGAAGCTGCGCCGTACGCGTACGCGCTGGTCGACTTCATTCGCGAGAAAGTTGGCAACACGAGAGTGGAGCCTCCTGGCCTCTTCCGAGGACGCGGCGAGCATCCGAAGCAAGGCATGCTGAAGGTAGGCTAGAGGAACGTGCAGAGAGGGGGTGTTCCTTGCCCTTCGCGGCCCTGTTGCTGGTCGGTCTCTAGTCGGGCGTGTCGTCTCCCCCTGCCTACGTTCCTCGCTAGCGCGTGAATTCCTCCGTGTCGCCAAGCTCGCATCTGTCTCCGCGGAAGGACTCCCACTCGTTTACCAGCCTTTCGGCACTTTTCAGCGTTCGCTTTCGCCGTCTCGTCTTCGTTAATTCGCCCCGCTCCCAGGGGTCGACGGGCGCTCGAGTCGCCCGCGGTCCGCCACGGCGGCGCGGGTCTGCGGTCAGGCGCGCACACGGCATCGGCCCGTCGCCGACCTCTCCAGGACACGAAACGGCCTAATAAGTCTTGAGTGTGATACCGAAATGTCTGCTCTCTTCAGCGCCGCATTTTCTCTGAGGACGTGATTCTGAACCTCGCCGAAGACGCGCCGGTGCCGCGGGTTGCCCTTCCGGGTCACGCGTGGAAGGACGTTTTCCACGACAACTCAGTCACCTGGCTCGCCTTCTACCGCGACTCGATTAACGACCAAGTTAGCTCCGAAGCTGCGCACGCAGAAATCGCAGGCGGAGGCCTGCGCCTCGCAGCGCAGTCTTTCCTGACTCCCCGCAAGCAAGTATACATGCATCTCCATATATATATCTGTATGTATACATGTATATATGTGTATATGTGTGTTGTACGAGGGAGTGCATGCAAGGCCTTGACTGCAACGTTTCTGCGCTGCATGTCTTTCGCAGGTGAAGTACATGTATCTGGCGGCGCAGTCGAAATTCAAGGGCCAGCAGGACTTTCTCAAATACGAGAAAGCTCGGAAACTGAAGGTACGGCAAGCGGCTGCGTGTCTGCGTACGCGCCCCCAAGGCCGCGAGGAGGCGCATGCGTCTCGTAAAACTTTCACTTACGAGCCTGTACTCAGGCTGGCAAACTTAGGTGTGGATGGGATACCGACAACATGCGTAGTGATTTGTGCGTGCAGAGGGCAAACGGTCAGAGTTGGGTTTGGGGGGGGGGGAGGCGGGGCGCCTCGACGCACGCGAATATGTGTATGCATACACAGGTGTATGGTTGACAGGAAACTCGTGTCCGGTTGACAAGAAGCGGGCAGGTGGACTGCAAATGGGGGCTTGCAGTGTCGGGTGCTCTCTCTGCAGCTCCACGTCGATCGCATCCGCCAGGACTACTTCAAGAAGATGGAATGTAAGACAGTGCGCGAGGGTGTGCATGGCGCCGTGTAGATGTCGGCGGTGACACGCGTCTCGTGTACGACTGCCGCAGGCGTGTCCAGCTTGTCACGCCTGCGGTTACCGAATTCTACGCTGCCGTCGCAACAGACTTATTTGTTCAGTCAGGTCTGCCGCTGTGCATTTGCAGTCGAGCTCCTATGTGAGTGGCGAGCACCGGTCTCTGCTAGGGGGCGCCCGTCAAGAAGCTGGCGGGTGTCCGTCGTTTTGCGTCACGTCTAGTCGCAGGTATATATACATGTATGTATGTACGTATATGTATATGCATATATATGTATATGTTTTCATGTGTATATATTCATGCGTGTACGTGGCTGAGAGGCGCAGATTTCTATCCGGTCCACGTCCAGCATGCGTCTTCCCTTTCGCTTTTCGTGTTTTCAGCTGCAAACTCCCTCGACAGGCAGCTCGGCACCGCCACGTACCTGATTGATTTCCTCGCCCTCAGAGTTGGCGGCGAAAAAGATACAGGTATATTCGGCTGCTGGCGGCGTTTTGAGAGTCTGCGCTGCCTAAAAGTCTACACCGGCCGCTCAGAGGGTCACCGTGACCCGTGTCAGTCGATCGGCGTCGCTCAGTCTCCTCCGGCAGCGAACTTTCCTTTTCTTGCGCTGCAGTTCGCTGTAGCCGAGGGAGTCCTTTCTTCTCAGCAGCAGAGTTGGCCGCCGGTTGACGCCTCCTCTCTCATTCCGGCTTGAGGCAGACTCTCGTCTCGCCTGCCGTCTCCGTGTTTGCGGCGCTGTCTCGGTTTTGGTGGGCGAGGTTAAACAGTATTCAGTCAAAGAGGAAATCAACTTCATGGAAAAGACTAACACAAAACTTATTTGTGAGATTACTGAAGATTTGATTAAATTAAAATGGGACATCGCACGCGAAGAACGCTCCTCTCTGTGTTGCGTGCGCCCGCGTGTGCAGATGAGGAGGCGGACACGGTTGGCTGCTGTTCGCTGCGCGTGGAGCATTTGACGTTCGACACGGCGAAGCAGGAAGTCACTTTTGACTTTCTTGGCAAAGACTCCATCCGGTACTTCAACACAGTCAAGGTGAGCGGGGAGGGAGGACGGCAGAGGGTCTGACGCATCGCGGGGAAGAGGCCCTTTTTTTCTCATCTTTACTTTTTTTTTGCCGTCGCTGTGCTGCGGCAGATCCACCCTCAGGCGTTCAAGAACATCGTCGGCTTCTGCAAAGGCAAGAAGCCTGAGGACGACGTCTTCGATAAAATCAACGTAAGTGCCTCGCTCCCTGCCCGGGGTTCCTGTCGCCTCCCCCTCACAGTACTAGTTCACCATCGGTTACGTCAAAGTAGCTACTTTTACAAGGAAACTCATGTTTAATATCAACTGGTTGTTTTTATTGACTTTGTTTGTCCAAAGCTTGGCGAACGCAAGACCTTTCTGTGCGTCTGTCGATCTCTCGCTCAGCGCGCGGCTGTGTGAGCGCGGCGGCGCCGTCTTTTTGTGCACTGTCTCTCACTGCGTCATGCACGTCGGGGAAAGCATCGTTGTCGGATTGCAGGGGCGGCATCAGCGCGTCGCTAGGCAGACGGCGAAGTCCAGATTTTTCCCGCGCGTCTGGGGAGCCGAAAGGAGGCATCTGTCCTCGATCGCGGGCTTCCACGGACGCGCCGGCGCCACCGCCTGTACCGTGCGCAGGGGGGTGTTTAGCGTATGTGTATCTGTATGTGTACTGGTGCCCACGTGTGTTTTCGGCGTCTTGTGGCGAGACGAGAGAGACAAACGTTTTTGCGGTCGGCTGTCTGTCGTGCAGAGTGCAGCGCTGAACAACCACCTGCGGCAGTTCATGCCTGGCTTGTCCGCGAAGGTCTTCCGCACGTATAACGCGTCGATTACGCTGCAGAATGAGCTTTACAAGTTGGACCAGGCGCTCGCTTTGCGCGCGGCGGAACTCGACGGAAAGCCCGGCGCCAAGAAAGCGAAGAAGGAGGCCGTGAAGATGCAGAAGAAGGAGCCAGAATCCGACGATGAAGACCAGCCGCTGGCGGCGGCGGCCGCTGTCAAGGAAGAAGAGGCTGGGGGCGCGCTCCTGGCAAAGAAGGAGAACCCGCAAGAAGAGACCGAGGAGGAGAGACGCAAGCGAGAGGAGCAACTGCGAAGCATCACGTGCAACATCGCCAATGTCGGCGAGCTCATTCAGTTCTACAACGACGCTAACAGGTGCGGAGGGGGGAGAGAACCCACAGAAGGCGCGGGCGCCGCTGCAGCCTGCGTCGCTCTGGCTGCGGACCGATGCACGGCACCTGCGGGCCTCTGGGGAATCCGATGCGCGGCGTTTTCCGCTTTTTAGGGACCTTTCCAGGCCTACAACAGAAGAGAGTGTTTTTTCTGATCGTGTGTCCGGCTGCGTGAATCTATACCCTCGACAGACGGGTATGTTTGATATCGATATAGATAGATACAGACAGACTGGTATACGAGATATATGCAGATGCATACCGATATATATAGATATATGTGCGGGTTTTTCGTGTTCATGTTACGCCGGCGGGCAGTCGAACGTTCGCCAGCGTTTTCGTGCCCGGGGGAGGGGGACGCCGGCAGGCTGAGGTCTCTCTGCGAGACGACGCGGGGATTGTCGAATTTTTCCGCAGGGCCGTGGCTATTCTCTGCAACCACCAAAGAAGCGTTCCTAAGCAGCACGCTGCGAGCATGCAAAAGATGGAGCACCAGCAGCTGATGCTGGAGGAGGACATTCGCGAGTGCGAGGCGTACCTCGCATACCTCAAGAAACCTGCGTCGAAGAAGAAGGAGCACTTCAGCTTCGCGTCGGACGTCAAGGTGAGGAAAACGTGGCTGCCGAATCCGCGGGGAGGTCGCCGTCAGAGCGTCAGGCGAGAGGGCATGTGGCAGTTCTCCCGAAACGTTGGGACAGATGCGCATATAAGTATATATATATATATATATATTCATATGTGTTATATTTGCGGGTGCGATATGCGTGAAGACGTGGGAGGCATGCCGCCGCGTCCGCGCTTCCAAGCAGCGAGAGAGAGGTGTGGCAGCGTGTCGCGAGGATGGTGAGGGGGCGGATCCTGGGCAGCGAGGACGCTCGTGAGGCTTCACGTGGTCTGCTGGACGGTCGTTTGGAGCCTCCGGTCACTTCTTGCAGCAGAAGCACTGCGGCTCTCGTCCCGCGGCGCTATACAGTTTTGGTTCGCGTGCGTCGGGGTGCGCATCCAGTTGTGCTGGGGAGGCATGCAAGAGGCTGAGAGGCGTGGATGACGCCGAAGACGAGCGGCGGCTGCGTTGCGGCCTGATGAAGCGGCTGAGGGCTTCCACCATGGGGTGCCTCGCGCGTTGTTCCGTGTCTCAACAGGACTTCCAGGGCAATCCGAGGAAAGCCGTTGTGAAGGACGGCATGAAAGAGGATGTTTGCGCACGGCGGCTGCAGGCGCTTCTGTAAGTTTCGAGGAGATGCAGTAGGACAGTGGACGCGCAACTCGGCTCAGGTTCACAGGAGGAACGCGAGACAGCCTGGAAACGCACACCCACCGTGCGTCTAATTAGGGAATTTTTAGAACTTGCAGATAGTCCTGGTCAGTGAGGCAGGTCACAAGACCGTAGTTTTGTTTTTGCAAGAAAAGGAAGAGTTCAAGCTTTACCTGCAATCGAGTCCAGAATCCTTCGAAGCGCTTTAGAGTCTGTAACAGTAGTAATCAAGACGGGGCGGCAAACATTGAGACAGCATAGGGGCCCGTCCTGGGACCTGCGGGAAGAAGTTCCTTTATCTTGCTTTGGTAAATCTGCATTTGCTCCGGCTGAAACTCTCTGTCTCCTCCTTCTCCGCCTCGCCCACGCAGCTCTGCCTGTTTCGAGCGTATGGGCCTTCAGAAAGCGGCGCGCAGACCATCTGTTGAAGATCAAGCTGAAGGACGACAACAAAACAGTCGCGTTAGGCACCTCGAAGATCAACTACATGGACCCGCGCATCACGGTTGCGTTCTGCAAGAAATATGAAGTCCCCATCGAGAAGCTTTTTAACAAGGTGAGGCTTTCTACATGAGCGCTGCAATGGTGCCTGCGGCGAACGCACCATAGAGTCATCCTGGTCTTTGCAAAGTCCTGCGTCTGAAAAATTTCCCCCGCCATATCAGCGCACGTACAAGGCAGGCTTTCACGGAGATAGGTAGATGTGAGAAGAAAGCTGCCTCATGTCCGTTCACGAAAACGTAAATAGTCTTCTACTTCTGTATATTGAACAGTGCGTGGTTCCCGTAGCGTGTGTAGCTATGCAGTGCAGATTCGCTTGAAACGATCTCCATAGAGCGCCGCCGCGTTCTCAGAGGAGAGCCACAGGAGGAGACGAGTCTTGGCTGTGATGTCGCTTCAGAGTTTGCGCCTCAAGTTCCCCTGGGCCATGTTCGCCAAGTCGAGTTTCGAGTTTTGAGGCTTCTTTCCTTTGGCGCCAGCCTGTCTCTTCTTGCTGAAATATGCATGTGGCATTCCTCGAGACTCAGTCACCTTCCACGCTGTGAAAAGCTAATCGACCCTCTCTCCGATACACGTAGCTGTACAGACGCACACACTACGCAGCTACGAATCTCCGCCCGCGTAGCTCCGCAGATGCATGCGAACGCGAGGTGTGGGCAGGCGGTTGCGACAGTAGGATACTAGTGTGTGAGCTCCGTATTTAGGGAAAGCTACGCTGAGCATCCATTGTAGGACCGGAAGATTTGCAAGACAGTTTCTGCCTATGTATCCACATGCAAACGACATACAATATACGTATGTCTCCGAGTCTAGTTCTACCTTCGTCAAATACGCCTCTCGACAGACGCTTGCCGTCGCGGTTGTCCATTCCTTGTGCGTCTCAACAAAAAAATTAGTGTCGTTCTGACGTGTGGTAGTACAGCGCACGACGCGTTTGCGATACATATATTTATCGAAACACGGGCAACCAGCTTCTTGGCCGGGCGTGTGGGCTTGGTCGCTTGAAATTGTGCCTACCAGCGGAGGAGCAGACGGGGAAACCGTCTATTTGTTGTTCCTGTTAGGCATCTCGTCCTGAGAGAACGAGACGTGAGAGCACTGGTGAACTGTGGAAAAGAGGAACTGTCGCGGCTGCTCTGTCCGTAATGCGGTGGCAGCACGTCAGATGGGGAGATCTGTCTTCCGCGTGTATCGGTTCCTTGAAATTGAAGCCAGTTTCGCTGGGTGGTAGTATTGGCGGTAAAGTGCGTGTGTGCTTATGTCTAGTGCTCTGTGCAAACTGATCGAAGGAATGCGGAAGTCAACGCGTCTTCCCTTTCATCTTCCTTTTGCTGGTCCACTGGTGTGTTAAAGTGGACGGATGAGGAGAGTAAAGAGAAATGTTTCAACTTCTTCTGTATTTGTTTAGAGGAAAGAGAATATCGTTCTCTCGAAGGGGTGCATACGCCGCTTTGGTCGGTTCGTGGGAGACGGTCGTGCGCATGGTCGTCTGCCTGTCTTTCTCGGTAACGGGGAGTGGGCGGTACTCCGCGCTTCTTGCAACAGTGCGTTTAATATCTAAAGGTGCGTGTTGACTTGCTGTGAAATAAACGAGTTGAATTTGCCGCGTCGCATCGTCGTCTGATCGGCGCGGATCTGGCGCGGTTGCACCCCTGTTTTCCCAGTCTCAGTTCTGGGTTTCTATGCTGTCACTGCACAGCAGTGGCGCACTGGCTCTCCGCCGTGTTCACTTCTGAGGGTGCGGCTGACGCCTGCTGCGACTTGGGTGTACCACTACCGTGAAGATATAGTCCGCTTATTCAGTAATTGTGGCCTTGGAGTGTCAGGCTCCTCGTCGTGGAACTTGTCCGCGTTGTGCAGCTGTGTGGGATGCGGCTTTTATTCCGTGGGGGTCTAGAGGAGGCAGTAGAGACTCCGTATATGAAAAAAAGCTGGAGCTCAGTCACAAATCGTGTTGAAGCTCCTCGAACCAGCAGATCTCCCACCATTGCCAGGGAGATTTAGCGGAATGTTCAAGCAGGCGGGATCGGACGTACCAGTTCTCATACTGCTTTATACAAAATGGCAAGAGGTACATACGCCGCGGGGCATGGGCGACAGGGGGGGAAGCGCTGGGACCGTGAGTAGTAGTTTTGAAGGAGGCTTGTCACTAGTTCCCATTTGTATATTATTAGAGCCTACGTCTGACGCATCTACCATTTCCGCCACGTCCCACTAATTTATTCGCAGATCATATAACCCCACTAATCCATACAAAAACATAGAATCCTATTTATTTTGATTATATTATTCCGTTGTATAAAACAAAATGAACCTCAATTAATATTTGAAAAAGTAAAATTTAACAATTGATATTTTCTTTAAAATTGCGAAACTGCAAAGTTTTTCTATATCTTGTAAACAAAAACTTCTATAGTGCTTCCAAATTCGAATAGCATTTCACAACTGTCTCCATTTCTTCTGATAGTTTGGCAATATTAATCGACTCGAACTTCTATACAGGGTTGAATACATGTTATTCTGAACGAGGCTAAGGCACACGGAAGAAAATTCTGAAGTCCCTCGAGGAATAATTATTTTATGAGTCCAACTAACAGCATTTTCATTCAAAGAATAATTACAATAATTCTTAATGTTCTTGTTTTTTATTCTAATTACAGAACCACGAGCTAATTCAGAGTATTTAAAAGAGCTCCTTTTTATTGCAATTGTGAGTTTAGATAATTTTTATAGATAAATTCGTTATAGTAGTATTACCTTCAACTTGTAAATGCTAGTTCGTTTATCCAAACATAGTTGTTTTTCCCCAATTTTGTTTATCTACGTAAATGATTAAATAGTCGCATTCTGTCCTGTGTTTTGAAGTGAATTGTCTAGAACTAGTAACATTTATAGTGTATAAGTAAAACTGAAGACAATATCCTTTAGACATAACCTTTCAGCTACAGTTAAAATATACATATATCAGCGTGGAAACCTGAATGAAGAGTGGTAGATGAAAGCTAAACAAGAGATTACAGAAGTATTAACTTATGATTAAAATATTTCTACTCCAGCATATTCAAGAGACATGTTTGAATTACCTCAAAGGATTATGTTTACAGCGTATATCATTGTTTTATTTTAGTCAAAATGTTTTCGAGCGCTAATGAGATAAAAAAGACAAACATGCTTATTAAATCGATATCTCTTGTTTTAATTTATTTGTGTTGTCGAAGAAAACAGCTCTTTATTCAACTCTAGTACTTGTTTTGTTGTTTTATAATGTCAGTAACTATGCCTGCACGTTTTATGATTTCTTATAACCTTTTTCTAAAAATCCAGAACTGACAGGTTTTTTCTGTAGCTGGCCACGTTAAATTTTAACAAGAATCCAATACCTGAGAAACCCAAGCGATTGCAATGAAAGGGCATACCGCATTGATTTAGCTGGGGTCGAAGCGTTAGCAAATTATTGTAATTGGTGGGAATAAAGCTCCTATACCCGAACCATAGTTACATTATTTCCCAGACTATATGCAGCTCACTGCCATTTCATATTATCCCTTGGCATATTTAAAGATTTTCATATGTATACAAAATGTGCGAATATCATGACCTACACTTTGGTCGCTGCCTGCGAGTACATTTGAAACCTTTAGTAAAATGAATGCGTTTTTTGTAGAGAGTAGAAATTTTTGCTGAATTTTTGCCACATACTATTTGCGTTAGGATTTTTTCTGTATATATTATCCATGTAGGTACAACTGAATTGAAAAGGTTGAATAGGAACTGCATACTACATCGTTAAGTTTGGAAAAAGCTCGAGTAACTGCCGAGTGATAGACTGCAGAACAAACGCCGCCTCAAGGAATGGTCCATGTCCCACAGAACGGAGGAATAAGTAGATGAAAAAGAGGATTTCGGCAGAACTGTAGCGTTCTTGTGCATCATCTTGTCTCTGTGGAACTTTACGTCAACAACCGTGTGTAAGACAGTACAGCTCGATCCCTTCATTTGGACCCGAACTTTGGTGGTGCGGCAGTTCGTGCGACGGAACGAGCAGTGCGTTGACTGCGAGATCCCGAGGAGAGCGTAATCTTAGTTAGCGGAGCATTTATGGCCTTTGAAGAATATATACGGGGGACCTTATAGTGCAACTGCCGTTACCGCATGTGAGCCGGGCTGTCCAAAAAAATCGGGAAGCTGGCAACCTACTCCCCCGCCATGGAATTGGTCGCGAGCTCCGAGGACAGCAGATGTCCGCGCAAGAGCCCAGGAGGGCACATTTTTTTGTCAGGAAGGTGCGTGAAACATCGTGCGACTAGCGCGGGAAGTCCACTGCTTCCAAAGATTTCGTTAGTTTCGGGTGTTCCCGGGCTGCGCTGAAAAACGATTGCGAATGAGTCGGCCTACGTCTGCGTGGCCTCGCGGCTTCTGAAAGACACGCGAACAGTAAAGAAGGCAGGAAGGCAGAAACACGTTCACGTCGAAACCATCTTGGGATAGAGCCACCCAACCCAACCAGCATGAACCCTAAACTCTAAACCCTTGCGCCCCCACCCCCCGCCTGGTCCCCCCTCAATCAGCCACCTTCGGAGACTGTGGCGGAGCCAACTGTCGTGGTTTGGGAAGCCTTGAGGTGGTGGTCCCAGTAAGGATTTTCCGTTTTGGTTCTAACTCTGTCGAAGTGGGGAGTAAATTACTCATGTGGAAAGACTATTTGCACAAGGCCTGGACCAAAGAGCTGTCTAGAGCAGTGGACTGACTTTCAGAAACAGCTCCCACTCGGCCAACCCAGGCATGTAGTGAGTATGTTAGCTAACATGTGTGGCGCTGTAAGGGATGCACGGGATGTACAGGGTATATGAGATAGTATCCGCCGTAGCGCCTGCAGACAGGAAAGATGTACAATTTGTCTAGACGGGGCGTGGCGCCATTCTGGTAGAATGCTGGCACAAGTTTAGCGCGCGTGTAGCAGATGCCGATGCATGCAGAGAGTTACCGACTGCGGCTACTTACGCAGCGGCTAATGACAATGGAATGTGGTGGGACTTCGCTGTTTTGGCTTGACAAAACTGATGAAACCGCGGTAGGGCAAGCTGACTCAGGGAAGCCGTGGGTTCCAGCCTAGAAAGTAGAGTTTCGTACAGCCGCTGGGTACGTCCGTGGGATGGTGCCACTGGTGTACGCTCGCCGTTTGTGAAAAAAAAGGATCCACGGTCGTCCGAAGCTTAATGACCGGGATCTGCACCCGCTGCATGCTCGTAGTTCAACGCTCCTGGTACACCTCAGCTCCTTTTCAATAACGTCAACGGCTGCGTTCACTTTAGCGAGATACCGCTCATGAGATACCGATGACGACACCGTACCCTGGGGGGCGTGCACATGTCGCTTGAATTCCTAGAATGTTTCGGTTTGCCTAGTCACGCAAAAGATGCAGGCAACGGGTACTATGTGTCACAAGTTACCATCTCAATAGTTGAGAGTGTGAGGCCGTTAACTTCCCACCTCTGACAGTCACAGCGGCGAGGCCGGGAAGATTGGGGCCGGCCGAGGATCGCGGCACGCGCTTGCTGGTCCGTAAATGCCCCTCGCCTGGTAAACTTTTATCACTGAGGTGCTACACTGTCCAAGATAGAAAAGAGGCAGTTGTCTCCCGACGGTTCGGCGGGCGTCCTGTTCTCCAGCTATGCCGGCGCTGCACGACGCACTACCCCGACGTAAACCGGCCGGCATCCAAATACCTTGTGCCAATACGAGCCACGAGAGCTGTAATTCCGCATACGCCCCGTTCCAGACTTATGTGAACCCCCATACTTGTTTCTGGACTGTGACGAATAGATGAGCTCGTGCCCGACGTGTGAGCAACACCACCCCCTGGACTGTGGATATGTGAATGCGACGATAGTGAGCTACTCACCTTCTCTGCGTGTAGATGGCTACCTCTGCACACCGTCTGCAGCAACCCGAGGACTACGGGGGCGACACGAATCCAGCCTGTCATCGCAGCATTAGCCTAGCTTCCTTGGCTGTTCCTGTGCTGACTACATGAACCATCAGTGCTACCCTATGGCACCATCGTTGCGTCGACCTGCGTCGCTGGATGCAAAGTCCTGAGGGTGTGTCAGCTTCTGGCCAGTGGCAGCAAGAACGCAGCAGGCGTGTAGGAACAGTGATCGGCCAGACGGCTCAATCGTGCATCATCTCGAGTTCCCTTGAGTTCTTGGCTACAGGTTTAGGCAGCCACTTCGCTACCAAATGCACGATTGAGTGCAGCTGCGGCATGCGAATTTCACGAGAAATTTAATTTACCTTTAACAGGAATGCCTTTTACGGATAACAGGACCAAAGCTGCTGCGGCGCCACACGCTCGCAGAAGCCAGTACCGCTGCAGATGAATATGTGAAGGAAAAATCTCGGGTCGCCGAAAGAGATGTGGGGGGAGGCTTGCAGATGTCAACCTGACGGAGGCCATTATGAATCAAAAAATCCGGGCACTACGGGCATCAGCCCATCTTAACAAACTTTTAATGAGGTCGTTGTTACTGCCCGAAAAGACACGGCGACCCGTTATGAGTAGTCCCATGAAGAGGCCCCCGGGACCTCTTCTTTCCACTCGCCAGCAACCAGGCCTTGGTGTTGCACTCTATTCGGGCATTCCGCGTTCCTACGAACGAGCCATCGCTCCGAGGTGCTTCGGCTGGCGTGCGTTAAGGGATACACAATGACAGCGTGAACATTTCATGCACAAGTTCGCGCAAAGAGCCACTGAATTCATATTTCGCCTACACACTACTCCCTTGACCAAAGCACTTATCCCCCCACGTCTCACCAGAGCGCGTGGATGCAGGCGGGGGGACAAACAGACGGCAATGCGCCCCTGCACCTTTCCTGGTACGGCGAGGTCAAAACAGTCCCTTCCTCGCAAAGCTGACACAGCCAACAAGGCTGCACATCTCCCCTTGAGGCGATTAAGCCTTCGCGAAACTGAAACAGGCAGCAGAAGCTCGCCACACTGCACCTAGCATCGCTTCATCTTAACTTTTCCCGACCCCAGTGACAGGCTGGACACCTCTGCATTCAAAAGATCTTCGCGTGGCCCTGTGTGGGACGACTTCGATTGCCACACGCGAGGAGACGGATAGAGTGCCGATATCACCTGAAGCCCTGACGCGTGAGGCGGCCCAGCGTCAACGTCAATTCGGCTGGTTTACGGGTTACGGTCCCTTCGTCTTCGTCTGCCGCATCCATAACAGTCGCACAAGATGCCTCCGACCACCGCAAGAAGGATTTGACAGATCGCCTTCGCCGCCAACATACCCGATTCTACGCGCTGACCAGCGTTCTGAAATTTGCGCCCGGCGGCGCCTCCTCTGTCAATAACGTTATGGTGTAGGACTGATCTCTGGCTTTACCATTTTCAGTCTTCTTGCATTGGAACGTGAATGTCTTTGAAACAGGGACGGTGGAAGGCACATTTAAAACTGCCGGTGACACCTTTCCGTCGCCACCTGTCCACCACTGATGCGATGCGGGCACGCCTGGGAAGAGGGCGGCTAGCGACGTGGCCGTGGAGCATTCAGCTTTGGTGCCCTCGCAGACCTGCTTCTTTGCACTAAAATCGCTTGGAGACCAGCTCTGTGCGTCGTTGCACTCGACTGCAACTGTCCATCCAGGATAAACGTGGGCGACGTTTTCTGTGCCCGTCCCCCGAATGGTGCTGAACCAGACAATGTTATACTTTCCAAATGGGTACTGTAGCTCCTTTCGCGCGTTCTGGTAATAGCGTTGTAAGTCGGTATGCGCAGCGTCACCAACTGATTGCCGAGCTGCAACCGTCATGGCCAGCGCCGATAGAAGGAACATGAGCACCATTTTGACGAGGGAAGGGTACGTACGTCTCGCTGCGGCTCTCCGAACGACCCGCGAACCAGACCCAGCGCACACCGTTTTGACGGGGGCACCCGGAGGGTCAGTTGCCTTGTGAGAGGAAACCATCACGTTTCTGAGACACTCGAGAGGGCTTAAATTTTATGTGCCTTGTAGACGCGGCATGGCACCAAGAACGGACTGGGGGCCCGCGCAGAGAAAACAGGGAGGGCCCTGGCATGCCCGGGATGTATGGCGGTAGTGGTGGGGAAGCATACGAGAGAAAAGGCTGCACGACTCCGGTTGGTGTGCTGAAGAATGCTGACCGTCGCAACGAACATAGCAACTGGAAGAAAGCGCAGCGGTGGAATGTGTCCATTGCAGTATGTTCAGTGCAATCTAGAAAACTACGCTCTTTCGTGCTCTTTTTCCTACCTAGCCGCAACGCGCTGGGCGGAGCTGGGCGTCACAGCTAGCCGCCGCTGCATGCAGCACCAACCCGAGCGGCTTACGGGGTCGCCAGCCTATCACGGAGGCCAAACCCGCCCGCAGCTTTCCACGTAGGTAAGGAAGAAAGGCACCAATAATGATCAATATTGGAAAAAACCTCCCACAAACTGGATGCACCACAGGCACCAACAGCATCAAACAGCAGTCAAGCGTGCCATTCAGAGACAGGAAGACGACAACCCCTGCGACAAGGCGCCCTGCTCGAAACCCAGGTGCCAGCTTTACTGCCCCCGTTATAGCACTGTGCGCAGGAGGCCCACTTCTGGTAGTTTAGGCGAGTTAGCCCAACCTTGTCTGCCTGATACGGAAAACAGCTCAAACTGTTCCAGACTAGACCCAGTGGTGCTGCCTGTTCCGCCCTGCGTCAGATAATGCTGACACCGCGCACGCTCACTACGTGCAGCTCTTTATCAGTGTGGGAAAAATAGGCCTTCTGAAACAACGTTGTCCAGCGCCGAGAATGAGTTGCGTCGAGTTTCCAGAGGCAGCACGGCACCACTGCAAAAAGCAGCAGTCTCCGCAACCGTGGGGGTCGACCCCGCTGCCTAGCCGAAGACGGGGAACATCTGCTGTGGTGCGCGGGCCTCTAGTTCACTTAGCAGCTACTCGAAAGATGCCTAAATTCTTCACTAATTCGCTTAGCAGTCACCTGAAAGACGCTTAAATTCGCATTTACCCGCTTGTGGCAGGCCCGCCCGCGCCTGCTTCCACGTTGCATCGTAGAGGTTTCAGAACCCGCCACCGACGCCGGGGGGACAGATGGTTGGCGGACGACGGGGGGACCGGGGGCCTCGGGCTGAGAGCAAAGAACCCTACATGAATCGATCCGCTGCTAAGTATGGTCTTGCGGGCGTAGACATTAGTTTGAGGTTCTCGCAAGTAACTTTGCTTTTTTTATGTTTAAGGACCAAACGGTCCACCGTATTTGCCGTGTCTTAGAGGTACTTGGCATCTTTTTACCACAGAAGCGGGGAGGAAAATCCCCGAGACGCCCCTCGTCTGGTCTGCGGTTGATATCCTAGCTGCGAACGGCCGCAAAAGGCTCTAACGTCGCCAGAAAATGACCTCCCCTGTTGATTCCGGGAGCGGTAGAAAACTCGCGTACACTGCTTGGCTGATCCCACACGCCTCCTCCTGCCCGCCCCCCTAGGGCCACAGTGCAGAAGCTTGGTTTTGGTCCCCCCCCGATTCTGAGACAAGGCACGGGTGGGACGATGCCGACTCACAGGCGGTGGGCGAAGCCGCCGGGGGCGAGGGAGACGGGGTGCACCCGCGTATCGATTTTGGACTTGCACTGCCATGCTCGGGTTGGACGCAGGTGCAAACGAGGTAGCTGTGTTCCCTCGATTGTTTCCTGCTCGTCCCGTGGCAACTGGACGCACAGGATGATCTACCGCTGCGCTGGCGTGCCAAATCTCTACGCCAGAAAAGTTTTTCTGAATAATTCGTTCAATCTCCAGGCCTGTTATCCTTGAACGTCCACCCCCGTTCAGGGAACACGTTTCCTCACCCGATTGTCTCTATCTTGAAGCGAAAAGTAAGTCGCACTGGAGCACCAACGGAGAGGGGGGGGTGTGGTCCGAAACAACCGATTAGACACGGATCACAATCGTCAGAGCCTGTACTGTACCAGCGCTTACGTAAACTTCTCCATCTGAAGGAATACTAATATGGGGGGGGAGGGGGGGCGCACTGCCTCTTTCCTCATACCGGAAAACGGAATCTGTTGTAGCCCGTCGAAAGGTGGGGCCGCGTTTTTTCTAAATCTAGCCCCTGTTAGCTACAGCCCCTCCGCGTCCTTCCGCATTCCCAGGGCTGTCGAGTGGGGCTTCTGTTTCATGAGAATGTTCCTGCTATGGTGTGCTGTTTCAGGTGGACTCCTCCCTTCTCACACCCCAAAATGAAGTCAACCTTTGTTGTCGTAAGTCTTTTCGCTTTACTCGCCTTCGAGGAGGTGGCGGCAGTAAGCCAGAATTCTTTGGTTCGCGATATTTCTCTGCACAATGGCAGCGACACAGTGGAAACCTCTATGGCGGAGGTTGGGAAGAAGAAATTGTGGGAAGCAGTGAAAGATGTGATGAAATCTTTATTCATGAAGTTGGGTCTCGTTGATCAATGTGCGGAAAAGAAGAAGAAAAATCAAATCCCAAGCGCGGCTGCGGGGGATGCACCAATCCCGACGTTCGGCTACCCTGCTTTTGACGTGACCTCGGGCGCTGCAATCTTGAGAGGTCAGGCGCCACTTTCTTTTCTCGAGGGTCACATGCAGCCGGTGAAGGTCGGTGCGAAGGACTGGCTGGTTCAGGGTACTGCCGACGACATTTTGAGACTGTTCTTCTGCTTCGAACGGTACCACGTCATAGCCGAGAAACTGCAGGCTGACGGAACATGGAAAACCGAAGGCGATGTCGGTCCCTTGTACGTCCAAATCCAATCAACGGCTAAGTACGGGGGCAGTCCTCTCGAAATCCTCGCCGCGTATTCCATTGAGAAGCTCAAGGCCCAGATTGAGACGTGGGGACCACTCGACAACGCGCTTGGGAGATGGTGGGAGGAAGGCGCGAACGCTGTGAAGAATGGCTACGACATCCTTGGAACATACAATTCATTGAAGGAACGCATCCCCAGCCTCACAAAAGACTTCTTCGGAAAGACTTGGAACGACGTTGCTAAAGCGAAAGGACCCAAGGAGAAGATGAAGGCTCTTGCTACATTTTTTACGCTGAACGACGAGACTCGCGCCCTTCGTGAGGAGTGGGAGAACCTTGACGGTGTGGACAGGGACAGAAAGATGACGGTCTACCTTACTTCCTATCCGTCACACAGCCCCACTATGGCTACTTTCGCGTTCAAATCGAATGTTGCCACGATGGGAGACGTCGCAGCTGTTTTACTGGCAGCAGTGAGGGATCCTACGGTTGACAATGTCGTTAGGGGCCTGGGTTTCGCCAGGAGAAAATTGAAGAAGATGCTGAAGAAGGAGAAGGAGGAGAAAAACGAATCAGCTTAATCTTTGGATCCAGCAGCAAAGTTCTGGCCGTTTTGCGCTGTTTTAGGGCGAGTGAACCAAATGTAGTGTCTCTCCATAATGTAGGCAGCAGCTGTAAAACTACACCGCGGCACCCGGGTTTTTTTGTCCGTCAAAGGTGGACACGCTCCTGCTCCCGTGAATCTGCTCCGGTCGATGCGGCGGGACATTTGGGCTGCAGCGCCTTCGCGTGCTGCGGCCAAGGTTTGCGGTGAGCTTCGGGTGTTGTTTCTTCGTTTTGCTTCAGTGCGTCCTGTCTGCCCCGCTACGACAAAAGTTTTGTCGTCGCTTGCACCGTCGTGTGGACCGAAATGCTTTCCATGCAGAACTCCGTCTCTTTCAAGAGTTCGCTGAATGCACGACCAACCGACCGGAGTACCGAACAGACACAGTGCTGTTCGGAGTCCACCCCTCGCGAGCGCTCTCGCATGCGGCGCGTAGTACCAGTTCACTTTACAGTTCTGCAAAAACGTAACCACGGACGTACATAGTACACTTGCGCAACAAAGGAATATCAGTGTCTGGTAGGAAGAAGCGCAGGGCGCCTGGCTGCTGAAGTTGGCTTCGACGTCTGCGGCATTCAGCGTGCTCGATGCCGCTAGTCTGATCCTCGATGCACCGGAGGTGGAGAGGGCTGCGGTAGGAATCGCTTACTTGTCAAGATAGGTAGCAACTTCAGAAGCAGACGCCACTGTCATGTGTAGTCTCAGAGGCACGTAAAAGCGCTTGTGTGAGGCTGGCTAGCGTTGAAGTACCACTTCTGCCAGTGATACATGCCGGGCGAGCTGCGGCAATGGCAGCACTGGGCTCGCGTCCGGTGGGGACAGAGATGTTCCTTACGTTGGTTCGCCCTGCACGTTTTGAATCCCTGAGCTGACGGTCAGCTTGCCATCTGTAAGCGAGCATGCACACAAGAAACTGCGAGCTGTGCTTGTCCATCCCCTCACGTAAAAAACCGAGATGGGACGGCTGTTGTTCTCTGTTGTACGCGAACCCTTTACGAGGTTAACGCACACCACACCACACCTCTTAAAAGCCCAATGGGTTAACTGGTATTATTTTTCTTCCTTTTTGAAGGCCGCGTAATGTTTCCACGTCTGCTCTCGTCCATCCCAGGGCGATTCTTCGCTGTTTGGTAAAAGACAGCTAGTATCGGCACGGAAGAAGCATCTGTTTTCCCTGTTGATGACTGCAGTTCCCTCGAGCGTCCTTGATGCTACCCACGTGATAGCGCCCGTTCTCCTCCCCTTCAGCGACTTTAAACTAAACATATGTCAACAAAAATCCGACCCGCGTATTCCGTACAGACTAAAATCTTGATGGCGCTAGGCCTAGCTGTGACCTTTAGGTCCTTAATGCCTGCTTTGTACGGAGAATCTGGCAATTCTTGCACCAATATATACATGATCTCAAGTGGCAGAAGCACGCCATGTCATATGCAAAGTCTGAGAAGACATGACCGAACCTGCGATCGAAAAATGCATCTTGATATGAGTTAATATTCGTGGTTCATCCGCATAGAGCTGGTTTCGGAGAGTAACGCCGAGCCTGGTAGGGTAACCCCGCAGAGAGATGTGTGAAGCCGGACCCCTCAAGCGGCCACTAGGGTATGCCATTCCGGCTACATTTCCTGGAGCCAAGGTGAGGAAGCTGCATAGTGATACTTTGCAGATGGACCCCTGCTGCGCTCAATGTGTCTTGAAGGAGCGATGGATGCTACGGTTAGTCAGGTGTTATGGGAGAAATTTTTCTTCTTACTCGTCATGAGACGAATCACTCGAGTAGCAAAACCGCCTTCAGCGCGACAACGCAGCCCCCTGATCTCGCCATGTTGTGTGGAGGCCAATAACGGACGACTACTACACCCCATGGAAAAGCACAGGTCGGTGGCATGACCCAGCCCTGCGGCAAAATGGAACGATGGAGCTTTGCCTTCTGAAGCCTCTCCTTCTTTTGCAGATAAAGACGGCGTGAGATCTATTTTTCCACTTGTGACAAAGAGCATGGGCGTCCTCGCCCAAGAGGCGCGAGAACGCCGTCAATCGTCGACGCGATTTTGCGCAGCGATCGGTCCCAGCAGCCATGCACGGAGTTTAACCGGAAGCGGGAATCAATTCAAAAAACTGATTCCCACTTTGAGATAGCTTATCTCGGTATTGCTCATTTTCAACGCTTTACTGGGGCGGATGAGGACTCGGCAGTCTCTGCTAGAATTGTCTAGCGGGTCCAAGCCCCCCCCTGACGTTGCTCAGTATTCCCTCTAGCGACAATTCGGAATGTTTCGCAGTCGACAGCATCTTTGCGGTCTAGTAGTAGTCTGCCATTTGTTGTGTACCTGAACAAAATTCTCGACGTGGCGCGGTTGATGCGTGACTGGGTTATTTCGCGAATCCGAAACGACCACCTCGGCTTCTATACAGTTGCTGCTGACTTCCCGCAGTTGAAGTCTGCCTTCGTTTAGTGTCTTGAAACCTCTTGAGGCTATTCTTGTCTACGGATTTGCACTCGACGGCTTGCTGCTCACTTTTGAACTGCCCCGCCGATCCGAATTTGCACCTTTTGCTCCCTTGTGTCCGCCAACACCTGCCTCATCCATCGCACAGCAGGAAGGCGAGCGAGCCCCCGCTGCGAGTATACGACTTGATTTCAGAAAAACTTTTAGCGGGGAGTCCACCCTTCGAGTTCATGGTACACCGCCCTTCCTCCGTATATCGTTTGTTGCTAAAATGCTTTAGCCTCCACGCATTTTTCCTCAGCGTGCACTGCCTGATCCCCTCTACCGGCGCAGCATAGAACGAATTGCACTACGTGGTTGTTCAGGCTGAAAAACCTCGTTCTCTGCATGCCTTCCCTCTCCTTTTCCTTCCTGCCGTTTACTGAAAGAACGTCCGATACGACCTTGAGCCAGGGTTCTGGAGTGCCTCGTCCAGCAGCACCTCTGCGCACTTTTCTTCTTGTCTCTGGACACGGCGGAATTCGCTGAGTCTGGCGATTCTCTCGCTGCAGCCGCCGTTCCGCGTTCTTTTGAGGACGCTCTAGCTCTCCAGTTCGGGAGGAGACGGCCTGGCTACCTGAAAGTCTGCAGAGGTGCAGTTTGTTGAGCACGCGGAAAGATGGCGGCGCCCAGGGCTCGCGCCGCCAGTGGGGAAACCTGCGCAGCGTCTCCTGACGCAGGTGCGGAGTCGGCGGCGAATGTGCACGAACAGTTGGAGCTTTTGAGAGCAGCGGCGCCCCGACTGTCACCGCAGCCTCTGCTGCTGTGCTGGCCGCCGTCCGCATGCAGCCGCGCCCCCCAATTCGGACTCTCTCCCGCTCCTTCCGCCCTTCCCGCTGCTGCTGTTGGCTCGTTTGAGGACGTGTTGGCTCTCGAAAAGCACGCTGCGGTGTCTCAAGTGAAACGGCAGGAGCGCGTCTCCAGCTCGCTCGCCCACGCGCTCTTTGAAGCTTTGAGCGCGAGGGGGGAGAGCGGCGAGGCCACGGACGCGACGTTTGACTCCTTTCTCCGCCGACTCGCCGCGAAGGCCGAAGCGGCACTGCAAGGTGCGCAGCGGTGCGACATCTGCGGACGGCACGGCTGCGGCGACGAGGACTCTGTGGGGGAGCAGGAGGCGGCCGCATCGGCACCCGGAGGGAAACGCAAGAAAGCGAACCCCAGCACACCGCAGAGGAGAGGCAGCAGTGGAGCAAAACACGCCGCACTGTGCGTTGTTCCGCTTCTCAATCCTGTCCGCAGAATTGTCAGCTTGACTCCTCCGAAGGTGAGAAGGAAAAACACTAACACATGAAGAGAGCCGCACAAGGGGGGGGGGGGGGGCAGGGGAGGGGGAGGAGTAGCGGAATGGGCGAAGCGGGGGTCCACCATCTGACAGAGCGTGTGCGGAGACTCAGCGGTTGGAGAGTTCTTCTTGCCTGTTTGTATGCAAACGCAAAATCGAAGCTGCGCTGCAGAAAGCAGATAACGTCTGCCCAGCTCGTGCCTGAAGCCTAAGCGGAGCCGCAGGGTTTGCGTTGACCTGTGCGCAGAGGGGGTCGCAGGGTATTCGTTTCCTGCCTCTGACTTTCATTGCGACTGCGCTTCGCTGCAGCATTTGCTCCCCGGCGTCATCGCCACTTCAACGTTCAGCTGTGCCGAACCGACGAGCCGTGGCTCGCCGCCTGTGACTGAGGCAGTGCGCAGTCTTTTGCTTCTGTCCATCTGCTGCGGTCTACGTGTGTGCGTCCCTCTCGTCTTCGCTGCAGCGCGTGTGCGAGGCGTGCTTTCGCGTCCTGCACCTTCCGCAGCTTCTCTCCGTCTCTGTGGCCTCAGTCGTCTCCGGCGCCCCGCTGACTCGCTCGGTATTCTCGGATGTGCTGGAGCACTTTGCAAGCGTGAATGGATACACAGACTTGGCTGTCGCGGGTGCCCGCCTGCAGCAGGCGGTCTCCCTCGCCTTCAGTGTCTCTCTGCTCAAAAGGTACGGAACTGAGGGCTGCTCGAGGCCTCCACGCATGCACACGCTGCGACAAGGAGAGGCTCAACCAGCGAACTGCCCAACCGCCTCACCGCTGGATGGAGTAGCGCTGTGGCGATCTCCAGTGTCTAGTACCATTCGTGGACTCTTTTGGTCTGACGCTAAGCATGCAGTGAGGGGGGGAAGAGGGGGGGGGCGGGCTGGTGAATGTGCTGCGACTCTGCATGCGAGCTGACGTGATCGCGAGCGGCTCTCGCTGAGAGCGGTTGTCTATTTTGCGTGCTGCGTGTCTGTTGCGCAGGCAGGTGAACTGGCGACTGGAGAAGCTCTCGAGCCCGTCCCTCGACAGTTTTTTCTCTTCGCTCGCCGCGTGTGCGCCCGTTATCTCGGGGACGGACGACGGCGCAGTCAGTGAGAATCGCCTCCACCGGGGGGCTGCGGAGGAGAGCAAAGCGAAGCGCACGGCGTCTTCGGAGGGCTCGACGCAGGCGAAACGACAACGATCTGCTTCGTCTGCGCGCGTTTCGATGCAGACGGATGACGGGGGAGAGAAGGCCCTGGCACAAGCACATATTAGTCAGGCCGGCAAGCGAAAGGAGACTGAGAAGAAAGCTGGAGTTCCGGCTGAACGGAAGTCTTCCTCGAGCGCCACCTCGACTCCCGCGGCTCGCCAGAAGGACGGACAGCAGCAGCGCAAGAACCCCAAAAAGAGGAAGCAGGCCACGTAGCCGCAGACAGTGGACGTCTTTCCACTGTGTCTACTCTTTATCTGTGAGAGGTCCCCGCGAGGGCGACGCGTGCGCGGTGGATGTCTTATCTGCGTGCTGATACGCTGCATGCCGGCGTCCGGAGGGCGTCGATCTGCGTGGAAGCAAAACTGGTTTTCCTACCTGCGGGAGCATCGCTTAACCCGAAGTAGCTAGCTATTCGGCTGTAGAAACTGTGAAAGTTTGTCGTAACTGCGGAACCCTACAATACTAACGCGTCCCTGGCTTCACTGCCGCAATCCGCCACGGGTCACTCCACCAGCAGTGGGTAAGGCCCTGTGTGTGCCTGCGTTTCAGTTCGGGCGTGGGTATCACAAATTCAGTTTCGGAAGTGAGTATGCGCAGCAGGGAGTCGTGCACACGGCGGAGAAACGAGCGGACTTCACGCGCATGCAGCCTGGCACAACATTGTTGGCCTCCAGGACGGCACTCCTGACACACCGTAGACACCATCACCTGCCGCCCCCCCACCTATTTAGAAGAGCGGCGAGGGCGAGGCACCTGCGCACAAAAAGCCCCTGCGTAGATTCCGAGCGGCTCGACTGCAAGCCGCTTCCCCCAGCGGCGCCGGACGTTCATTTTCGTACGCAGCCGCCAGACTGTGGAAGCTCCCGACCAGGGAGCGGCGTTGCGCCTGCAGGCGAACCCGACGCCGCGCATCAACGGGCGAGCACACACCGCGTGAGCACAGGGACGCGCCTCGGGTCTCGCGACTCCGAGCTCCAGCTGCATTTACATGCTGGAGCGACAACAAGTCGACCGTGTTGAGATTATCGCAAGCCGTAGAGTTCTCTTGGCGTGCAGGAATTGACTAGTAAACAAACGAGCTAAGGAAAGAACGCGGGAACCCAGGCAACGGGGATCTACGTGATGTCACTCGGGACACGGCGACACATGGGCGTGTAGCAAACGGCTAAGAGAAAACAGTCGTCGAGTGGAGATCTTCGGGGCGCCTCGAGGGCTGCTGAATTTGCCCACAACAGCCTCGTGTCCGCTTGACAAAAATTCCTGACATTCTTGGTCCAACCACGACGACCGCGACCCTGAAAAGTGAAGAAGCTTCCCTGAAGCCTTGCTCTCGAACTAAAAATCCTTCTCAGGGAGCGCGACGAACAACCGCGTACGCCTTAAAAACGGTTCATTAGGAAACTGAGGGGCTTCACGTTTGTGACTCGTAGACAGACGGTACGAGTCAAATGACAACTAGGAGAGCGTACGAACTATTAGGAAACATGGAGAGGAGCCCGAAACCGAGAGGACTCTCATAACGCGTCGACTGCCAGGGTAGAGCACCTGCTCGATGAAATCTCGCTTGGACGTAGCATCATATGGGGACTTCCTCGGTGGTCTGCATTCCCCTTCTGACTATGATGCGCGAGCCCTGGAGGGAGAGACTGCCTGTACTCAAGTTGCCCGTTGCCAGACCTTGAGAAGTCTCGTCACCCTCCTTCGCCGCTAAGTCCACAGCCGCCATTCCGGACTAGAAAAGGGTTGCATCCGGGGACACCGGGCGCGGAAGAAGGCACCATTTTGAGACAGACTAAGCGTTTCTTCGATTAGAGCCACGCGATCGGGCGAAGAGCCGTGACCGCTAAAACGAAGAAGGAGCCGACGAGAGAGAGGCTAGTCGCCCCACTGTACGCGGATGGGTCAGTCCCCGCCCACATTTTGGCACCTTTTTTTCCCGGGCTGACGGTGACGTTAAACTGGACTGTCGGCGATCCGTTGTTCGGGGAAACGCAAGCGAAGCTGAATACTGTCGGCAAGTTCACCTGGTCCGGAATCGTGATCTTGAGAGGCGCATCGCCAGAAACACTCTCCCCTGAGATCGCTTTAGGATTCCGGGCCAACAACGAAGCCAAACTGACAGTGCAATCAGGTCTGCAATTCACTCCAACCGCCATGCACACTTCTGGGGGGAACTTGGGTGGAGAGGTGCCCTTGGCATTTTTGCACCAGACCGAGAGCACGTCACCCGCATTCATCTGGATACTATACGAATCTGTCACGGTCTGCTGCAGTAGGTCCCCTTCGTATGAGAAAGAGCCTTTCCTGGTGAAGTCTGCGGCATCAGCTACCGAAGGCGCAGCATCTGGCTTTGCGAAGAAGACGACAGCAAACAACAGCGCGACGAATCTCCTCGCGCGGCTTACTTCCCGTTGGGAAGCCATCGTGACGCGTGTTTCTCGGAAGAGGGGGAAGAATATGCAGAGAGCGCCGCCGCTCGCATATACGACTGAAACAAGCGAGGTCGGGAAACCATACTCATGATTTTGCAGAAGAAAATTCGTTTTCATGCCCAGCTAGCAAACAGCTAGCGACACTTCGTAGAATCGACGATATGCCGCCAGCTCATCGTGGGAGCATCGCGCCGCCCTGCCGTCCCCCCTCCCCCCCCCCTCACTCCTCCGCTGCCTCTACTTCGTCCATCTCCGAGCCCCCGGGGAGATGGGCGCCCCTTCGTTGGACTCCTTCAACCCCATCTAATTCTCTGCGAGGGAAGGAAAGGAAGAGAGAGCGGACTGCCAACATCTTGTAGTGTTTGAACGGACTTTGCCTTCAACGGAAAAAACTTGGGAAGGGGGGCTTGCGTGCAGAGCAACTGGCTCTGGCCGCCGTGGGGTGCAAGGCGAGCTGTTGACAAACATTTGCGCGTAGTTGTAGTTGTCGCACAGTCCTTCCAAGATGCACGCCCATCCCGCGGGAACGCCCCGCCCTAGGAAATAGGCTCAAGCAGGAGCTGCGTCACTGCATGTCCATAACTCGCCTTCAGCCGACACTGAGGAGGAAGAGGGAACGAGCGAGGCTCCAATGGCTGCTCGAGTACAGCGGGCTCCACATCGGCGTCAAGCCTAAAGTCGCGGATCGTCTGGACACAAAAAAACTGACGCACCCTCGTCTACTGGCATAAATGGAAGGTGGCAATCAGGTCCGCTTCTCTCCCCTCACAGAAAAGGCTGCAGTCTGACTTTCGACGGAGTGGAGCCACCAGCTTAGTCTGGAGCACCCCCAGCGCCCACCGAGGTTACTGTGTGGTAATAACGTGCGTATGTCTCCCCTCGAACTCGGGATAGAAGTGCCAAGCCTGTTTATGGTGAATGCACCTTGGGGGAAAGGCTACTTTGATATGGCGCTCGCGCTTCGAGGCGCATAGGTTTGGTGGCGCGGCTACTTCTCAACATAACATGCACGGTAAAGAACAGCTGGATGACCTTTTATTAAGGCTTATGCAGAGTGTGCCACGTGCACAAACTGCACTCATGCATGTGCACATTTCCTTATCTTTTGGCCTTTCGTCTTCCCTATCGACCACGCGGAAGGACTCCTTCAAGCACCAGCTATAGTGGACAGGCTCTCCTACCTGCAAGGCGCGACAGTCCACCCAGCAAGGTCGTGAGGCGCCACACCCACGCGTGTGCTAACCCTCTGTGTTCGACAGACTCTCCTCTCCACCAAGCAAGAGGAGCACAGCGACCTCTTCTCTGATTGCAACTGACCACGACAGCCTGATGACCCCCTTGCATGAACTGACTCCTTCTGGGCAGGCCCGGAAACTCAGAGAAAACACGCATCCGACGAGGCCAGGCAGAGCCCATCTTCAGTCGACAGTGACAGCCTACTTGCCGGTATATGTGTGCAATCCTGCTTGCCACTAAGACGCAGGAAGGGACAGCTCATCTTGCCCCCCCGCCGCTCTCGCCGCATGCCAGGAAACAGATACGTCGAACAAAGCCAGTGGCACAGCCGCGGATTCAGAGAGAGGAGCGGGGAGGAGGAGAATGTCTTCTTCCGGCTTCCAGTTGTTCCCAGAGCCACCCTGCGTCATTCACCGAGTCGGCGTAGAGCCTGGCAGTGCGAGAGCATCGCACGGCTCGAATCAGAGCGGCTGCCGTCAAGACGCCGACAAGCGTACCATCTGAAATGCCTTTGTCCTATAGCATCTCTTTCCTCGCGAGGTTATTAGCGCCATCCAATCAGCCGGCAAGTTCCCCCCTGCGATGCTCCCCCCCCCCCCGGCGTCGCACCGCCGTCTCCAGTGGTACGCTGAACAAGCCGCGGGCTGCTGCTGGCAGACCAGCAGCCTAGCGGCAACCCTCCAAACAGGTCTTGGCTTCTCCCTAGAGAACTGTGCGCTTCGAGGGGGCGTTGTCAATATCCTTACTCGCCCTCTCTTGTGGAAGCATTCGCACAAATCGCATAGGCGAACTGAGACAAATAGCCCCGTTAGCGTTCCAGTTTTTGGTGACAGGGAGTCATCGAGCGTGGCGAGACTCAGCGAGCGCCGCTGCATGCACAGGAACTTTTTTCGTGTTCGCAGCGGGCATTCCTTTTCAGGCAGGGGCCTTAGTTTCAGTTTACCTTCATGTCTCGAGGCCTGGCGTGCGGCTGGTCTCGAGCGCGACCGGGAAGGACTTCAGACAGGATCGGTGTGCCTCTCTCTTGCCACCAGGCTCCTCGTCTTGCAGCGAGAATCTAGGCTGTCTCGTGTTCTTGGGACGGCGAGCCGAAATGATACATTCGTTGTCTTAGTTTTTACCCGTTATTTGCGCGTTTTTCTGTTTTCGGTGTCTTGCTTCACTGCTTCTGAGTCATGTTTTGGGGTGAGGCGGCGGCTTTGGCGCTCGTCGCGAGACGGGTACGCCGCCGTCCGATTCGAACACTCGGCTTTCAATTCATTTCGTGCTAGAGGACGCAGCAGTTTCTTTCGTTCTTGACATTGACAGTCGTTTGCTCACTCTCTTTCAGGCAAGTTGGCCCTGCTCTGCTATTGCGACAGGCGCGCGGCGTTTACGGTTTTCTCTTTTCAGCTTTTGCCTGGTATTCCTGTACAGTTCGGGCGCTTCGCGCCGTGCGTCGCGGCCACCTGCACGAGGCGTTTTTTTTTCTCTTTTCTGCGATTCCTTGCGAGGTAGTAAATCTCTTTGCGGTCCTCGCGTTCTGCCTAGAGCTCGTCTTTTTTTGCGACCATGAGCGTCGCCCGCGTATGCAGCCATCTTTCGCCCAGTACTGCGCGGGGAACCAGCCTCGATGGACGGGCACTTGAGAGGTTTCGGGGGGTCCTCTCCACCTCCAGACTCCTTCTCTTACGCCCCGTCTGACCCACTTTCAGCTAGTCATCCACCCCGTGGCGCGAGCAGAACCCCCGCTGCCAGAGTTGGCAACCCCCCGAGCCTCAGCGAGGACGCACCCGACGGCCGTCGCCTCGTATGTTCTCGTCACCGGGAGTGGTGGAGGGGGACTCCGTCGCTATGGGCATCGCGGGATGGATGCGCCAACTTTTGTGCACAGGTCTGCAGGCCGATGGCACCAGCACACAGCCAAGAGGTGCTCAGCGCTGCTGGCGACTCGTTCCTCTCTCGAGCGGCTGCGGCGTACACCGAGTCGCGCGACTCCGCTCTGCGCCGGTCAGACGACGGACAGCCCTTTTTCTCTTCTCATGGACGCAGCGGGGATCCACGAGACTTCGGCACGCGACGGGGTTTACACGACGCCACGGGGGAGAGAGATCTCGTTCGTATTTCTTCCCTGCCGTCGTCTATGCCCTCCATGCGTCTGCCGCCAGGCTGCAGACGTGGACAGAGCGGCGCCGCCACGGGCTGCTTGCCGCGCACGCCAGGAGCGGAAGGGCACGAGACACGCAAAGGCCACCCCCTGTCGGCTAGTCGAGGGCACTCTGCCGGCCTCGCACACCACCACGGGTCGATGTTCCTCTGGGGTCCGTCCCACACGACCGCAGAGCCGTGTGGAGACACCTCTGCGGCAGTCGAGGACTCACGCAGTGCAGAGCCTCTCTCCGCTACACGCCTGAGCCAACCCCGTGTGTGGTATGCTGCCTCGCAGCGTTCAGAGGTCTCTTCGCCTTCGAGCCCGCGCCTGTCTTGTCCGCGCTTCCCGTCAGCATCTTGGAAAACAGACGAAACATGCAGGGCTGCCCCCCCGGGGCCGACGCATGTGTCATCCGCCTCGAACGACCCGTCGCTGTGTGCGTCGCTCCGAGCATCTGTGTCATCTTTCCTGGAGCTCGTGTGGCTGTGCGTCTCCATCTTCCGCGCCTCGCTCGCAGTGTACGTCCATGGAGTGCTGGACTGTTTGTCAGTGCATCGCTTCCTGCTCTATTGCTTCCGGAGTCCCGTGATTTGCCAGAAGTCAGTGTCATGTCTTCTGCTCAACGGAGGCCTCTTCCTCGGGTTGATCCAGTTTTTCACACACATCTTGATGCCTGTGATCGCTGCACTTTGCTCCTTTGTCATCTGCTTCCTCGCGAGTCTCTTCTCGCTTCTCTCTTCGTACAACGCGGCGCCGGCGGAGACAGGAGCTGCGTCTTCTCCGGGGTCGCCTCTTCTGGGCTCCGCAGTTCCTCTCCTCGGCTCGCACCCGGCTCCTTCGCCTCGGTTCCCTTCTGGGTCTCTGTCTCCCGTCGGTTTCGCTTTCTTTTCGTTCGCTTCGTCGCTGGGCAGCCCGCTAGACGGCGGGGCGCCTTTCTCTGCAGGCTCCAGTCTCGACGCTGCGGCTTCTGTTGTTGGGTTCCCCCCGAGCGCGTCGACCTTCCCAGAGGCCGCTGGCCGCCCTGGGGCGGCGACTGTCGCCTGGCTGGTTCCACTTGTCGAGTGCACGCTGTGGAGCCTCTTCAGGTACCTCATCTTGTATCCACTCTACTGCTGCAACAGCCTATTCAATTCTCTGTGGTACCGAGACATAGCAGACACGGCCGCAGCGCTGCTGCTTCAGGACGAAGCGCGGCTGCGCAAAGCGAGAAAGAAGCGATCGGCTGAGAAAGCCGCTTTCCTGTCCCGACCTCCTTGCGGCGCCCGCGTGGTGGCGGATGCGGCTCTGGCTGCGGCAACGCTGGATGCCATGCACGGCGAAGAGCCAGGGGGAGCTTCTGCGAGGGGGGAGAAAAGGGGTCTTGACTCTGCGGAGAAAAGTGAGGGAGCGGGACATGGACCGGCTCTGTCGCGCGTCTACCGCGACAAAACGAGCTCCTGTTCCTCGCTTGCGGTTTCGAGCCCGCCGATTTCGTGTGGGCGAACGGTGTCTTTGTCTCCGGAGTCTTCCAGAAGGGAGCAGGAATTGCCCGTCGCGACCTGTCGCGTCTTTTCCTCGGGGCTTCTGCAGGAAGCACCAAAAGGAAACTGCGGAGCGTCACCTGCGCCTGCGGCTTCGTCGGGCTTGTATGGACCGCAAGAGGGAGAGACTCTGCCTCGGCGCGCCGTTGGATTTCTACGAAGCTTATGGACGTGGGATGCAGGAGTGAAGCAGAAGAAGGGAACAGCTGAGGAGGCGCCAGAAGCAGCAGGAAAGGGGCACCCTGAGTATGCCCTCATACACCGGGCTCCGGATTCATTTTCAGAGGGGCCTTCCGGGGGGGCTCCTGGGAGACAGGAGTTGCGAAACGGCGGGGAAGAAGAACTCGAGCCGCGGCGAGGCGTGCTCGCGGCTTCACGCTTTGACGACGGGGCGGGGGATCCTTCTCCTTCCTCGTTTTCCAGCAGAGAGAAGCCCGAGGTGACGCAGGTGGAGGCCCGCGCAGAGCGGCACGACGACATCTTCTCAAGAGTTTCTGCTTTCATGTCCCTGCCGTGCATCTGGCTCTCGCCCGCTGCCAGCATGACGTCTCCGCGACTGCCTCCCGTCTCGCCGTCTTCCTTTTACTCCTCGTCCTTTTTCTCTCCGTCCGCGCCTGCACCTCCGACCGTCGGAGGCCCTGCGGCTGGTGGCACCTCGCCGTGTGAGTTCATCCTTCGTCTGCTTCTCCACTACGTCTGGTGGATTGCGGCTTCGGTCTTTCTTCCCTTGATTCCGTTCATCGGACCCCCGCTGTCTCTGATCAATCTCTCGTGGCTCTTCGCCTTCTACTGCTTCGACTGGCACGACTATCTCCCCTACACGTCCTTCGCGCCCTGTCCTGTCTCTTCCCCTTCTGCGAATGCGTCGCCACGTGCGTCGTCTTCAGCCGCTTGCAGGGCACGCCGCGGCGGGGCTGAGAGCTTTCTGCTGATCCAGAACCAGACCGAAGAAGCTCCACGTTGGCGAGGTGGTGGCCTCTTTAGCGGCAGCGAAGACACAGAATGTCTCCAGTCGGGTGCATACGGCACGGCACTGAGGCGACGACGTGGTGCATCGAGTGACGCCCGGCACGACCTCGCTCGGCTGCGTTGCGCGTCTATTCCTGCTTCGCGGGACGAGAGAGACGCAGCTGCCGCCTGTAACGGAGGCAAGCGCCTCATTGGCGCTCCAGTCGACGCGAGTGATTCCATCCACCTTTCGTCTTGTTTCTCGTTTTCTCCGTTCGCCCAGCGGCTGCCTTCAACCCGGGCGTCCTCTCGGCCCTGTTCCGCGGCGCAGGGTCTGTGGCGGGCGACGGAGACCCGCGGAGAAGACAGTGGACCGCGGCAGGTGCTTCCTGCGCGACTGTTGGGTTCGTCTCTCGACGCGGGTGTCGCCTCGTTCCCTGGGTGCGACAGCGAGCGCAGCGAAGGCGAGGAGGTCTTTGCGAGGCGTGTGAGTGCCTGGATCGCGCGCCAGCGCAAGTCTGTGGAACCGAGAAAGCACGGGGCTAAGAGGAGCCTGTCACCTGCGATGAAGATGCGAATCCAGCGTCTTGTGACCCTCGTGTCCAGCAACCGAGGGGAGACCGAAAGGAGAGCAAAGACGACAGGAGACCAGCTGCATGCCGCTGTCTCCTATGCCTCTCGCTCCAGACGCGTGAGCCACTCCCGGGCGATTTCGTGGGGAGGCGCGTTCGCCCAGGATTGTCTTTTCGTTGATTCCGCATCCGCGGACCGCAGCAGCCATCTGCGGCGCAACGTGCGTGGCAGTGTCGCTTCTGACTCTCTCCCTGCTTTACCTTTTTGTGCACGGACGGCTGCTTCGGACGCGTCTCTCCCGGCGACAGATTCGGGCGGCGAGCGGTCGCCGCGTTCCCTGAGGAGCGGAGGAGGTGGTTTGAAGTTGTCTCGGGGACCACGATGGACTCGCGGCGAGGACGAGGGCAGGAGAGGGGCGTGGAAGGAGGACGCGGCGTGCCATCCGGAGACGCGCATTTTGTTTGTGGGCGAGATGCGGTCGCGGCTCAAGTATTTCGAAGAGCATTGGCTTTACTTCGCTGGTTTCGGCCTGCCCGTTTGCCTTGTGCAACTTGTCTGTTCGTCCTTTGTGGACTACGGCGTGCTCTCCATGCTCTTCCCCGTCTGCATCGTCACGTCGCTGCATGCGCTGCCGATTCGGTGGGTCTCCCGGGAGGACGAGTCCCTTCTGCGGCCCTATCGCCTCTTCCACCGCCTGCCGATATTCGCTCCGATTCAGCTCCTCACGCGGCACATCCTGCGCGTGTTGGCGCGCTACTTCGCCACTACCGAGGAGGAGGGCGGAGCCGGCAAACTTGTAAGGGGGTAAAGGGATGCAGTCTTGCGTCTGCGACGGACCCCTCCCGCCGCCCACAGACAGGATGGCCCGCAGGGGCCCGCACGCCTTTTTGGGAGACGCCGAGGACTCCTGCTCGGGGGCGGACTTCCCTCTCTCGCCCTCTCTCGATTCATATCTAGACATATATATATATATATATATATATATATATATATATATATATATATATATATATTTGCATATGTAGATGTGGATGCGCGTCGACGCGCGCGCTTCTCTTTTCAATACTCGAGGACGGATGCTCAAATAGCTGGCGCACAGCCGAGTCTGTGACTTCTAGAACTGTCTGCGCAGACGTTTGTACAGTTGTGTTCAAGCTCGCGTCTGCTAAAGTCCTTTCCGTGCGCAAGGGTGGAAATCTGCAGCTGCTCGTAGTCTCCGTCTCGCCTCCGTTCCAAGTTCAGCAGGGAGCTGGGCGACTTCTGTGCTGGACAGCGGGCTCCTCTCTTCTCCGGAATCGCGCACACTGCACATATACACATGCTCAAATATATATACAAATATATGCATGTGTACAGTCTGCGACTGCGGTTGCGTATGTGCGGGAAGGAGTGAGGAGTTGTGGGGCGTGCATGCTGCAGGCGCCACAAGTTCCTTCAGCTGCGGCTGAAGTCGGCGTTCTCTCGGCTGGGAGGCTGTTCATCTAGGATTACTTCGCGGCGGCATTCCGCATGCGCGCTGATTCAACGCAAAATTCGTTCGTACACCTTGGCGCCTGCGGTGTCTCCTTTTTCCGTGAGTAGACTCATCCCGCCGACATGCTGTGCGTTCTGGGTGGCCGTCGCCTGCGTGGATCTTTACGTACCCGTGTCTCTCTTTTCTTCCGCTTGCTCTCTCCAGGCAGGCTCTCGCCTGCGTGTGTAATTGGATCTCCACACATGTGCGCGTCGAGATGAATTCAGCGTCACCTACCAGGACGCAAGGGAGGGGCGTAGAGGCGAACGCGAGCCTGCTGAGCGTCGACTTGCCGGCGCACAATGCGCCTCGAGGGCGGGCACGCGGCGCGGGGGCTGAAGCGAGTTGCAGTTCTTTCGTGTATCTGGGCTCCTGAACTGCTTTATCCTTGTGAAAGAAACGAGGTGTCTACTTACCAAGTGAGGGGACTGACTTTAGAAGGAGATTCATAAGCTGCTCGCCGCCGCGAAGCCCACAGCGGGTTTTCATCTTCCCTCGCGTGATGCACGGACACTTTTGACACTGCCTCTCCCATTTCGCCTTTCAACTTTTCTGCAAAGCACTGAGCGACGGCTGCTGCGTAAGATACGATATGTCGAAAGGCGCTTGCGGCTGATGTGAAGTAAACACGTCCCTGCCTTCAAAGCGTGGAGCCAATGTAGCTGCCGCGCACTGTCACTCCCGTGTACTGTTATGTTGCCACAACTATAACTTCCTGTGCACAGTGCCCGGTGTCTCTCTCAGTTTTCGGGCCTCTCCTGCGCGTCTGCGGCTTGGAAGTGTCTCAAAAACCGTGTATCTTCTCACGCCTTCGTAGCTGACCCGCGTCCCCGTAGACAGCAGTTCTGAACGTACGCGGATGCCAGAGCAAGCACTCTCGCAAGTCTCTACTGGGGTCCACTCTGTCTGTTGAGAAGCAGCCTGGACACAGCCGCCGCTCTCATTCGCTCCGAATGCTGACGCAGCACAGCGAACCGCCGACCGACGCCATGCGGCGACGGCGCCTCTCACTCCGCTGGAACGTGGGCGCCTCCACGGTGGCACGGGAGCACCCCGGAGGCGCCGACAGCTTATGCTTATCAGTTTTTTGTTGCCAGGGTGAACCCCTCGAGCGCGCCGCTTAGCAAGGCACCACACACTGCAGTGTAGACTCGTGAGCACCCGGTTGCGCGCCCCTGACCGCAGTGACTCACCTAGACGCTCTCTGTCTCAGCAGGGAACACAGAGACGGCGATCGACTCTCCACATAGCGCGGACGGCAGACAAAAACATCACGGCGTGTGAGCAGCAGAAGGAAACATGCAGCACGCAAAGAGCGACGAAGGCGTAGCGGGACATGAAGCACAGAGTGTGGGGAGGAGCCGACGAGGAGCAGCGGAGCGGAAACGGGAAAAACCAGAGGAGGTACGAGCAAGAGAGAGAGAGTGGCGCGAAGGAGCATAACCGAGGCGAAGCGAGAGGCAAGGCCGAAGAGAAGTAAAGAGGAGGAGACTGTAGATCAGGACGCGCTGAGGCCAAGCAGCGAGGAGCGCGCAGTGGCGGCCTTGCCAACGGCGAAAAACAGAGACAGGCGGAAAACACGAGAGCAAATGAAGCCAGAGAAAAGCTGCGCGGCGCAAATAGAGCGACAGGCGAAGAGGAGGACACCAATCAAGAAAAGGAGAAGATGCGGTCCCCATGCTCTGGGGCTTCGCTTGTCACAGACGCTTGCTCGTGCGTCTTGCGAGCTGGCGCGCGGATCTTTTCTCGCGTTTTTCCCTGTGTCAACAGGTGTGTTTCGCGCTTCTGTGGTCCGTTTTTCCGCCAGGATTCTGCCTTTTTTCGGTCCCTTTACATTTGTCTTCGTTCACGTTGCGGGTGGAGAGCGAGCAATTGTTTTCAGGACTGCCCTCCTCATTCAGATCAGCCGCACGCTCGTTGTCGAGGGTAAAAGGCAAGAATTCCGGGCGTCTATCGCCCACGGGTCACAGCTAGGAAGCGAAGTGAGACGTTTGTGAGTTCTTCTCCGGTTCTTTTCGGTTTCTCCTCATTTTCAAACGGACTTTTTCCTTCTTGCGTGTCTACCCCGTCATTCTCTGCAGCGTCTTCGCAGTGACAGCTTGCCAAAGCCCCAGGGCTTGCTCGCGGCGAACTTTGCTCACCCTTCTCCGCCCTCTCGAGGACTGGAGGCTCCGGTCTTCTCTCTCTGACCCCCATTTACGTTTCCGCCCCTCTGCGGCCTGCTTCTTCCCATCTCCTGCTTCTCACGCCCTTGCTTCTCCGCGCCCTCCGGTGCGAGGGCCTTTTGGCCTCGTGAGGCTTGCGAACGAGACTCTGCGTGTCCCCCGGAATACGCTGAGGCTCTCGCGAGAAGTGCGCCTTTCCCTCCTGCTTCCTCTGTCCTCCTCGCCGTATCTCAAGTCTAGGGTTCCGGATTTCTGCTCAATCCGGCTGCTCCCTTCCTCCCTCGGTCCCCCCGGTTTCCTCCAGGTGACTTTTCTCTCCTGGTCGCCGCGTCCATCTTCTTCTGTTCTCTCTCAGTCCTGGAATGTCTCCGCCCTGCTCCTCCTCTTCTGTGCGCGGCTCGCCAAGACGTGCTCGCCAGGCGACTTTGCGAGAATGACTCAACGGGGCGGCGCCGTCGCGTCCTCCACGGATCGGCGTCCATCGATGCCTTGAGCGACTAGAGTTGCTCCGGCACCCTTCGTCTCTCCTCCGCCGCGTCTTCCATCTTCTGCTTGTTCGCTCTCCCACATCCCGTCTACGCTAAAATGGATCGCCAGTCTCAGGCTGCGCCGCAGTCGGGCGGCGGCCCTCTCAGCCGGGCAGTGGAAAAAGGCGAGCGCGCCTCGGTGCGCCTGCCACCCTACAAAGACGAAGGCCCCTTGCACGGAAGGTCTTCGGAGACGATGAAGCGAGCGTCGTTTCGGCGAGAGCAGGTGAGGCGCAGAAGAAGCAAAAAACCGCACTGAGGCGACTCCGCCAACGGTCCCCCGCCAGGGGGCTGACGGGGCGCGCGAGGCGCCTGCCTGGTAGCGCGCACCGCAGCCCTTCCCCGAAGCGATCAAATGCTGGAAAAGCGATCAAATGCTGGAAACTGCGGAGACCTTGGGGAGTCGCGACTGGAGGGGAAAGTCGTCTTCGAGACCTGTGCACCTCTGGCGCCGCGCCGATGCTGTCGTTCATGGGCTTGCGCCTCACTGGAACCCTCTCTGCTTGCGCCGTTTCATCCGCCCCTGCCTTGCGGCTTCTGGCGAACCGCTTACGATATGTGGACCTGTGGCGGCGGTGCGATATTCGCTTGAGACCCTCTCGTTCGTTTCCTCTCCGTTCGCGGCTCTCCATCTCCCGTCTGGAGGTCTGGATCCTTGTTGCACGGCACACACAAACACGCCTCTGCGCTCGCCGCCGCGTTTTCGTTTCTGCTGCTGTCGCAGGGCGAAGGCGATCACACTCGCGCGAGTTTTTCGCTGCATCCGTCCACGTCAATTTTTCGCCCCTTCGGCTCGCGCTGGACTTCGGTGCGCTTCCCCGACGGCCTCGGGAGCCACACGGGCGCGGCTCACCCGCCGCCTGACGAGGAGAAGGAGGAGCCGGACTCCGACGCAGAGGTCGACGACACACCGGCGTACGTCCGCGCGTGCTTGAAGTGGCTCAAGACGATCTTTCCCGACCCCCATCCGTTCTACTGGTTCCTCTGCGCCTTCTGCGTCTGCGGCATGACGGTCCTCATAGGCCTCGGCGACGGGACTAGTCCCGACCAGAAGGAATACAGCCTTGGCATCGCATCTCCGGGGTGGAAACCAGGAGACTCCGCCGAGGCAACCACAAAGCCGCCCGAAATCGTGAGTGAAAGTCGAAAGCCGTGCAACTCACTGCCCGCCGGCCTACTGACATACACAAGGACGCTGCGCAGGCGCCTGATGTGCCTCCCGAGATCGAGGTATATTCGCAGATACGACGCCCGAGCCATGCAGCAAACAGCGCCTGCCTCTCTTTCTCTCCCAGCTATTCCTACAACTGTCCACTTGCCTGTGGTACTCTATCTATCTATGTCTATTCATATCTATGTCTTTATGTATATGTTCATATCCGTATCTATCTATCTGTCGGCAGTGTAGGTGTCTTGGCGAGCTGTGGCAAGCGGGTTTAATGGCGAGGAGTCGCGTGTCTCTTGGTCGCTATGACGCTTCTGACCTCACTTTCAATTTTCTCTCTGAGCAGATCGAAGACGTGGATATGCCGGAGATCCTGGCGCGAGGCGGTCTCGCGTACTTCTACGTGGTCTGCACGAACATTGCCTTCTGGCTGGGCTTCATGCTCCTTCGGTGAGAAACCAGAGAGCACAGTGTGGAAAGCAGAGGGAAAACAGTATCAGGAGACAGCATACATGATCGCGAGGCGACGGAATGACATGCAACGGAAATAGGACAGAGCTGACGCGTGAGCGTCGGCACAGCTTCGCGTAGCGGGGAAATGAAGAAAGACGAAGAGAAGACTCGCGTTCAGACAGGCACAAGAGATGCACAGACGAGAGACCACATTTCCGATAAGCAGAGCCAGGATGGAGGCCAGATGGCGGGAACCAGTCGCGTGCATGCCTTTGAAGTTCCGTCTTTCGTTTGCGTCCCCTCTCTGGCTTGTTTTTGTGTCGGACCTACGGGGAATGTCCAGCGAGCCTCGCTTTTTTTCTGTTTTCGGTTTCGCGCGTCCTTGAGCTGCCGTGAAAGAAGCTCGGGTTCCGTGTGGTGTTCGCCCAGGGTGTTGGTCATATTCGGCCTGTTGAACCTCGTCTGCTACGAGATGCAACTCGCGACGGCGTTCACTGCGACAGTTGATCCGGACATTTTCAACGTTATGTGGAGCATTTTCTGCTATCTCTTTTGGCTCAACAACTCCGCAAAAAGTGAGTGACGACCCGCCTGTACGCCCGCTCTCCTCGAAAGTCCGTCTCGCGCTCCATAAGGACGGCTCTTCCGCCGCCTCCGCAAGTGTATCCATCCCTCATGTATATGTATTGATGTATATATGTATATACGTATGTGCGTACGTATCTGTACACACGTGCGCATGTGTACGTATATATATGTATATAAAAAAAAATGCAGGTGCGTATGTGTACGAATATCTGGAAAATATACCTACATGGAGGCGAAAGCGTTTTTTTTTCTCTGCCGCCGTCGCGCTACCTCTCTGAAAGGCAATGTACCTACCGAGTCCCTGCTGCTGGTATTGTTTTTTTTCTCAGCGAACCTCGTGTTGGTGGCGAAGAAGAAGGCGAATGTGCAGCCTTTATTGTATTTTCGCTTCTTTGGAAGTGACTTTTACTTCGACACGACTTCGTTGGAGATCATATACGTGAGCAACATCACCATGATCATCCTCAGCTGCCGGCGGCTCATTCTCTCGCTGATGATCTTCGTCTTCGAGCTCGGATTCCTCATGAACATGAACAACCAAGCCGTGGCCTACTTGAGCCGCTACTCGCGCCTGCGGAAATTCAACATCAAGTGGTGCGTCCCTCTGGACGCCCCAACGCAGGCGCCGTCCATCCGGCACATGACTGCGTCTAGATAGATCTTCGCGTGCGCGATACAGCTATGTATTCGCATACCACGCATGCGTGCATGCATGCCACACTCCTGTTTGTGAAGGGGAGAATAGGACTCAGATGATTTTGTCAGACGCGATGAGGAAAGGTCGCCAATGACAAGGATCTCCTGCGAAGGTCGCCAGAGACCGCGCATGCGATAGCAAGTATCACGCACAGGGACTCTGCATGCATTTGTCTCCTTACTAGTATGCGTGCTCGTATGCATATGCATTCCCGGGGGTGGAATATCAGCATCCAGGTAAAAAGTCGGTCAGCGTATTTCACTTTGTATTTCCATGTGACTGGTGCCTCTCCAGCCATCAATTGAGATGTGGCTACATGCAGAATGCACACGGGCGTCTGGTACTTTGAGATCATGTTGACGGCGACACGGGAAGTGTGTTCCAGAAAAAAGGGATGTTTAGCCAAGAACTTCTGTGTCTGCATGTATTCGTGTCAGGGATGGCTCACGTTGCGTGTCGTTGTCTGTTCGTTCGTGTCTCGCTTCAGGTGTTCCTTCTCGGCTCAGGACGCGGCAGTGTCGGAGTCGGATGGTAGCGACTTGGAGCGTTTCCCAGAGCCCGAAGAGTCCGTGCGTTTCTTCCTGGGCGGCGACAAAGGCGACGCGCACGCGAGAGGGCACTGCTCGCGCATGTCTCGACATGCTGTTTTGCGCTTTTCGCAGTCGCTGCTGACGCCTGAGGGCGACCCAGGGCAGACGCTGCAAGCGAACCACTTGAGCGACGGCTGCGACGAAGGCGCGGATGGCAAGAAAAAACTGCTGCCCGCGGGCTCCAGACGGGGCTTCCCGGAGTGAGCGAGACACAGGGCTTGAACTACGCCGGTTCGAGAGGGATTTGTGCACGCCGCCACGTTGCCCGTGACGCCGCACGCAAAGCTTCTGTGACGCCGGTGCTGACTGACACCGTAGGGGGCATCATAGGCGTCGAAGTGCACGGAAGAGGCAGTTGCTCTTTTTTCCTTTTTTTTTGCCCTTTGTGAGTCTTTCTATCCTGGTCAGATACCAAACCCCATCCGCGCTTCCCTTTCTGCTTCGCGAGTGAAGCGGCTCCGCCTTGTCGTGTATTTTCTTTCGTCTGGCATTCAGGAGGGGCATGGGGGGACGCGGCGGGGAACACCCCGCCTCCCGGCACTCACGCGCGACGCTGCGGGGGTCTGCGACGCTCCTGCGGGCTGGAACGCTGCTGAGGGCTGGAACGCTGCTGAGGGCTGGAACGCAGGCGAAGGAGACCGTGACAGGGCAGCTGTGCATTCGCCACGGGGCGACGGAGAAAAGGCTTCGGGCCGAGTTCGACACCGACAGTAAGGGCTCAGATGTCTCCGCTTCTTCAACGGGACTGCGTGTCCATACACTGCTCATATAGATCGACTCGCGCAGGTGACGTACAGAATACAGAACTGTTTCTTCGCGGCCGTACGCGTATCGAGTCAATCTGGTGCACCTCCATATCTGTGCCTGTATGTGAAATGCCAGCTCGTGCGTACGGCTGTGTGTTGCACAGAGGGCTGGGCTGCGTGCGCGACCCTTCTTGTCCCCCGATTGAGTCTTTATCTCTTCTGTCTGTCTGTTGTGTGTCGATTTGACTGTGCACGTCTGTGTGGCGGCTCAACAGAGTCTGTCTCGCCTGCATCTGCTTCGCGTGCGCCGCCTGAGTGAGAGGCTGTCTCCGTGTGCGTTTTGTTTTCAGACTTGCCTAGGCAGCTCCGCCAGGCTTACATCGAGAAGAGCCGGACGTCGAAGATTCGCAACTGGCTGCTGATTCACTACGTGTACGACTACCCGCCGTGCCTCTTTGTGGGGTCGCAGCGCATCGAGTTGACGCACAAGCCTGTGGCTAAGCAGGTGGCGGAGCATCTCTTCACGGAAATCGTTCGAGACCAGACGGAGCTCGAGGATGCCAGAAACCTGTCGAGTGAGAAACACCGCACCCTCGACGCCATGCTGAATCTCGGCGAGGGGGACAGCCCCCGATTCAATCCCGCGAGAAAAGGTACACGCATTCTCGCGCCGAGGCCTCACAGCGATGCGCAAAGCAACAAGGCCCGTCCGGAACGCCATGTGTACATTTGTACAGCTGCACCCGCGTACCTGCGCAATTCAAAACTGCGGGGCCTGCATGCGTGCTTGCCAGCGGTTATCGCCTCTCCTGTCCCAAGGTGAACTCCCGTCCAAGAGGCGCACCTCCGCGCTGTCGTGGTCGACCCCCCCCCCACACCCCCCTCCCCCACTGCCCTCCTCGTCGCGCTCACCTTTTTCTCCCTGTATGCGTGTGTTCTTCAGACGATCGAAGCGGCAGCTGCGTGTGGGCGGATCGGCCGGCGGCGTCCGCGCCATCTGCCTCGTTCTCTGGCAACTTCGCGGGGGACTCAAGTCTTATCTCAGAGGGCTTGCATGTGTCGTTTTCCCGCGAGGACTCGCTGCGCGCCGGCGACGACTCTCCAACAGGGGCTCCCACTGCAAACACAGGCCTGCCGTCGTCCGCCTTCTCCACCCTGTCGCCGACTTCGTCCGCGCCCGTGCCCTCTGCGTCGCCACCGTCTCCGCCGCTAGCATCTTCGCCTTCAGCGGCGCCGACAGAGCCCGCAGGGGTACAGCAGGAGGCGCCGCCGGCAGAGAAGGCGCCTGGAGCGGAGCAGCATGCTGCCGAGGCGCGGGTGCTTGCGCACCTGCCCACCGACCCCGCCTCGTCCTCCTCCTCCGCCTCGTCCTCGCCCATGATGGCGCCCGAGGGCGGAGACAGGCCCGCCGAGACCGTGCCTTCGCTTCCGCCTGCCCCCGCCGCGACTGTGGCTGACGCGGCCGCAGCGGCCGGACGCCCTGAGGGCGAGGACAGGGCACGAGAAGAGGAACGCAGGGTGGGCGACAGGGCGCCGCTGCTGCAGAAAACTCCATCGGAAGATTTCGAACCGCTTGAAGGTAGGAAGGACACAGCCTCTCGTGGGGAGGCGAAGGTGCAGATCTGGAAAGACGAATGTTCCACTCTGTGAATAAAGGACGCACGAGCGGCGCCTTCTGGGGGAACAGTGGCAGAAGCGGCTGAGATACTGTTTTCGCTAAACACCGACGAGGAATTTCACAGAGAGCCTTGCCTCACATGCATCAGAGTGCGCATTCACGCGTGTTGACGGCGCTGGAGAGATATGAGCCAGAGAAGGCACCTGCCTGCTTTTGAATAGTTTCTGACTTCAGCGTACTCTGGCCTTGCTGTGAGAAAGACGAAGCAGAGCTGCAAGAAGACGCCGCCTTTTTCACCCGTCGGCGCGCCTTGCCTTGCGTTTTTTCGTCTGTGCCCAGGCGACTTCGATTTCCGCGTGCTAGACGCACAAACCGCGAGACTGCCTGAGCACTTGCGGACGAAGCACTTCGATACCCACACGCAGTTTTCTATCGCGGTTCGGCCGGACCAAGCCGATGTCGACGCGCATCTCAATCGTCAAGCGGTGAGGCTCGTTTTCTGCGTTTCCTTCTTCGTCGCGCGTGTTTCCTTTTACTGTGCCTCGACCGCGCTTACTTTTGCCCCATTCTTCCTACTTTTTTTTTCTGCAGCGCCTGCAGCGCGGGCTCGTGTGCAGGTCTGTTTCCCTCTGCCTGGCACATATGGTCCTCTGGAACGCATGTCGTCAGTTTTTTGCTGTACCACCAAAGGATTCTTTTTTTCCGACTTCGTTTTTCTCTCGGTTCTTTCCACATCTCTCTGCCCTCGATGCGTTGAACCATCGCTTGCCTTCCCTGCCCTGCGGACTCACTGCCGCCGGTGAGGGCGTGGACAGCCCCTCGTCTCCTCCCGCGTCTCTGTACGTATTAGCCTATCGGTGCATGCAGTGAGCCCGACTAACCGTGACGAGGTCGGCGCGTCTGCTGCACGGGCGGTGGCGCCTGCCGCTCGCTCAAACGCGGTTTCGTGACTGCGACTTGACAACCTGTCTCGCATGTACGAATTTGAATCCCTCTTCCAGCCCCTCGCCGCGTCTCTCCGTTTCGGGAGCAGCCGCGTTCGTTGCTGGCGAAAGACCTGCCGTTGTCTTTTTTTTGCCTGTCTTTTCAGGAAAACCCTCCTCCGCCTTTGGCAGTTCCTGAGGCGCGCCGACCCCGGCGCGGGGGGGGCCGTGGCGGCGGCGCCCGGCGCGCGCGGCTGGAGGTAGGGCCTCCGCTGCTAGTCCACGAGGGACGCCCTCCTTTTCCGTCCGCTGCGGCGCCTTCTTTCTCTTCTTCGCCTTTGCATCAGCGCGTTATGGAGGAAGAAACGTCGCCCGTCGTCGCGCAGGACTCGTCGCGGTCTCGGCCGAGCCCGCAGGCGGCGCGCAGCTCTGGAGGACAGGACTGGAAGGGCACGGACGCCTCGGGAGCCTCGCACGAGGCGCGCGCCGAGCGGTGTTGCGGCTCCACCGAGAGTTCGGTTTCTGGCGACCGTGCGCAGAGAGGACGGCGCCGTCGTCTGTGGGTGGCGAGCGCCGACGCCTCTGCTGACGACGAACAAACGTGCCGCGTCGTCTGCGAGGACTTGAGCGACGCGCTGTCTTCGTCAGCATCCGAAACCGAGGACGGCGCAGAAACACGCTTTGCGAAGAGGGAGCACTCGTGGCTCGAAGACGGCGCGTGGAAGCGAAAAACATGGACGACGACACTCGGACGCAGCGCTCGGTTCACACAGTCCGAAGACAACAGCGAAACGGGTCGCGAGTCGGACGAGGAGAACAAGGCTACGAATCTCCTCCTAGCGCCCTATGTCATGGATGCGCGGCTGCGCAGTGAGCACGGCTCCTGCTCTGCGCCGTCTCAGGGCTCAGCCGGCGACTCCGCTGCGAGAGCCGCAGCGCAGGTGCAACTGGCTGGGCAGTGTGCGGCGCCCCAGAAGCGCGGTAACCTGATGAAACTGCCGCAGGAGCCGCCGCGCGGAGAGACAACTCGCACCGCCAGGCAACGCACAGTCGATTTGTCGCAGTGGTCTGCGGGAGGGAGTGAGGCTTCGCTCCCGCTGGCGGAAGACGCGTTCGCGCAAGACGAATTCGAGATGCCGCAGGCCCCTGACGGGAGGCGCGGAGACGCAGCGCGGGGCTGGAACGCGCAGGGGGGCGGGCGAACGGCAGACGTCGAGATGGTCACTCGCCGCGGCGGAGGGCAGCGACCTGAGGACGGAGGACGCCGGAAACGCTTCACAGGGGGGGCTGCATCGAGTCAGTTCGCCTACCTGCCTTCGCGGACGCACGCAGCAGAGTTTGCCGGCTCTGCCAACGCGTCCTCGGAGCCGACGAACGCTCTGGAACCGGCTGGCGCCGCGGGCCTCGAGCCCGCATCCGACGGCAGCTGCCCGGCGACGCGGGCTCCAGAGACCCTGTCTCCAGGCGTGCCGGCGGCGGGAGGAAGCTCTGGGAACTTCTTGTCGCCGAAGCTGTTGATCGGCGAAGAATTTCTCAAGCCTCGCGGGCGCGCGAACGCAGTTTTCGTCTCCGGGGGTCATGACAGCAAGAAAGAGGACCCAGAAGACGCGGCGATCAAGAGAGAGTACATCGAGCTGTTCATGCGTTCCGAAGAAGTGGACGAACTGATGAAACAAGTTGACTTGGCAGGTACCGCGCGAGACACTCCACACGCGGATCCACAGCCGAATCATGTGCCCGTTCCACCGACCTGTCTTTCAAGCAGCGTTTCCGTGATGCGCGTTTACTGTGCTTGTGCGGTCCCCCAATACCTCCCTTATCTATAGTTAAATATATATATATATATCACGGTACATAATGTCGACGTGTACAGATGTGGTGTCTGCCCGCGCACACCGAGGGACACGCCAAGTACATTTCTACAGATCGGGTTGTTTTTTACAGGTATATATGTATAGTGTGCTGTTCGCCGCTAAAGCCCGCCGCCATGCTCTGACGTCATCAAGCAGCGGGTGTGTTTGCCTTTTTGTCCTCTAGGGCATCGGAAATTCAATTTGGCCATGTTCAAGAGAGCGGTCGTCGTGCTGTATTCGATGCGCAAGAAGCTGCTGAAAGCTCTGAAGGTAGGCCGGCGGTGGTCTGTTTGTCTCTGCCGCGTCTCTTTTGCCTTCGTCCTTGCATGTCTGGTCGTGTCTAGACTATTTTCTCTTCCGCTGTTCCGATTATGCCTCGGTGGCGTGTCTCCCTTCCTGCGTCGCGTGTTTCGTGTCTCGCACCTCCGGGGATAGCAGGCTCGCGAGTATTTCTGCTCTCCCTCCTTCAGTCTCGGTGCGTCTCAACGGGACTGTGCTGCGCTCGTGTGCCGACCTTGCGCGAGCTTTCTTCTGGGGGTCTCACCTTCCGCGGTTCTCCAACGTGAGTCGCGGGTTTCGGCTCGCCCGCTTTTTTCACTCGCACGCACACGTATAATAATCGACTTATTCGCATGCAGGAAGGTGCGATCCTGCACGCGCATATATATATATATATATATACGTTTGTGTGTACATGAATCCATACGTGCATACTTACATGGATGCATACATACGTGCATTGATGCATAGATGCATACATGTGAGCATCGGTGACTTGTTGGCGACGAGTGAAGGCACTGGCGTGAATTTTGAGGCCGCGTGCTGCTTTGTTTGTCTTTTCAGAGCCAAGCGAGCATAGCTTCGACTGTGAGCCGAATGATTTCGGTCCTCCTTTGGGTCGTTTCCTTCATCATCTTCCTGCTTGTGATCGGCGTCAACATCAATACGGTCATTGTCTCTGGAGCAGCTTGCCTGTCTGCGATCATCGTCGCTCTCAGTAAGGAGTCTCCCAATGAGAAACAGGAGAGAGAGAAGTGGAAACACGTCGTGAAAAGCAGTGGAGAGAGAAGACAAGGGAACAAAGAATAAATCTGTAGCGATTTTCTTCCCTGTCTTCCTCCGGTGCTGCGTCAAGCAAATGCCTTTCTATACGCTTACAAGGAGGGAGACTGCAAATGCGCCGTCCTCCGTTTAGAAGGAGCACTCGTTCGTGCATGGGTGCGAGTGCTTGTCTGCAAAAAAAAAATTTAGACCAACTATATATATATATATATATATATATATATATATATATATATATATATATATATATATGTATATGTATATATGTATATGTATATGTCTTTTTTTGTACACCGCGAGCTGCGTGCACGTTTTCTGGTTTCGAGGATTTTTGAGAATATATCTACGTTTTTTCAACGCGACTATCTGGTGCGCACTCCATTATTTCTTCAGGCTACTTTTACCAGCACTTCGTGACTGCGGTGATCTTCATCGCCGTCTCAAACCCGTTCAACGTGGGCGACCGCGTGCGCATAGACGGCACCGAAATTCTCTACGTCCGCAAAATTCGGACCTATACCACGGAGTTCGAGACAGTCCACGGCCGTCCAGTACGTCGCTCTCTGCAAGGCAATCAGCTTCCTTTTCCGGCGTCCGCGTCTCTCGTTCCACTTCTTTCTATCTGCGTGTGTATCCGTGCCAACTTTCGCGTGGAACGCCTGCGTACACCGCCGATGACGGACTGGGGCAGCGCATGCAGCACGCTGCATCCAAAGCGCAGAAAAGCAGCCAGAATCGCTCGGGGTCCTGTATTTACGCCGTTGCATACCTATGTGAATATATATATATATATATATATATGGGCGCCTGAGTGTGTGGATACGTAGTATATATATTTATATTCATATGTCTAAACATATTTTTAGAAGTACGTTTTTACGTCTATTAAAGAGTCCTGTCAACTCCAAATCGACGGCGCGGCTCTTTGGAGGATGTGCCTGTCTTCTATTCCAGCCACGTCGGGACCCGTGCGCGCCTCATGGATGCATGCGGCTCCGAGCGTTTTGTCAGCTGTTCCTTGCTCCCCGCTTTTTTTTTCAGGACCTCGCCGTCTCACTCCCACCTGCTGTCTTTTGTTCCTGTCTTCTCGTTCAGATTTTCTACAGCAACGCTGTTCTCTTCAACCGGATGATTACCAACGAGTCGCGATCGAAGAACTCATGCTTGGAAATTCCTCTCTCGATTGACATTCGCACGCCAGAGGGCGTGATCAGGCAGCTGCAGAGCGCCATGCAGAAGTACATGGAGAGCCACGAACTCGAATTCGTGAAAGACACTTTCAGAATGTTTGTCACCAGTGTGCAGCCCGGACGCCAAATCGATGTAAGAAGACTTCCTCACTCCTGCATGCGCTGAGGCATGCGCATGCACACCTTCCAACATCCGCATGCATCTACATATATTTATCTATATCCATTCATTTCTATGGCATATTTGTATGTGCTGATGCGTGTCCGAGCTCTCGAGTTCCCTGCAGGCGCGGCGTGTATTGACGCGCGCCCGCGTGCATGCGGCTGTGCGACCGCCCATAGACGGCTGCATGCGTGTCTGTAGGTTTAGCGAACACTGCGGGTTTTCTACAGATGCGTCTGGTGACTGCGTCTCAGACTTGCTTTCAAAATTCGTGGCGTCTGGGCCTGTCGTGGTGCGCCGTTGCGCAGTGTAGAGGCGGGAGGCTGTCTGTTTTGCTCGCGTCGTCTCGTCAGCCGACGCTAGGATGTGTTTTGCGCTCTACCAACTTCCCCCGGCGGCTTCACACATTCGTGTTGCGTGGAGCTCCCCTTCGTCTGCTGTTCCCCGCTCAGATCGCCTTCTGGATGACGTGTGTGGAGGGCTGGGGCAACTTCTTGAAGGTCCTCCGCACGCGCACGGACGTCTACTTTTACCTTTTGAAGCAGCTCTCGCGGCTGCACATCTCCTTCCAGCTGCCGCTCCAACCCACGCACATTTCCTCGAACTCCTTCCTCTCGATCGGCACAGACAGCGGAGGAGGCGCCGGCGCCGCGCGCGTGCCCTTCGCCTTATCTTCTATACCGGCGCCTGCAGAGAGAAAGGTCGTCAGCGCTGCGGGTGGGAAGCCTTTCCAGACGCCTTGCAAGCGTTCGACCTGTCTGCAAGTGCCTAAGACCTGCGCATCTATCTGCCTGTCTCTATCTTTGTGTATATCTCTACTGCGATCTACGCATTTATGTGTGGCGGCTCTCGCTTCTCTCGTTTGCATGTGGACATGAGCACGTGCTACGCTAAGGTATGACTCACGTATTCCGCATGCATTTGCTCGTGCATGTGGGTGCGTGCCATCGTACTGACATGCATGCGACTTCGCCAGTGTGCTCACGCATGCCTGCACATACGTACGCCCATCTGTATTCGTATCTACGCCTCCTTCCGCCTCCGCTCCGCTCTGAAAACTGCGGCGCCTTTCCATAGTCTCTCGTCCGTCCTTCTGTTTTTTGCTCTCAGCGGCTACTCAGCAGTTCCAGAATGCGCCGACGCACGCAGCCTCGCTTCCCATGGATTTCGCGGCTCCAGAGTGGAGCCCTCAGCGTCCCTGGCAAGGTGCCTCTCCGTTGTCTACCGCAGATCTGTGCAGCTGCGAGAAGGACTGGTGCGGTGCGTCTGGCTATCCGCTTTCTCGGTGTCGCAGCCCTGGATTTCCAGCTGTGGGCGCGCACGAGGAAGACGACAGGAAGGGAAGGAGGGCATTTTGGGAACGCGCCGGAGCCCTGGCGGCCGGTGTGCTTCGGTCCGTCAACGCCTCTGCGACCGCGTCCGCGGCGCGAGCGGCGAGCTACATGGGGCTACATGGCGACAAGGGGGACACCTGCTGGCGCGAGCTGGCACGGGGTGGCGACAGCGCCTTGCGCGGCGGCGTTTCGCCACGCAGCACTGCGGGCTGGCGCGCTCACAGGCGGCGCTACGTTCCAGCGCCCACGGTGAGTTTCCTGGAAGACGCGAGACTCCCAGAGGGCCGTTCGCCAGCAGAGACGAGTCAGGACGAAAGAGCTGTCTTTTCGTCCTGTTGGGCGTCTCCGCAAGCTGCGGGAGCTGGTGGAGGCTCGAGGGCGCCTTGTTCGAGAGAGAAGGGGGTACGGAGAAGGCGCGGACAAAGAGCGCGGAGAGACGCGGAGGACGAATTCGGTTACTCGTCTTCATCCTCCCTGGCAGGGACTCGCCGTGCGGACACGCGCACAAGAGAGGTTAGGGCGGCGGCTGCCTCCGCGGACGGGACGGTCAAAAGGAGACATCGCAGCCAGCGGGAGTCAGCGCGACGCGAAGGCGAGGTGCACAGACGCAGCCGAAGATGCCTGTATCCATCGTCAGGAGAGAGGTAAAGCGTGGGCACGCGTCGCAGAGACAGCGCGTCTGGACGCGTGTTCCTCAGGAGACCGGTGAAGAACTGCGCTTGCAAAAAGCAGGAGAATGAAGACGTACTTGCAGGACGAGAGCGGGAAGTCTTCGGTAGTTAAAGGCCCCTCTTTTCGGAGCGCACGGACAATAGTGTCTGGAGCTAGGTAAACACACCAAAAACTGTAAACAGCGAAAAGCGAAAATTGCCGAGAGGCGATCACGAGGGCTTACAGAGGGAAACAAAACCCCACCTGGCTCCTCACCGTTAAGAATGAGAGAGATTAGGGTTTGGTAGAGGCATTTCTCCAGACTCGTCTCTCCCGTTTGCTCCTCGTCTCATCGTCCCCTGCATGCTGTTCCTGGGAATGGTAATGCACGTTTACATATATTCCTATATGTATACAGGCACGCGGGTGGCAGTGATGGAGAATACAGCATTCTGGATTGAAGGCCCTCTCCCCATCTTTCTTCTGTTCTTTCTACGAGTTCGCAAATGTGGTATGTAGGCAGGAAAAACATGAATACACATAAATTTTAAAAAATATCTTACGTGCGAATGTGGTACTGGAGTACGCCGATATACTTAGATTGCTGAAGAGTTTTATACAGATGATGCAGTTGCCGTGATGAAGAGAAGGAACCGTCACACATCGTCGCCCGCTTGCCGTCGTGGAATTCGAGCCACCTCCGATGACAGCGACACTCGCGTCAGCTGTCTCATGTATACATACTCGTATACTCATCTACGCATGGAACGACAGGCGATGCATACACCTTTTATGTTTGTTTCCACGAGTGTGCGCGCTGGGGAGACGCCAAAGTTGTTTGGCTCCACCGTCTGAGATCCGTTTGCACTTCCGCACACAGCCGCGCGCCGGGGCAGAGTGGTTGCGCGCCTTTTGTCACACGCTTTGCTGCGTCGCCGGAGCGACTTGCAGGCTTGTCACTTGTCTGGTGTCAGGTGGTTTTGGTTATGGGTATCTGTAGATGCATTCGTGTGTTGGATTTCTGTCCACTGGCTACGCCCAGACATCTGAACGCGTATACACGCATGCAGATCTAGCAGGCATCCCGTCATGCACAGGTGGGGTCAATATGCGTCTACATATATGTTCCTTTGCAAGCATGTCGTAGGAAGTGACTGCACTGCGTAGCTGGTCGACAAGTTTGTCGCAAAAGCATACACTCGCACCCGTCAATGAATCCGTGTTGTATGTACATGTCCCGTGTGGGTCGGCTTGCGAGTGCGTGCAGATTCTCGTGTCCAGTGTGTCTGCAACGAAGCGCAGGGTGCTGCGTCTTTCAGCGATGCACTGTTTCTCATCGTCGTCACCGTGTTTAGGCCTCGCAAGTACGCGCACGATGGGGGAGTATCCGCGTAATGTCATTAATTTGTTTTTTCGCCGATGTGACTGCGTATTATGGGCGCATATACACTCTCTTGTCACATCGGAAGCATCGCCTTCTCGTCATTTTCCGTGACCGAATTGCCTTTTCACTTAATAGCGGGCATTCTGTCCCAAAAAGCTCGTCCCTGCGCAGAAAGTGACGTATGCGCAGAGTCGGCACTACGCACATCTGCAGTGCGTCTCGTCACAATCCAGTCGGACGCGCTCAGGGAAACATTCAACGTGGCGTTTCCCTCTGTGCGACGAAACGCCGGGGATACGCTTAGGTAGAAGCATGCGTATATCGCGATACGTGCACCGCTCCACCAGCGAAGAAAGAGACGCAAGACGCTCATCGGGAGGGGGATAGATAGATTTATTGATCGCTCTGCGCACTGGTAGGGTATGTATGTTTCGGGAGTTGCACTTCAGTGCATACACCTTGGCACGCGTGCGGGCACTACGTTCCAGTGCCTCAGCATCCTGGTGCGAACGGCTAGCCGTTCTTTCACTCACCGAGGCCGTCAGGCTGACAGTGCAGAGGAGAGTTTCTCAGTGTCCGCGATTCTGTTCTTTCCTCGCAAGAGGCTGACCTTTTCAGCTGGCTAGTTTCTCGATATATGCACGCGGCTCGGAACTACTGGCGACCGCCTCCAACCGTCCCGAATCGCTTCGTTGCGCTGCTTGGCACACCAAGCTTCTGCGGGGCAATCTCTGAAGCATGACAGTATATATATATACATATATGTATGTATGTATATATGCATTTTTGTAAGGACAGAGAACCACACCCTGGCACGTTTGCAGACCGAGTATCCACACATTTACGCGCGAAGTGGCATTCACTTGCGCTTAAAAATGAGCGTATGCCGTTGACGTTGTGTGGCTGCATACACGTATCTCTGGGCCTAACTGCGGCAGAGGACAGCATGCGCAGAGACTGACCACGCACAAGTGCCGGAACGCGCGCGGAGAAGGCGGAGACACTCCCTTCTTCGTTTTTGTCGCACGGAGGAGGCGCAGAGACCCAGGACGCAAACGAACGCAAAGGCGCAATCAGGCTCTCACCAGCCACACCAGAGAAGAGCTTCTGAGACGACAGCAGAGGGAGGCGGAAAAAAACAGACGTGGCCAGAGAGGGAAACATTCTTCGGCAGACAAGCGCTTCAGCAAACGCGGAATGGAAACACACGAAAGTCCATTCAGACGACAAAAAGTTTCTTCGTTGCTTCACACCTTCAGTGGAGTTCCTTCGTCAAGGCTGCCAGGCATTCACGACGACATTCTGCGGTCCTCGTATGCCGACTCCCCCTCTTCCGACTCGCACACGCACAGACAGACAACTACCTGCACATTAACAAGCGTATGGATACGCACCTACATCCACCTAGGGTCCCTTCTGTCTATTCATCCAGGATGGATGCACTGCTACTTTGTAGTTTCGAAAGAGTTCACATCGAGGCCGCGCTCGACGTCTACGCAGCGCAGCCGTCTTGCACACCGCCCACCACACAGATGCCCGTCCTGCACATTCATCCGCGACACACTCTCGGACGTATACACATATATATCTGCAGTCGTGACCTTTGGTGGGGTTCCTTTTCTTGCTACACACTCCTCTAGGCGTCGGCGAGCTTCTGCTCGCGAGAGCGGCGCTCGATTGTGTCGATGTCCTGGTCGAAGTGCGCCAGCTTCCACGAGAGGACCGTCTCTGCCATGCCGCGGGTCAAGGTGTTGGTGCCGGAACCGAAAACTGCGGCCTGGAAGGCAATCACGAGCTGAAGAGGGGACAGAGAGACACAACTGAGACGCATGACCAGGCAGACGGCCCCCCGACAGAGGAAAGGCACAAAAGAAATGATGGAAAAACTCTGCGGCTAGAACAGTACCAGGACGAGAACGAGGACGGCGCAGCGACGAACGAGGCAGGCTCTGGAGAAGTCCCGAAAAGCGACAGAGACGCCGAGGTGGCGACACAGCTGAAGCTGGCAGCTACCAGAGGAACCGCCAGAAACCAGAAAAATAGTGCACGGCCTAACCTCAGGCTGACGACCCCCCTGACACAGCCGCGGCTTCCTCCACGGGTTTCAGCTGGGGCTACGTTTCCTCCGCCTGTTGTTTGCTGCGTCTTACCTTTGCGAGCTGCCGGCCTGAGAATCCCTCGGTTTTTTCTGCCATTTCCTGCACAAAGGCGTCGTCGATCTTCTCGTCAACGACTATTTTCCTTCCCGTCTTTGTGGTGCGGAAAATGTACTCCTCCAGAAACTGATTCAGCATGCGCTTCCGCTCCTCGACGGCGGGCAAAGGGAATTCAAACTGCTCGTCGACGCGATCTAGAACGGCCTGCGAACAAACGGATGCCTCGCGCTCCTGTGCTCCATGTTCATTCTGCCAGCCCAGTTCGCCCTCGCGCTCCATCCCTCGCTCTGTCTGCCACCCCATTCCGCATCCAGATTCTGGCTACGCACGTCAAACGCCTTCCTCGCCCTGCGTGGCATTTCGCAACGACACCTGGGGCATGGCATGCACGCCACATTCCGCGACACCTGGAACAGCGTTCGCCTCGGGCCTCTAGCGCCCTGATCTAGCATTTATCTCCGTGAGCGACTCAGTCACAGCCAGAGACCTATTAGGATTCGCACTGCACCTTTACATCGGCGATCCCCTACGGCCGACACGTTTTCTTTTTTCTGCACGCTGCGTGAATGCGCGCTCGCCACCGCCTCTGCTGGCGGAGGACGCGCCCCCTGGGCGCACTCGCTGGCGCCCGACGCGTCTGGCTGCCCACCCGATCCAGGATTTCGCGGCAGTTGGTGGCGAGGACGACGCAGAACTTGTCGCTCTCGGTGCCGGTGTGGTGCAGGAAGGCGGAGATAGCGTTCCGCGCGTCTTCAGACATCGCGCTCGCGCTGCCGCGGCCCTGGCGCAGGAAGGCGTCCGCCTCGTCGATGAAGAGCAGCAGGCCTTTGCGAGACTTGTCTGCCCACGCAAACAATTTGTTGACCTCGCTGGGGCCGTCTCGACCAAGTGGACCCACGTCGCCGCCCGTCATGATCGCGTAGTCCATTCCAGACTCGCGCGCGAGGCTGCACAGAAATCAACGCACAGCGGGCACGCAGGGAAGCACCACGCATGCGGACGCGCACGCCAACCTGCCGTAAACACAGCTACATACTGCCCTGAAAACGCATACCGCGCCCGCGCTCGCATATCAGCGCGCAGACACACAACTTCAAGCGAGACACGAAGGTACGACGGGCGCCTACAGAGAGCCGGACACGCCACCGCTTGGAGCAGCCATGCTCATACATACACGTATACATACACATATATATATATATATATATATATATATACATATATATACATGCATAGAGATGTGCCGGGGAGTAGGCGGACACGAAGGCACTTAGGTGCTGATATGCCCTAGAAGAGGAACGTGCCTCTAAACGAATGCTGCTCGAAGCAGAAGTGAATCTCATTACGTTCGAGCAAAGAGCGTCTTTCCTGTTCCGGGAGCTCCGTAGAGAAGCATGTGGCGGAAAGGAGTGCCGTTTGCCTTGGCGGAGATGAGAGAGTTAGTCGTCCACTGCAGCCTCTCTGCAAGCTCCTCTTCGAAAACGATTTTTTCCTGGAAATCCTTCTTCTGCACCTTGCCGCGGATGAAACGAAGCGGGTTGAAAAAGGATTTCTGAAACAGAGGAAAGAACGCAGCGACACCGGCAGGTCACACAAGGCTGGTGATTGCTATATCTCTGTGTATTCGAATCTATCTCCCCATATATATATATATATATATATATACGTATATGACAATTCTGGGAATACAAACACATACATATACACGCCGATGAACTGTGGTGCCCAGGTAGAGTCACCGATCGAAATATGTACACAAACGCATCGCAACATGCGTCCGCGTCACGACGCATACCTATATATACACATATGGATGTGCGCCCGAGGGTGCCTGAGACCATGGAGGGAGACAGCCAGTAGATGCCTGTCAGGCCGTTCGCTTACGGAGAAGACCCAGCGCGACGTTTCGCGAACGAGAGGTGGCTTTCCGAGGCGCGACTCCTGAGCCGACAACAAGAAAGAGTTCCTCTCCGCATGACATTCGGGGCTGCAGGCAACGTTGTTGCCGTAGGCACTGGGACCGCAGCAGGAGGCAAAAGAGAAAATAATGTCTCCCTGCGGCTGCGCATACCTCGTGAAAGCGCATCTATCTGGCTTTCCGCCCTCTTTGTCGGACACGGACACAGCGGAAAAGCAAACAGTGCCTGTGCCTGTTTGAACAGCATATCTGTTTCCCGAGGCGCTGGAAGAATCGCTCACCCAGTAGCGCCCCAAAAGGTGCGCTCCCGTCCGCGCGCCATAGACACCGCATGCCAAGGCCGTCAGACTCCCAACCTGCGAAAACAAACAACACACTCAATTCGCCGCCAGCGCTGCGCCTCCTCTCCAGCCCTTTCGCACCTTGCTGCGGGTGCCCCCCTTCTTTCTTCTCCGCTCTCGCCCGTGCGTCTCCGCGCTAGGCTGCGAAATGCGCCACGCCGCACAGGAAACGCGCGCGACCCGGTCTGTGGACTGGTTTCCCACAACGGCTGATCGAGCTGTTTTCCCCTTTCTGCTTCGTTGTTCGCAGAGGCTCACCAGAGTCGCGAGGCGACTGCGATCGCTCATGAGCTCGTTGAATGCATTGCCGACGCCTGAGAAGACAGTGTGGAGCGTGTCCATGCGCGTCTTGCGATACTCCGCGGCCTTCGCGCGCAGTTCGCTGAGTCAACGGACAAAAATCGGAAAAAGCGACATCGATGGAGGCAACAGAGAAACACGCGCCTACGGCAAACTACCCTTAGACTCTCCAGTTGCATGTCCATCAGAAAAACAAACCCCATCGCGTAGTTGAGCCGACGACACGCAGGGGGGCTGGGACACCAATGACATTCCCAGCAGGCTCAAGTCATCAAAACAGAACACGTATAATATGTATATACAATATACAAATAACTGATATAAACAAGTACAGATGTGAATATATTCAGCGGATGTGTGTCGTTCTGCGAATATGCATCCGCATAGATGCCGAGAGAGGGCAGACAAACTGCAGCCAACAGAGCGCACTCGACGCGGGAACGGTCGCTATACAGCCCCAGGCGGCGAGCCACACACCCAGCGAAAATCAGTCGTTTCCGCATTGGCCGTTTCATAAACCGCCATCCAGGGTCCTTTGAAGCCTCGTGTCCTGTTTTCTTTCGCCAACTTACCGGAGATGAATGTCGATGTTTTCTCTCTCCTGCTTGATGCGTCCCTTGGTTTCTTCCTGGATTTTCTCCCGCATGATTTCGCGCTCCATCGCCTTCTCTTCGCGCATCTGCTGCCGGCGCATCTCCAAGAGCTCTTGCTCCTGACGCTTGCGCAGCTCCTGCTGCCGCAGAAACTGCTGATGCTGCTGCTCGAGCCAGACTTCGTTCTGTTTCTGCTGGTCCTGTAGTTTCTTTTGGTAGGCCTCGCTGAACGAAATACAGAAGAAAAACCAAATCCACGCGATCTTTCTCTGACCCAGTATCTCCAAGTCTCCCACGCAAAGCACATCCCACAACAAAACGAAGCAGCCGGCGACCGAGGGTGACGCAGCCACCGTCTCAGCGCCTTTAGCCGGTTTCCGCGTCTCTTGCCGCACACAGCATCCTCTATAGGCTTTCTCCGAGAAGAGTATGTACCTCCAGGTGAACTCCGATGCTTAAATAGACGTTAAACAGAGCTCTCCCCTCTTTAGCGAGTCCGTTTTGGGGTAGCGGAGTCTCCGAGTCTAGCATAATTCGTTCTTCCTGGGCTACTGGGTTTCGGCCTCAAACGCCCCGCGTCCGCGCCGCTTCTGTCTTTATTGTTTATCTTCTCTCCACGTCTTCCGATTGTGTGTTAGCGGCTACGAGTCAGCCCAACAAGCGAGTTTTGGGTTTTCCATGAAATCTATTGGTAAGCAAAGGCTTTCTACAATTTTCTGCATTTTCTGCTTCCTTACGCCTCCAACTGCGCACGGTACTGCGCGGTGACGCGCTCCTGCTCCTGCGCGTGGTTAATTGTCTTGCGCCGCTCCTCCGCCTCAGTCCGGGCGTGCTCAGCTTGCGCGCGCATGCGAACCGCTGCCAGCTGCAAAAGAAATTTAAAAGTTTGCATAGAATCTCCCCGCACATCGGCTCCCGATGATGGCCTCCTACGAGACGTGGCGCGCGCCGCAGCGAACCTACTTCGCGGTTCTGAGATGCCGCGCCCGTTTCCGAGCTCATTTTGTTCTACTGTCGTTTTTCTCCCTCCTTCCCTGGAGACTATTCTTCCGCCTAGCCCTTTCCTTGATCGAGGCGGGCGCCGCGCTCGCCTTGATTTCCTTATCCGAGTCAAAGTCCGCTGGACTCCCTCCTGCCGCGGAGTATTGCGCCTTCGCTTTTCTTGCTTACCTCCTCCATCTCCTTCTGAAGCTGCTTCTGCTTAGTCTGCTCCTGAAGCTTCGTGACCTCGAAGGCCTTCGCTGCGTTCGGCGACGAGTCGAGCTCCTTCAGGGCCTTCGCGCCGCGCTCCAGCGCAGTGGGATCGACTGAAAGAGAAAAAAAAAACAAAATTATGAAGTTTCGGAGGCCCTGGCTACAAGCAGACAAAACATGAGGCACGAACGAAGATCCTCGGTCTTTCAGAATCGCCGCCGGGCTGCCCTCAGATTGTGGAAAATCCACGCTGACAAGTCGCGAGAAAAACGTTAGCGAGGAGACAAGAAGAAGAAGAGAAATCTACTTTGACGTGCTACCGAAAAAAAGAAAGGGAAGGCGGAGTCAATCAGAGCGAAGAGGAGACGGTAGCCCTACCGAGAGGTTAGGGGCGGCAACAGAGTAGAGAGCTATAGCCGCTTCGCAACACAAAAGTGAAAAAGGCGGATTGCACACCGGAGTTGAGTAAAGATTTGGCATTAGAAAAGCAGGCAGATAGACACATAAGCGGGCGCACACAGGAGAAGAAATCGCGGCATCCTGCGACGAAAGCAACGTGTCTGACTCAAGCAGCGGAGTGACTACACCGAGGCGGAAAAGCGACGAGCGAGGGAGGTCAAAGCAGGAAGAAAGCCAAAAGAAGTCGCGACACTCGCTTCAGAAGAGAGAAAGAACTTCAGGAGAGGTGAGGAACGCATACACAGATACAAAGAGCCTGAAACACCGCGACCTGTGTCATGCCCTGCCTAGAAGCGGACACAGAATGGGCGAGCATACAGCAACCAGAGAGCGTTGCCTGGTATGCGTTCTCCTGCTCGTAGTTTTATGCGTTGAAGCGAGAGTCAACTAAGAAAAGACACTGGAACGCAGTCCATGGGGCGCGAAAGAGGAGAAGAGACTTACACTTTCCAGTGATATCTTCATCCTTTCCCGCGCTCGGCTTGTGCGTCGGGAGGGCTGCTCCCGAGGCGCCGGCTCCAACGCTAGGGAAAAACATTTTGCGGGCGAGAGATAGCGAACAAAAGCGGCAATCGCCGAGCGAAGAGACGGATATCGGAGCCTTTACGGTGTACGCGAAGGACGGAAATGAGCAAAGAGACGGGAAGAAGACCTGGGGAGCGAAAGGCGAGGAAACAAACGGCGACAGAAGAATACGTGTGCGAAAGTAGAAGACAGAGAAAAACGGCGGGGCCTGGTAGAAAGACAAACTGAGGCAGATAGGCGACAAAGGCGGCGTTCGAGGAGGACGCTCTGGAGGAGAATCGAGGAAAGACGACGGCAGAAGAGGAACTCTGATGCTCAGAAACAAAAACGATAAGAACGACGGGAGAAGGAGACAGCCCGAGCCTTGAGCCTCAGCAGCGACCGCACGGGGAGACCGGTGCTTCTTTTCTCACATTCGCGTGAACGAAGCAGAAGAGACAAAAGAGCGCCGAAGGAGGGAAGACGAGTCTACGGAGAACGATCCCTCGAAAAGCCCGGCGAAGAAAATTCTAGCCAGGAATTCTTCATCTGCAGCGACAGCAGCAGGAAAACTTCGGGCTGAAGATTGACACTGCGAAAGAGGGGCTGGCCGGAGCAGCCGAGAAGCAGACGGGTGCGAAGAGAGAAACAAGGCAGAAAAAAGTTGACAAAACGAAAGAGAAGCGGGAAAGTGAATGCAGGCAAAGTGGCGGATGTGTCTCCGTCGCTGGCGCGGTGTCTCCTTGGAAACAGCGTACGCTTTTCTCGCCGCATCGAGCATGCACACGCGGTCAAATGTGGGGTCGAGGAGACGCAGGGCGCCGACAGTCCCAAAGAGATCCAGAAAAAGAAAAGAAGCCCTCAAGGGGGACTGAAGGAATAGCGCTGGTGTCGCCGCTGCTTTATCTCCTTTGGCGCAAGGTCGTATGCAGTAGCAATCCCCAGAACCGCTGGAGTCCCGTCTCTGCGAAAAACTCGTCGGCGCCGGAGCAGAAAACACACTGGAGCCCAACGCCCAGCGGGCATTCCATTTTAACTGCTCTAGGGAACTGTCCACGCCTAGCGAGGCACTCGAGCGAAGTCGCAGTCGATCGTAGCTCTGTACAGGGTTCACGATCGTTGCTTCGTTGCCTCTCCCACAGAGCTATTTACTTTCCGCTTCTCCAGACTTGTGACTATTTCTCGGTCTCCGGTTTCAGATCTGCAGTCCTTCTTTTGAGCCCCCCAATGACTAGAAATCGAGCATCAGCGACCATCCCTAATGTAGCGTCACAAGCCTCTTGATCCACGAGTTGTCTTCCGTTCCTGTCGATAGGCACATCTCTCTCTCGGTGATAGTCAACACCGTTTTTTCCTTCTAGTCTTCTCGATCTCTACTCGTTCTTCACGGTTCTTGTCGCTCGCGCTTCCGCTCGACTCCCACAGATCTCGTTTTTGAAGTTCCTTTCCCTTCCACGAGTGTGCTCACTTTGCTGCTAGGATAAGCACCTTTTTCTGGCTACTCTCCGCGAAATGCAACCTTCGAGGAGAGGTTGCATTTCGCGTGCGTGCGTCGATTCCAGCACCCAAAAAAGGCGGCGTGCTTTGTGAGGGCTCCACAGAGAGATATCCTGATTTCCAGGAAAGCATATGCGCATACACGAGCTATGTTCCTGACTGAACTGCTGAGGCAGACGACACTCGTCTCTCCTACGAGTTCGGTTATGCCAGCGCATGTATAAATAAGGCTGTAAGGCAGATCTTTGCACAGGATCTTCCACATAAAAAAGGAGAGTTGTCGTCGTCTGTCGACATCGTCTCTAAGAACGAGTGGCCTGTTTTACACGCTTCAGTGAGCTAAACAAGACACCGCGAAGAACCTCTGAGGCAGGCTGAAGCCAACGCTCACGGGCAGTAAGAGCCTCGAGCGTGCCTCTCTCTGCCTTTCGGTTGACAACGAGTAGCGACGAAAAAACTTTAAATAGAACGCAAGCTCCCAAAGTACAGAAACAGTTTCTGTTACAGATCAAAAACACCTATCGCCTGCAGGCATAGTGCGCGAAAGCCAAGCGATCAGAGGGAAAAAAAATAATCAAAATTGCACAACCCCTTAGACCCCATAGATGCACTTACACGGGCGGAACAAAGAACCCCAGAGCAGTGCGAGTTCACGCAAGCTCCCTCACCACAGTTCTGAAGACAGTGAAGTCCACAAGCTGCCCTCAAGCGCTGCCTACAACGTCGGCTCATTACTCCCTTGTTCTTGAACAAGATTCAGTTAGGAACGCCAGTTCACCGTCAGATGTAATACGTGAGCTGGGTTAAGAACGTCTGGAGACAGTGTGTTCCCTATCTACCATATTATCTAATTGGTTTAATTTTCTTACAAACGGCTTTTGGTTTGATTGAATTATCGCACCCAGATAACTCCATACCAGTGAACCGGTTCGTAACTCCGCGTTGGTTCCTGAAGTGGACTGATAGAAAACCACCTGTAATGACTGAAAACACAGTTCACGACTGTGCCGCGAGACGTGTGTGCGCGGCAGCCCAGCGCTATTCGCCGTTCAGACTTACTCCAGGCTCCACTCTCCGAGGTGCCACTAGTTCCCTTCAGTTTGAGTTCCCTGTCGGCGAACTCTTCTTGGTTCTTTGCCCATCGTGTTTGATCGACCTCTGTGCGAGAACGCTCTCTGTGCCTCTCCGCGCCGTCCATTGCCCTCTTCTCTCTTTCTGCCCCCCCGTCGGTCCGTCAGAGAGCTCGCTCGTGTAGTCTGGTCGTTCCTGCTTTTCCTTCTCTCACCTCTTTCCCTGCGCTTCGTTTCTTCCTCCTGAGGCCGCGAGAAGTCTACGCCGTCGGCCGCTTCCCACTCGCCCGCCCCCTTCCCCGTGTCCGTCTCCCTCAGATTTTGAGTTCGTCTTCTGCGCACTGCTCCCTGCCTGTTCTCGGCCTCTGTCTGCATGGTATCGCCGTTCCCCTTCACCTTCTCCTTGCTACGCCTCCTTCTCTCTTCCTCTTCTTCCTGCCGCGCGCCCTTGACCGCTTTCTGGCTTCTCCCTCCGCGCCCTTCTGCCCTCGGTCGCCCTCCGCCGCGTGTCGCCCGTGGCGGCGCCGCTCTCCTGCCTCGCATGCGCGCGTCCCTCCGCGTCTCGCTCGGCTTCGCCGGGCGTCTGTGTCGGCGAGCCTTCGATTTCGTCGAGAATGACGTCGAGAGCAGCCATGACGGCGACGCGCACCTGCTGACTGGCGCTGCGGGTCTGCTCCGCCCGCGGCAGGAACGGCGCGATGTCGCGTATCGCGAGAACGACGCCGCGGCGCCAGACCTCAGCCCTGGCGACGGCAAGTGCCAGCGTGTAGCGCGAGCGCAGGAGCGGAAGCAGGACGCGTCTGTAGAGCAGCGAGGTCCGCCCCAGAGAGGCGTTGATCAGCTCAGGCGCGAGATGCGAATATGCGACGCACGCCGCGGAGGGGAGGCGACCCAGAGGGTGGAAGGACGAAGACGAAGCGGAGACCCGCGCGACGGAACCGCCCCGAGGAGACGGCGACAGCCAGGAGGAAGCCACCAAGGGGACCGAGGAGGAGAGACGTGCGAGCCGAGGCGGAGACAGAGGGTCAGAAGACTCCGAGGCGAGACGAACGGCCGAAGACGGGACCGAAGAAGACGAAAAGGAGTCAGGAGACAGCTCTTCGTCTTGTGCGCCGGCGGAGAAACGCGGAGAAGAGGGGGAAACGCGCGCGACGCAGATCAGCGGCTGAGCGGTGAAGAAGCGAGGCAGAGCCGGAGGACGGCACTCCTCGTCAGCACCCGCCTTGCGATCGAGCGCAAGAAACGAGGCAGACGAGAAAACACCGACCGCCGTCAACGCTTCCTCTCCCTTCCCCAGCTCCCATTCCCTGGGCGGAGGCAACGAAAAAAAAGCTTCCTCGGGCTCCCCGCTGTTCTCTCCGCTCACTCGCGTATCCTCAGCGAAACCCAGCGCGCGCAGGAGGAAGGCAAATCGACTCTCCTCTTCAATCCTCTTTCTTTGCACACGCCACTGCGCTCGCTCATCTGAGGGCGGAGTCGAGGGAGAAGGGCAAGCAGGCGAGGCCGAGGCAATCACCGAACTTGGAGAATGGAAACAAGAGAGGGACGACGCGGCGAGCGAGCAGAGAACGAAGCGAAGCCGGGGAAGCGTGAAGCGGAGGACGCGGATAAAGGCCGTACGACATAAACTGCGGGAAGCGAAGAAGCGACAGCAAATCGCTCGAGCCTCTTCGCCGAGATGAGAAGACGCACAGGCGGAGGGAGGACAAGAAGAGAACTGGGGTTGAGGAACGAGGAGAATTTCGAGAGCCTCTACGTTGACGAAGGGGTGAAGGCGATTCAGCAGGCGCCCGCTCCGCTTGAGGCGCGTTTTGGTTGAATTTGGACCGCCTCCCCGCAGCCAGGTCGCTGCTTGCTTCTCTGGCTCCCCCCTGCCTCGCGGCGAGAAGAAAAACGGTTTCCAGCTGTTGAGAAGCGTTTCCTCGTCTGCGTCTCGGCCGCGCCGTCCAGGCAGCGTCGTCGCCGTTTCTGCGCCATCCCTCTCTTCGCCACTCCCCGGTAGGTGTTCCGTGCCTCGACGCCCGTGGAAGAGAGAGGAGGCGGAGCGCCGGAGCCCCGCGAAAGCGTTCGAGATTGACGAGGCAAGGTGGTCGACGGGAAGAGCCGAGTGCGAAAGTCTGCTCCTACTATTTGAGCGAGAAGACGAGCTGTCCCTTGTCTCCTCAGAAGACGCCCGCCCCGCCGCGTCCCTCTGTCGGCCGAGCCCGTCCCGCCTCCGTCGCTGCACCTCCGCCGGCACGTCGTCGCTTGTCTCCGTGTTCGTTTCCCTTTCGTCGCCTCCAAGCCGCCACGCACGCCCCCGAGTTGGCAGCTTTAAGAAGGACAGGGACCCAAGTCGCCAGCTGCGCGCTCCTTCTTCCTCCGAATCAGCCGCTCCCTGCCGCCTCTTCGCCAGGGCAGAGTGCGAGGCAAGCGGCCTCGGCGACACTAGGGAGCGGCTTGTCGCCGCCGCTCTCCCCCGGCGGCTGCCGCGTGCGTGCGTCTGCGCTCTTTCGCTAACTAGGAGGCGTCTTGCGTCTCGTTGCCTCGCAGCCTCGTCGCGGTTTTCATCCCCTTCGCGGCGACGCCCGCGGCGTGGAGACTGCTCTGGAAACCCTGACCCATTTGGGCTTCCACCTTGCGCGCGGCGGTCGTTTGCGTCGCCCGGCTGGAGGGGGCCTAGAAGCAGCTCCGCCTTCTGGAGCCGCTGCTCAAAGAGTGTCCTTCGCCGTCTCTTTGGCGCAGCGAGAGCTTCTCTGCGTTCGCTTCCTCCTGCGCCTTCGCGGCTCTCCGCGCCACCATCACCCCTGGGGCCGTCGTCTCGGTTTTCTTCCTCGTCGAGGAACCGCTCGCGCCGCAGGGACCCCTCCCAGCCCACGCCGTCGAGCTGCTGGCTCAGGAAGCGGAGCGAGAGCGCAGTCGGCTTGAGGCCGATCTCCTCCTTTCTGAACTGCCGCATCGTCTCCATGTTTCGTGAGCGGGAGCGCGCCAGAGAGACCCTCTCCCCCTTCCTCTCGGGCGCGTCGCCACGGCCTGAAGTCAACAAAGCAGGCGGACACGAGAGCGCGACGAACGAACTCACCCAGCAGCGAGGCGACCGGGGGGGCACCAGGTCGCCGCCTCTGTAGGGCGACGCGTCAGCCGCGGCGGGCTGCCGAAACTCCGCCCAAGCAGCAGAAGCCTCGCATGTCCCTTCCACCTCCCGAGCCCGCTCAGGCGACGGGGGAGCAGAGGCCGCGGCACGCCCTTCGCTCCCTCCGCGCAGACGAGCCCACCGGCTTCTCTGCGACAGCTCGAGGGCGTCTAGCGGACTCCACACGCCGTGCTCCACGAGTGCTGCCGCGGTCAACAGCCTGAGGAGCCCAGCGAACCGCCCCGCCTCAGTCGCCGACAGAGAGAGACAGGAAAAAGCTTCTGAGCCTCGCTCCGACCCGAAGAAAGGGCGACTCCCCGAAGGCGAGGAACGAAGAGCCGGATCAGAGAACGCGCTGCGCTCTGAATCTGCTTCCAAAGACCCAGCAGCCGCCCCGCGCCATCTCGGGTCTGAGTCAGCTTCCTTGGACGAAGAGAGAGATTTGGACAACGACGACGCAGACGCAGAGGGCCCCACGAGGCCGCTTGCTGCTCCAACCCCGCTGGCGGGCGCAGCATCCACGAAGAGAGGCAAAATGAGGCCTGCCGCGCGGTGGCGGCACAGCTGAGAGGAGAAGAGGGAAGAGGTGGCGGGGGAGAAGAGGAGCGCCAGGGTCCGAGCTGTCTGCACAGTTGAAGGCGGAAGGACGAGGGAAAAGCGCGGCAACTTCGCCACAAAAGAGTGAATGAGCTCCGTGCCGAATCGCCGGTAGGTTCGAAGGCCGCTGCACACGTCCAGATACTCATGTAGCCCTTTCCAATACGCCAGGTCCTGCCGGTGTCTCCTCCCTCCTTCCTCCCATCTCCCTGACCCCCCGCACAGGCTCCGGTCGCTCTCGCCTTCGCTCCCCGCCGCTTCGTCTTCTCCCTCCTCGCCCTCCCACAGCAGACTCAACACTAGGGGCGGCTCGCGGCAAGAAAAAAGAGACGAAGGAGTGCACGCGAGTGAAGAGGAAGATGAGCGAAAGGAGCGGGGAGAAGGTAGACGGGAGGGCGGCAGATGAGGCGAGAAACGCAGAATGGCAGACGACGGAGACGAAGGGGACGATGAGGATGAGTGAGGCGCTTCGCCTCGCCAAGCGAACGAAGCTTCTGAGAGGATCGAATGAAGCAGAGGATTGAAATTCATGACCTGGAGAGACAACAGATTCAGAAAGGCAAAGTGCACCGACAGTGTATGCGAAGCAGACGACCGCCTTTCCCGTCCTGTGGCAGGCGTCCAGTCCGGATTGGAGCCCAGAGAAAGCCCAGGCCGCCGTTTTCTCTCTCGACATGTGCGCGGTGTCTCCTCCGCGGCTGCGCTTTGCCAAAGCAAGCCTGTGGGAGCCGATGGAGGCGCGGATGAAAAAGCGAACCTGCGCCGCGCAAGGTGAAGAGGAATACGTTGAACGCCGCACGCAGAAGAGTCGCGGGAGGACGGAGAGGACCAAGACAAGCGAGCAGAAGAAGCTGAGGAAGTAGCAGGGGGAAAGCGTAGAACAAGGTGACGAAGAGAAGGCGCGCACAGCTGAAGGAAGTCCTGAATGGACGGTGAAGCGAGTGGGGTGTAGGGATCTAACAGAACAAGCGAAAAGCATGACAGCCAGCGGGCCTCCACCTCTCGTCCACGCTCTCCGTTCATCCACGACTTCAGCAGCGGACAGAGGAAGTCCAAAGGAGACGGCTCCTGACAAGAACTGAGAGGCGGAGGCGATGCGGCAGCAGACCGCTCCAGCTGCGGATCCGCCAAAGCCCTGCCGTCTCTCCCACTTTCCGCCCCTGCTGCAGCGTTCTCTCCTGCAACAGCGCCGGCGACGGCGTCGGTGTCGAACAGACAAAAGGGAGAAAGAAACGCAATCTCCCTGAGGGCTGGAAGCCTCTCGCTCCACGCTGCACTCTCTTGCCCCTGCTTTCGCCCAGCCTCTCGGCGCCCGCCAGATGAGGAGACACTTGCGCTGCGCGATAGGGCGGACGGGCAGGGAGACGACGGAGGAGCAAGAGAGGAGCTCCTCGGCGAGCACGAGAGAGCCAGGGCGGCGCCAGCAGCAACCGCGTCGCCGAGAGCCAGTTGGACGAGGCAAGGAAAAGAAAGAGACGAGAGAGAGGAGGAAGAAGAGACGCGAGAGGCGGAGGGGGACAGAATAAAACTCAACAGCGACAGATACGCCGGCAGATAGGGAGAGTGCACATGCCCTTCAGCGCCTTCAGCGCCTTCGTAGCAGTCTTCTATCGTCTGGAAGCCTCCATCCGCGTTTTCGCGTTGCAAACGTCCTCCTTCGTCCTCTCGCCCTCCCTTGTCGTCTCCCTTGCCTGCGTCTTCGCTCGTCTGCGTTCGGCACTGTCTCCCGCCTGCGCCTCCCGACCGCGCGCTGGAGCCCGCAGAGCCCCCGCGAGGCGCAGGATCGCAGAAAGAAGACGTCGAAAAGACGCGAGGAGGCAAATCAGAGGAGGCAGAAGAAGCGAGCGCGGCCTGGGCTCGGTCAGAGAGAAGAAGCTGCGCCGACAGCGTGCCACCAAGCTCTACAGTTCCTTCTTCGTGGACATCTCCCTCTCCGCCGGCAAGCTTCTCGCCCCTCGCAGGAGTCACAGAAGGCCGACAAGGCAGGAGAGAAGAAACAGACAAACGAAAAGCTGAGGGGGTGGAGACAGAGGAAGACGAAGAGAGCGAGCGGACCGCCGACAGATGTCGGTGCCAAAGAAGAGCAGGAGACAGGAAATCAAGTGTGAGAGACTGAAGAGAACTGCTGCAGCTACTGAGTAAGTACTTCACTAGGAAAAAAGAGACGCTCGTCTGGTGACGAAGGCACGCCAACACCTCCGCCGCTCCACTGCTCGCTAGTCTGCTGCGACTTCTTGCGCCGCATTGCTCATAAGAAGACGGAGGCGAAGAAGACGGCATGTCACGAGACTTGGCGCCGTTTGCTCGCTGCGCGTGATACACCAGGAAGGGAAGAAAGACAGCTGCGTCGAACCAGGGGGACCGGTCGGAGACCTCAAAGTGGGACAAAGCAGGAGCTGCCATCACCACACAACCTGCTCTTTGTTGCTTGTCTTCTGCGCCTGCATGCGGTTTCTCTCTCTCCCTCTCCCCCACCAGCAGTCCTCGCTGTCCTCTCCGGGCTTCCTCCTCCTTCTCGCCCTCGTTCGGCGGCGCGTCCGTGACCCCCCCCTCCCTCTCTCTTGCTTCATCGTCAAGCCAGCTCCGGAGTGCCCACAGGAACGATATGCGCACGCGTTCAAGCTCCCTGTCCGGTTGGTTTTTTTCCTCTGCATTTCCTGCATCTCCTTCCTCGCTGTCGTCTCCATGCGCGCCTCGCAGCCTTCGCTCTTCGCCCTTCCACGGATGCCCACCGGGAGTGAGGACTGCCTCTTCCGCGCTTAAATGGCGCTTCTTTCTCTCCCTCGCGACGCGGACTCTAGCCTCTTTGCTGGCGCCAACGTGAGAAGTTCGCTTGCAAAGGCAAGGAGAGGCGTGGGAAACGGAGTAAAAAAGAAACAAAAAGAGCGCAAAGGAACCTCGGATAGAGAAGGCGAGAAGCCGCGGAAAGCAGAGCTCCCTGCCCGCCTCTGTCGCTCCCCCGCGACCGCGTTTCTGACCCGCCCCTGACTCCGGGCAAAGAGATATTGGAGAGCGCGTAGAAACAGAAGTGGAACCTTGGAGCGAAGAACAGAAAGGAGAAACTGGGAGCGGACGAAGAGGGCGCGGAAGAAAAGACGTCAGAGGCGACGCCAAGGGACCAGAGGGTGGAGGAGGGAGAGAGCCCGCCGCGGAGACTGGCGATGACGACGCAGCGAGGAAAGTTGGGACACTACTCGAATGGAGAGACGGCAGCAAGGGCGGAGACTGGGGGAGCACAGAACTGAACAGCGAGTTCGTGTCTTCACCTTGAATCTGCAAGGAAAAGGACTCGATGGTGTGGCGGCTCGCGACGAAGCAGGAGAAAGCGCCCTCCAAGATCGCCACCAGCCTGTCAACCAGCGACGCAGGCGAAGAGGGAAGGGGCGAACGGGAGGGCAGCGAAGCGGAAGCAGGGCGACAGGACGACGACGCGGCGCCACTGCGGAGCCGAAGGAAACTTTCTCGGCGGATGCAGATCTCCAGGTGCGCGAGGCGCGTGGCTCTCGCGAAGATCGCCTTCACCAAGTTGGCGGGCAGCGCCGCCCAGGAAGCAGCCACCCGAATGTGACTGAAGGATGCCTGCGGAGAAAAGGTTTGAGGGAGTTTCAGTCCACCCTCCTCTAGTTCGTATCGAACGTCGGAGGCCGTCCTTTTTTCGATGAACTGCAAGAAGCTTCTCCATTCGTTCTCCACTGCCACTTCCCCCGCCGCGCTCTCTCGCCGCGCACCCTCCGCCCCAGCTTCCTTCTGGTCAGAGCCCTCCTCCGCTGTCCTGCCCTCGCCAGCTTGACTTCCGGCAGGGGTCGCCTCGCGATGACTGGCTTGAGCGCTACTTCGCCTGAGTCTGAGACTCTCTGAAGCCGCGGGCGACGCCGCCGCGCGCCCTTTTCGCGCAGCGCCCTCGGCATCCTCTGCGGTCAGCACGCTCATGAAGAGACGCTCTTTCTTCTCCCTCTCAGTCTCTCCCCCAGTCTGCTCCTGCTCGCGGGCCTCGTCGCGTCCAGGAGATCGCGAAGGAGAGACAGCTGCGGAAGACGCCGGCGTTGCCCGCGAGGCAGCCGGAGACGCAAGAGACGAAGACGAGCCGCAGATGAGGAGACGAAGCGCGAAAGAAGACGCGGAGAGAGCGAGAGTGTCGCGAAAATCGAGGAAGCGCGAGAGGCCCCCCAGGCAGTGAGCGACCCAGAGAAGAAAAGGGAGCGGAGACGGCGAACAAGACAAGCACCGGTCGACAGAAGACAACGCCTCAGCCGCGGCCTCAAACGGCTGTGCGTTACTCACCATAACGCCTTCCCTGCGCCCAGCTGCTTCCACCGACCTGACAGCTAGCGCGAATCCTTGCGCGTTCTTCTGATCTGCCACTCTCCGGGCACACCTCAGTTCACCGTTTTCTCGCTCTCTCTCCGCTGCCATACTTTCCGGTGGGTTCTTCTCCGTGCCCCCCGCATCTTCTGCCTTCCCTCTTCGCGCCGGTGTCACTTCTTCTCGCCCGGTGCTCGCCTCCGGATCTGCCTCGCATCCCGCTCTCTGCGTCTCTGCGCAGGGGAGCTCGTAGGGACTTCGTGGAAGGTCCTTCCGCGCGCCTACAGCTCGATCAGCCGACGTCAGCGACGAGGAGGAAGAAGACAGCGAGGAGAAGGAGCACGCAGAGAGATCCCCTTCTTTGTCATTCTCATACACCGCCGCGGAGGAGGGAGAGAGGGAGCCATCGCACGAAGACGCAGTCCGACAAGAGAAGGGCGGCGACAGCGACCAGGCAGCCGACAAGGGAGGACAGGGTGAAACGGCAGAAAGGGCCGTGAGTGCATTGTTATTGTCCGTTTGCAAGGCTGCCTCTCGTTTTCTCGAGGGGGAAAGCGACGCAGGCCGCGCCCTGATAGCGCGGGAATCGCCAGAGCGGTAAAGCGGCGCGGCTTCGTCCGACGCATCAGCGTGCGGCTCGAAGCCCGCGGAGCCAGCCCAGGGTGGCTCCCTCACTGAAGTCTTCTCGCCAAGAAATATGTCCTGCGGTTGCTGTCCGCTGCCCGCCTTTTCACGCTGCCACCTCCCGGGAAAAAGACTCGACTCAGATTCCAGCCTCCGGGCCTCTCCCGCGCCGGCATCCGCGCCTCGATCAGCGTGGTCCCCCGCCTCCGCCTCTGGTGCCGCCTGGCTACCCTCAGTCTCTTTCTCTCGGCCGAGCTGCGCTCCCCGCGTCCTCCCGTCGGGCGCCGCGTCTCTTTGTCCCCCGCCGCGCTCGCGCGCGTCTTTGGTTTTTCTCTGCTCTCGCTCGCTGCGCAGGTGGGCGCCGCCTGGACTGTCGCTGCCTCGTCCTGTCGCCGCCGTTGTGCGCGGGCCTGCGTGTGTCTCCCTCCAGGCCTGAGGCAGGCACGGCTCAGCGGATGCGCCAGTCGTCTCCCCGCCTGAGTTGCGCCCTGGCGACGACAGCGGCGCGGCTTCTGTTCTTCGCTCCAGCGAAGCCGGAGCCCTCCCGTCGTCAGCGTCACGGCCAGCCAGTCCTCGCGCGTCGCTGGCTCTGTCTTCTTCGCCCGCGCTTGGATGGGCATCGTAGTCATCCTCGGCAGCGCGGATGGACCCCAGGCGAGGCGCAGGCTGCTCCCCATCTGTTCGGCTGGGCGCCGCCTCCGCGTCTCCCGAGGAAGCTGCGGAGCGCGCAAGAGCGTCTAGGTGAGCCCCCGACGAGGCCAAAGGCTCTGGGACCAATCGGACCGACGGGCGAGGCTGTTCGCCGTAGTTCTGCCTCCACGCGTCAGAGGACGACAGCCGGCGATCGAAGCTCGTGCAACGCGACGAGGCGTACGAGGAGGCCGGCTCGGACTCCTCGGGGATGCTTTCGAGGATGTGCGCCGAGTAGCACAGCCTGCCTTCCTCGTCGAGCCACGAGGCAGGCAGCACGAAGGAGGGCGCGCGTTCAGACTCGCTCATCGTCGCGAACTGCATTGGTCAGGAGACCCGCAAAGACTTGCGTTTCGGCTACCCCTTGCCGCCTTGAAGGAGGTTTACTACGGTCACATCATCTCGCTCGGAAAAACCGGCGGAAAGCCTCTGGCGATCCACCTGGGGCACGGAACTCCTCTCGGCTCGAAAAAGCGTCGTGTACTCCCCCCATTTTCTCTTCCCAGTGGGAAGCTGAGAAAAACAAGATTCTTTTCCAGCAGGCTGCCTGTGATTCGGTCTCCTTTGCGAAGAGACCGGAAGACCTGTTCCGCCAGGGTCCTCCCTAAAAAAAGCCCGAAATTCTTGAACCCGCGGGCTGGGCAGCGCTTCTGCAGAGAGAATACAGAGGCTTCTCCTCTGAAATGTGTGTGTGTTTATTCGATTTGAGCAATTCTCCGCTCCGCCAGCACATTTACACATCTAGCGCATAGCCCCGTATGCGCGTCGATTAACATGTCCATACGTGTTTTTGTGTGTGATTCTGGGCGCGAAATCGCGTGTGAGCACGAAATTAGGAGACGTACGACTAGCAAGAGGCGTTTGCAGACAAGAACTCACATGTGTAGGTACGAGAAGCGATACAGGAGGGACTGGGTGTGAGTCTGAGGGCAGAGCGAAGTTCTTGGATTCGTGCAATCACCTAGCGCGAGCGGCGGATACACGAGTCCATACTCCTTGCGTACAGCTGCAGACACGAGAGGACAGCTCGAATCTGCCACAAGGAACTCGCGTTGATCGGGCTGTGTAATGCAGGAGCTTCACAGGCTCGGCTGACGGGAGGGCTGCAGCAACAAAATAGCACGGAAATAGCTCGCCGGCATCCAAGCACTGGCGAACCAGAGACATGGATCTCGCAGAACACAAGGAAAGTTAAAGAAGCTAAACACTACACGGGGTGAACCACGGACGGCACCGGCCGAACTTAAAAAGCGTACGCTGCCCTCCAGTCAGCGACGCTTGAGAGAACTGCCTCCCGTGTCGAGAAATAGCCACAAAGAGATGAAATTCCTCCAAGCCCGAAAGCATAGTTCCACAGCACGCATGCACACGCAAAATGGAAGTCTAAGCAAGGAAGAAGGCAGAGGGAAATGGAACAAAGAGCGTCAAATCTTCGACGTCCGTATGAGCGAGCTGCAGCGTGCGTCTTCTCATCGCTGTGCCGAGAACTAGGTCGCGTGGCGCTTGCCGCTGAGCAGATCCAGGCCCGGCTTCGTGAGCGCCTGTTAACCGGAATTAAAGCAAAAGTCGGCCTTCTAGCAGTGGCGTACGTCGACTCAGAGTGTAGTAAAAAAAATAAAAGCGAGAGACAGCAAGGGCCAAGAAGTCGTGGCATGTCTGGTCGTTCCCCCGCCCGAGCACGAAGTACGACCGGAGCGGCAGCTCACTTGCACAGTGTCTCAACAGAAAAAGAGGACTACAAATAAAAAGCTTCTAGCCACGGAGAGTGCCGGCATTATTTGGAAGCAATCGAGACTGCTGCGGTGCCGCGGCTGTGTCGCGTTGTCTTGCCCTCGAGAGATGAGAGACACAGCGGCTCTAACCGCCAAGTCATCGGCTCGCCCCGAGTCCGTTGACTGTGGCGCGATCTGCGCAGTGGAAGCGCAGCTGAGCAAGAACATGAAAAGCTGTTTTCCGTGCGTAGAAAGGAGAGGATACGGATTTAGCCGTGGTGCAGGGCTCAAAGAGAACGTAGGACGACTCCGGCACGTACCCTGACAATCACACTTCACGGGCAAGTCGCGGAAGGTGAATCTAGTTCTACGGCGCCCGCGTCCACAGAGTAGAGGGAACAGGCCTGAACGGAGTTCACCCCAGCTTGAAGTGCTGTAGTTCGCGAAAGGTACAGATACGCAAAAGTGGACATATATATGCAACTGTAGGTCTACGCACGGACACGCACAACATATATGTGAGGCTGTTTTAGTAAACTCCGCGTGGTCGTGGCTCTACCGTTTTGCGCTGCGGTTATCTTTTTACCCAGTGGTATTTTCACCCATTCCGAGTACGCACTGGCGCAGTGGAACACGCGACACTCATCAACGGAGTGTCACGTGGAGGCTGTAGAACATGCACATGACAGCCATACACACAGGATTCGTTCTTTTTCCATCAGAGCACATACCATGACTTTCACACCACGAAGGAGGGCGCTTCGCAACTCTCTCTGTCTCTACACGTTGGCTGATGTGGCAATCTAAGACTGCCAAAATGTGTTCCACGAGCAGGCACCGCCGCGCAGATCGAGCGTACCTCCACTTGCATCGGAGGCTACTGGAAGCCATTGTGAGTGGTGTGGATCTTGAGGAGCGACGAAAAGAGTCTGACGGAGGCGCACTCAGCCTAAACGTCAGCAGACGGTACACTGAGTGATGCGTCTGATTTTGAGACACCCGAATAGTAGTCTGTACGCTTCATGCTGTCGTCACTTCTGCTCCAAACAAAATAGGGAAGTACCAATGCTATAGCTTTTGGTTTTGCGCACCAATCGAAGTGCGTTCCCTGTCGGGTATCTCACTGAATCCAAGCTGCTTCTGTGTGGTGACAGGATAACAGGTCGTCTGCGGCTCAAGGTCGAGCAGTCAGCAGTGGCGTTTACATAATGAGTACATGTACCCTCGGAACAGCTTATGTGAAAGGTTCTTCTACGCTCGCCCACGTCCTCAGCCTAAATAGAACAGAGGACTCATTTCTCCTCAGAAGAGCCTGTACAGAAGAGGGCGAGAGTTGTTACCCCTTGCGTAGCTAGGTAGGGCAGACAACAACATTCTGTCGGAAAGAGTCGGGGAGGAATGCTGCCTCCCGACAACGTAGGATACCTGCATCTCCCTGGTTCGTCCGTAACTCTTTGCGGGCGTCTGCAAGCATCTACATTTTGCGCTGCAGACCTCCGGTACCTGCTGTCACGATTCCTGTCCCGCCTCTCTCCTAAACTTCAGCGACAGCGTCTACTCCTCGCTGTATTTCCCCTGCTCTCGTTTCTTTCGTTTCACCTCCTCTGGCGTTCTTGTAACTGCACACACGCGCCCTCTGGTCGATGCTCATCTAAGTCCCTGCCTCTAGGTTTTTCTGTAGCGTGTCGAGCCTTGTTCTCTCGAAGTGAAGGCGCACAATTTCGCTCCAGGAAGCAACTGTGCCTTGCAGTGTTGTTTCTTATAGAAGAGCCCCGCTCTGCTTCTCTCTCGTTATATCGAAACCTACGCGGCAGAAGGCGGAACAGGACGCAGCGCGGTCGCGCCAGTGGTTGAGATTTCGTGGGCTGGCCGCAAGTGGAGCAGGCGCATAATCAAGCTTCTTTTGATCCGCAGAGTTCGGCGGATAGCGAGTCGAAAAAGCCGGGATGCGTGGAAACCATGGAGTGGACGTTTCCTGGTATCCACAGCATGTCCTCGGCTTGGGGCAGCGAAGCGGAAGATGCCCGAAAAAGCAAACCCGAGCTTTCCATCTTTTTATACAAGCTTGGACGTTGTTTCTAACCCTTTTCTCGTCAGCAAAACGGCGCCGAAAGCTTCGGGCGCGCGTGTCGCCCAAACCACGTGCGCGGCTCTCTCTAGTTCGCAACCGCTGAGGGGGGGGTTAGTCTCTTCCCAGTCTCTCACGGCTCCCCCCAGTCGTGTGTTTTTGCAGCCCCTAGACAGCGAGGCGCGCTGCCGTTTTTCGCAGGCATTTTCCGAGGAAGCTTGCGCTCTACACGGCGCCTCTTCCTGCGTATTTCTCTTTCTCCAAAGCGCGTCCCGGAGCTCTCCTTGGCGCTCCGCTGTTGTGTGGGTCTCGCGCCTTCTCCGCTGCTAGCGCAACTGCGACAGCTCTGTGCAGGCCTCGCTCTCGCCGCTGTGCGTCTTGTCTCTTGGTACCACCCCCGTGTGCCTCCGTCGGGTTGGTCTATGGCTCTCGCGTAGTTTCTCTCGTCCAATCTTCCTTTTCCGCCTTCCGCTCGTTGCCTCTTCGAACGCGCGAGACACCCCGTCGTCGCCTTCCTCGAGTTCGCTGCATTCCGGTTCGCTGCATTCCGGATTTTACGCGCTGCATTTCTTGCTTGTTGCCCTTCGAGTCCGTCGAAGTAGCTCAAAATGGCAGGCGACCACGCCAACGGAACTTCCAAGGCCGTCGACGGCCCGCCACCAAAGAAAATCAGATACATGCAGACAAAAGGCCCCCCGCCAGCGAGCAAGTGAACCTCCGTCTCGGCTACCCGTCGCCGGAGGAGCTTCCCATTGAAGGCTTGCGCAAGGCGACAGCCGCAAAAATGGCTGAAAACGACCCGGAGTTCTTCATGTATGGCGTCCCGGAGGGATTCCTTCAGTTCCGCGAGAGTCTCGCGGGCTACCTGAGTTCGGTGAGCACCCGAAAGCCAAGGCAGCAGACACACAGGCAGTCGGCTTGTGCCTTCGAAGGCCGTTTTTGGGAAGCAGGCAAAGAGAAGGCGTGCGAGGGGCGGACGTAAAGGTTACTCCGCATGGGACTCTGTATAGTTATATATATATATATATATATATATATAAAAGTTATATATATAAGTTATATATATATACGTTTTATATATATATAGTCCAAAAGGGGGGTCCTGAAGAGGGCCAAGAGACAGCTCGTTACAAGGAGGGATATGGCAGGCCGTAGCGAGTCGCGAACAGCGCAATCAGTCGAGTGAAACTCGCAGATGGCTCTTGGGAAGTTCCTGCTTCGCCTAGCGTTTTCGAGGTAGACTGAAGGCAAAGGAGGCAACGGACCGAAAAGAGTGAATGCCGCGAGGTTCCTATCCCAGTTCTTGCCATCTGGCGCCAGCAGGTATCCCAGGCAGACTTTCCAGCCTCTTCTGGGGCATACCTGCTTCACATGGTATTTTGTCTTCTCACTTTTCGTGCCCGCAACTTTGGGCCTCGGCGGCTACGCGGTTCTTCAGGTCTCTTCGTCGCAGTTGGCTCCCCTGGTGTTCGTACGTTTTCACGGGCTCTGTGCGTCTTCTCTCGAGGGCTTTGTGGAGCCTCTCTATCTATCTCCGAACTGTCTTTTGTGCAGGAGTACGGCTTTCCCGTGGACCCTGACCATCTCATGGCGGTCAACGGATCTGCTGGGGGACTGGATCTCGTCTGCAAGTAAGGCTCCTCCTTCGAGGTTACACCGCTACCAGAAAGGTTTTCCAGTTGCCCGCACGCTGAGGCAATTGGTTTGCATTCAGCCTCCGGTGACCACCCCGCGTTCCTAGCGCTCCTGCTAGCGGCAACGTGGCTCCTGTGGTCCCCACCTTGCCCCCTGTAGTCTGCCTTTGTGTGCTGTCATTCCTCGTTTCCATCGTCCTGCTTTTCCTCGCTACGCCTGCGTTCCCTCGCCGTTCGCGCCAGTTTGGGCTCCGCGTCCCCTCTGTTTGACCTCTGCGCGCCCTTTTTGCACGTTTCGAGTCGACAAAGCATTGTCGTTCGGACTTGGCTGACTGACCTCCCCCCTGGACTTCCTAGGCGCTTCTGCGCGTCTGTGCCTCTCTCTGGATGGACTCGGCGACCTCGCCGTGCACTTCACTCTGCTTGCACCTATGGCGCTGCGTCTGCGCTCTCCAGAGTCTACACTCAAGCGGGGGACGTCGTCTTCACGGAGAACCCCACGTACTTTCTCGCCTATCCGACCTTTCGGGACTTTGGGCTCAAGCCTGTCGAGATCCCGATGGACAAAGACGGCGTCAACATCGAGGTGCGTGCCGACTGCCTTGCGAGGAACGGCGCTACGAAGGCTGCTTCACGTCCTTTTGGCAGCAGTCGCTACCAGTTCTGTGTACGCAGTACATATACGTTACACAGAGATGCATGGGCTCGATATGTGGAGGCTCTTTCGTGTTTTGGGGGGAGAAGAATGCAGAAGGGCGTAGTCGTGCGCGGAAGCAGCACTTCAGCGCAGTGAGGAGGCTCCCACGGCCGTGATAGAAGGGGTCGGATGGCTTTCTGACGAAATGTCTTCCGTGTGATCTCTGCGGATACGCACCTGAAGTGGACTCCTTGCGCGGAGTGGGTGTCCGATGAACACGCGTCTGAATACGAAGCCACACTGCCGGTCGTCTGGTGCTCTGCCCCCCTCCCCCCCCCTCCCTTCCCTCCTACCCCCTTCGTGCGAGCTTCGCTTCTGCGGGTAGAATATCGGGTGTATGCGCGCTGCAGGCCTTCGAGGAAATGCTTCTCAAGCACAAGCCCAAGTTCTTCTACACCATCCCCGTGGCGCACAACCCCACAGGGCGTACGACTTCAGTGGTGCGTAATACTCGCCTCCTCTCTCGAGCGTTGTCTCTGCCATCGCGGGCGGCGCCCAGACTCTTTAACCACTTGCCATTTCTTTATTATCTATTCCTCGCGTGCGGTAGCTCGCCGCGAGTGTGCGTGTCTGCAGAGAGAGACGGGTAACTACATTCAGGTGTGCAGTGACGCTCCCGAGTGCTTGCGGATTCGCTCGCTGTGCTGTAGTGGGCGACAGGGGCGCGCGGGGTCCGCAAAGCGTGAACGCGAAGACGTGGAGCGTTTTTTTAGAGTGCCGAGGGCGCGCGAGGAGAGGGGGACTAGTACAGGTGTAGATCTTGAAGGTCCTTGTTTACCGGATCCAAGTTCTCTTGTACTTTCATAACTGTCGTGTTAAGTGCATTAAGTGTAGTGGTATGTAGCGTATACTAGAAAAACCAACGTGAAGCTGTACGAATATCATGACGTTCACTTTGGTAGGCGCCTTCTTGACGTTAGACTGCACGGTGCTGCCTCAGCGTATAACAAATCCGACTGCCGAGTTTGCAGAACGGCGAGTCTAGGGGTGTCTGGTGATGCCTGCAGGAGAAGAGAAAGAAGATTGTGGAGCTGGCGGTCAAGCACAACTTCAAAATTGTTGCGGACGAGGTGTACCAACTGCTCTGCTTCGAGGGTAAGGATCGCAGGTGCCTTCACTGGATGCCGTAGCCCTGTGTCGCTAGGCGGGACTTCAGCGATTGCAAGTGCCTTCTTTTTGTCGTCTTGCCCGGGAACTGGAAGTTTTTTTTCGGTTTGCGTCCGTCTGCAGGCGTCGACGTGCCGCCGCCCTTCGCGGCGTTCGACCACAAAGAGGAGCACTGCGTCATCTCCATCGGGTCCTTCAGCAAAATCCTCGCTCCGGCTCTCCGCCTCGGATGGCTTCAGGTGTGTTTTCTGGCCCCCCGCCTCGGCTCTGCTTCCTCGGCGGGGTGACGCCGCGTGCGCGTAGCAGCTTCTTGGTAAAGCGAAGTTGCAGGCAGTCGTGGCTACATATTTATATGTGTAGAGCAGTTGCAGTGCGGGAGCAGTGCATTCGCAAGCTTTTTGAGGACGCGCAGGCGTCTGAACTGATATGCGGGGGGAGGGGTCGGTGCAGGTGCGCGACTAAATCTCCACGTGCGAGTGAACACTGCCTCGGGGGGTGGGTGCTCTCCGCTCTGTTCAGGCTCACCCGTCGCTGTTGAAGCGTCTCCTTATGTGCGGTCTCATCGAGTCTGGAGGTGTAAGTCGCGTGCGCAAGGTTTGCAAGCTCTTGACAGACTCTGCACTGCGCTTCAGCAGCAGAAACGTGACGCCGTAGTCGCAGGCAGGGCTAGGCAGGGGCGTGGATATGCAGGCCCCACGTCTGCGCGTACAGAATCATACGCGGACAAGTGCGCGGGAGCACTCGAGAGCAGCCACCAGGAGCCTGTGCTCATGGCAGGCGCAGGCGATGAGTGGGGAGAGGGAACGTTCGGAGACAGCGCGGGAGTCGCAAATATTTCTGCGGGCAGACTTGCCTCCGAGTTATCTTCTTCGTCTCATATTCCGGCTCTCCTGGACTGCCTGGTCGCCTCTGCAGTGCCTCAACCCCATCATCTGCGGTGTCGTCCAGAAGGCCATTGACCTGGGTATTCTCCAGGACAACGTCGTCGCCACCCGCCGCGCTCTCTTTAAGAGATGCGACAGACTCAAGGTCCGGAAGAGGGCTGCTAGTGGCGTATGCAAACGCGCGGGCAATTCCTGAGGCTAGGCATATGCATTCGTTTTCTTGACGTCTGTGCGGCCGTGTGCACGGGGTGCACGCATATTCATCTAGGCGTCTACTAGCGCAGTCAGCCCCAGACAGCGAACGAACAAGTGTCTGTGTGTCTAGAGGGACTTCTTGTCTGATACGAGCCGTACCCACCTTCATCAGAACTTGGCACGTGGGAGGAGGTGGGCAGTCGCAGAAGTTCCAGTTGTCTTCCTAGCGACTCACGTGTCGTGCCTTTTGCAGGCATCGCTTTCCAAATACATGCCGACGGAAGCGACGTTCGAGGAGCCTATTGGCGGCTATTTCCTGATTGTCAAGCTCCCGCCGGTACGTTCCAAGTGTGGCTAGAAATTGGACATTTTCATCCACTCTGAGTGAAGTCTTAGATTTGTGCGTAAACATGAAGTGCTACCCAGTGTGCAGATGCACGAGCGCCGCAGGTCCACGAGCTCAGTTGACGGCGATGGGGTGATTTGCATGTGGCGTAGACGGTCGCGGGGGGGGGGGGGGGGGGGGGGGGCGCGGGACGCAGTGCTTAGAATCTCGTCGTCTGTAGGTGTGGTTGCGTGGTTGACGTGGCAGAGTGACGTACTCAATACGCAATAAATAAATGTTCACGTTGTTCCTCCTCTGTGTTGGGAGCTGACTTCTTCGCTGTTTCGTAATGGACTGGTGATATTCGCGCGTTGACGAAATCTGTATTCAAGATTCGTGATTTCTGCGGCCTTGTCATTACTACGATAGGGAATCATGTCGTTGGATTTGCTGGAAGAAGCAAACAAGAACCACAAGGTCTCTTTCCTTCCTGGGACAACGTTCGGAAAGGTAAGCCCCGCAATCTTTCCTTGTTAATCGCGCTTTACGGTGTAGGCATCAATCCACACATCTCTGCGAGGCTGCATGTTCCTTTTCAGGTGCCTGTGGACACGATGGTGTGGGGTTATCTGTGAAGTCTTATTGAAAGGTGATGTGTAGGCCGAGCCCTTAGTCTGTCGAATTTAGACTCACCCACCGAACATCTTTGTACATCCTTGTGGACTGCGCGTTACGATGATCTTTCGTTGCCTCAGGGATTCGATGACTACATTCGCCTTTCGTTCTCGTACTACAGCGAGGACGACATTGAGACCGGCGTGCAGCGTATCGCTGAGGCTGTGAAAGTGTTGATGAAGAAGCAGAATGGATCAGCATAAACACGAAGATACGGAAAGGAGGATCACTCACGGAAAGGACCTGTATCCAAGCATCTCATGTCGCCGTGCAGATTTTTCTGCAGTACCAGGCATAGCATGGATTGTTTTTCAGGCTGGATTGTACGTTTCTATAGACGCAAAGAGACATGTGCGGCGGCTGAAGGAAAGAAGCGAAATTACTTCCCGTAACTTCTGCAGGTTGTCGGCGGTGATATGTGTACGTTAGGCTGTGTAAAATAACACCCTCATATGTCTGTAAATGTGACCGCTCTTGGTCTTGTCCCCTGTGTACAGTTACAGCAGCGGAAAGACCGTTGCCGCGCGGATGTATTTCCCGTTGTGTCTGCGCGGCGGGCAACTTTTTGTAGCTGTGTGGTTGCTATCGTTACATACTAAGCAGCAGTTGTTTACTCAGTATTGATGATAACGAACAGTACAAACTGTTCCCATTTGAGCGTACGTGCATAGACGGCAACGTGAAGTGACACCTCTGCGAGCACGCCGCACTAACCCTGAGCCTCCTCGTGTCCCTCGCCCTCTCCCCGGGGGAAGGAATAAGTCCGTTTAGAAAGGAAAGCTACGTACTGGGGATGGTTTTGACTGGGGGCTTTCTCTCTCCGGGGCAAGTCAGCAGCGACACTCCAGCAGCTCAATACCCAGAACCACCAGGTTTCAGCATGAGTGATGTTGGAACGAAGAACACTACGCATTGTAAAGGAAGCAGTGAGCATCTGTTTGGAGCTATAAGAAAAAGATACATGCGCATCTGAGAAAAGCGTATCACAAAACGATTGGCCGGGTCAGTGTTTCAGGCATCCAAAGAGAAAAGTACTGCAGCGAAAGGGCATGTGATGTCGCGCTCTCCTTCATAAGTATAGATTTCGACGTGCAATATCATTATGCGGGGCTCTTTCGTTACCCACATCAAACGCCCTGCTACGCAGACCTAGAATTTCGGTTGCCGTACTTCGTTAGCTCGCGCATGGTAATCGCGCATAACCGTGTTTGTGTTCAACATATCTTACCAGCGGATTTTCATAGTCACATAGCTCGAGACCTCATATACGCCTAGAACAGAAAGCTCTCTGCGCCTCCGGCTGCAGTTGCACGTCCCTTGGCAAGCACGTTTTTGCAAGGATGGTATATAGTTGTGGGTCATCCTCTTTTGGGCAAGCGCGAGCTCCACAGCTCTCCCCAACTCTGGGTATATATCAACTTTTGAGGACTATCTCCACGGCCGTCTATATTAAGGCATTGCGAGATAATCAGACACCTGTGATTAATGGCGGTATGCCACCTGGCACGAAAGCACACCTTCGTGTAAGTGCCACTTGGCGGAAAAACGCAACGTGCAGCTATTCCCCATTGCGTGGAATCGTGTGGCGTGGCGCACGTGCGAAGACGCCAACGGGCTGCCGTCTCGAGTCGGTTCGTGGGGGTGTGAGTAACGGTTCAGAGTCAGGAAGCAGCGGAAGGGAAGCAAAAACATCCTTATTCGGCAGCCAGTGGCTCCGGTCGTGGTGTTCTGCCTATATGGAAGATCAATGTTAAAACCGGCGACGTGATATATTCCTGTTAATCCCGGCTCTACCCCCGCCGTCACCAGGGGTTGCGGCTCACCACCACATAAGACCACTGTATATACATACTGTGTTGTCATATAACAGGCGCTGCCGCTTGGGTGATGTTTACGGCCGAAGGAAAAAAGTGAAAAGACATCTTTATGCCTACCGGCCGTTTTTTCTCTTGGCCCCCTTTTACTAGTGCTGCGCTGGGGCGCATGCAAATTGCCAGCGCACGAGTAGAGATGTCGCCTGCGCGAGCAGTGGTGGCGGGGGAAGATGACGACGATCTTGTTTCCAAACAGAGACTTTTGTTCCGGAGAGGGGCCGCTGGAAAGGGACTATCCTGTGTCACCGGGTGGTCACATCTGCTGTTAATCTGCTTCTTCTCTTTTCCAGTTGTTCCTCTCTCGTGTCGCCAAGGTAAGCACACTGCGGATTCCGTTCGTACGCTCGGGTGTTTTCATTCCTGTCACGGCCTCCCGATTGGTTCGGGCGCGAGACGTAGTGGGGTTCCTTAAGTCATGCCGAAAAAGCTGCGCGAGAGGATCTCCGATTTGAGAATGTTTTCAATCGATGAATTCCGTAAAACTTTTTTGTCCGTTGCTCGGGCCTGTTTTCCCCCGTAATTCTCAAATGGTACCCGCGAGAGACAGGGCCCCAACATGCTCCCCACAGAGTGAAAATAGAAGTCTCTGGTCGCGCTGCGCCGGCAATGTATCAAGAAAGAAGCGACAATTTCCTCATTTCTTTCGTGTTCCCACTTTTTTTTGCCTCTACGATGCGGATGGGGGTTGCTGAGGAAAGGGAAAAGGGGGGGGGGGGGGGTCGGGACAACACGGACCGGCATGCGGCCGCGCCCCGGGACGTGCATTTTCTCATAACAAACGCCGTTGCGCGACTTGTGTGATGCTGGCTACACTTAGTGTAGCTATTTCCAAGGGGATGTCGCTGTGACGGGTTTTTTCGGTTCTGGTGATGTATGAACTCGCTCTCGCCCCCCCCCCCCTCTTCCCGACCCGTATCCCGTATCCTCAGGCCAACTCTGCTACAGCGTGTTGTTCAGGGGGGGTATTTTTACTAGGTCGGTACACCTGGGCGTACACGTTTTTAGTTTACCCCGTTTAGTACCTCTTTGATGCCTACATCTCAGTTGTCTCATCATCAAGGAGGATAGCAAGTCTCCGCATCTTCGCCCAACAGTCGGCTTGTTTCTCCCGAACCAAGGTGTGTCGTCTTGTCTGTGTGGTCTGCTGTTGCCTTCGAAACAGATGGTGCGCATGAACGTTCTGGCAGATTGTCTGAAGACCCTCGTCAACGCTGAGAAGCGTGGACGCAGGCAGGTCCTGATCCGGCCTTCTTCCAAGGTCATCATCAAGTTCCTCCAGTGCATGCAGAGGAGAGGATACATCGGCGACTTCGAGATTGTGGATGACCACCGAGCGGGCAAAATCGTCATCGAGCTCCTCGGCAGAATCAACAAGTGTGGTGTAATCTCCCCCAGGTATGGACTTCATCTTTTTGGAGACAACCATGCAAGTGGCCGGGAACGGTTCTGTGACGCGTTGTCTGACCGATATTCTCTGTCTCGCGCACTCCTACGGTGTGCCGCACGTATCGATGGACGATCAGCTAGGTGAATGGGTGTGAATGATACATAGCATATGTGAGAGATTATCGCGTACAGTATCTTTGATGCCCACGTGTGCAGACCCAGGTTAACTCACTCTCCGTATGGGGTGTGTGGTTCCATTATTCAGTAGCATCTTGTTATCTGTGCATCGGGCTTGTTTCTCTCATTGTGTGAATGCGAGTTTGCGCAAGAAAACTTTCTCGGCGCCGGCGTGCTGCTTTTTTATGTCCACAGATTTGACGTGCAGGTCGACAAGATCGAGCAGTTCTGCTCTAACTTGCTGCCCTCTCGTCAGTTTGGTCACTTGGTGCTGACGACTGCGTACGGCATCATGGACCACGAGGAGGCCCGCCGCAAGCACACCGGAGGCAAGATCTTGGGCTACTTCTTCTAAGAACATAATTTGTTGATACTTGTTTCTGTCAGGGTAATGAAACTGTGGGGTGTCTGGTGTGCTCAGTGTTGATGGTGTAAAAAGACCTGAAGCAACTCGCTGCCCGCCTAACACCGTTCTTTTTTTCCCTCACTATTGTCGCCGCTGCGTCGAACTACTGGCTCCGCCCTGAAGCGCAATCGCAGTCTTCCGGAGCACAGAGTGGGGACACACTCGTTTGAACGACGCTCGCACGTCGTCTTCAAAGCGACCCGTTCAGTGAGAGGGAACTCAGGGGAACGGTCTTGAACCGGGCAGGCGTCGCGGGCCCTCAGACTATGTAGCAACGCAGGGGGGTTGCAACAGTGTTTTGTACCAATTTGTCGACGGCACAACCGACGTGGGTCGTTTCGCGGTAGAGCAGAGGTGAAATAGAGGAAAGGCCTTGCAGACCCTACTGTCTGGTGTCTGTTGTTACCACAATGTATAACAACAAAGACGTGCTACGCGGTGTCATTCGCGGTAAAGCACCAAGTGTTTAAAGCGATCAGGGCCTTCTTTTGCAGTGCTACGGGATAGGGACTGAGTGTTCATCGATACAAATTCGTCCAGGACCGCCACAAACACTACTTTCTCACACAGTACGAAGTTCCGCGCAGACAGCTACCCATTCGGTATGCAGAGCAGCTGCACAGACAGTAATAGACGTCGAAACAACGTCTGCGAATAGGCAGCTGGTTAAGTTAAAGCGCTTCTCCTTGTAGGATTTCGTGGCACCCGTCGGTCTCCAGCTTTGCATCGTTCTGAGACAATAGCTCATCAGCACCGCGATACAACGGGTGAAAGCGCGTTCTCCCCCCGTTACAACGGGAGCGCAGTGACACACGTCCGAGGCATCCATCTGCATGTAAATGGAGGCAGGTCTGTGCTTGGCGTGTCGTCCGGTCTAGGGAGGCCGCACCCCCTTTGTGCTACCAGCGTACTTTCTGCTAAAGGACAAACGCAACCGCTCTGTGAAGGACCACATGGTTTGGCAACGCTGCACTGTACGGATATTAACCGCTTGGTGGCTATTGTTGTCTGGCCTGCTCATTGGCACCGCACATATGCTCATATATTCTAGGCTTGCGAATCTCGCTTGTCGCCGTCGCTATTTCTCCATGCTACCGGGCGTCTGCTCGACGAATAAAAACCCACGAGCGAGAACTTGTCTGTCTACGAGCACAAATCACTCTCGCACGCGTGTCGACCACCGCACCGTTTCGTCAGCACATGACAGTGTTCATGCGTCCTTATGATCGCGGCAGTACGTGAAAGAGGAAAAGGTGGTTGCTCCCGCGAGCGCCACTTGTCACCCCCCGGGGAAAACGCCTATGCGGGGTGCCGGGCGTCCACTCCGACGATAAACAAGTTAACCAGGTGATTTTCGAACTTGTAAGGTGGCACAGGAACTCTGTCTACCGTTTCCGAGCACTGCTAGTGGCGCACAACCCGTAGCAGTCCCTCCTGTTCCATTAGTAAAGGTAACAGCTTGTTACAACCTGGACCGCTAGTCACATTTTGATCCTCAGTTTTGGCTCATGGCATTTCTTGCCGGAACACCCGTAATATAGGCTGCGCTCGCCTACGTTGTGAACTGAGAAACGAGTTCAGGCTGCATGTCCCGAATTCAGCGCCGAGACTGCTTTGTCCATGAGCAGCCAGAACAGAAGACATGAGTACCGTGCCGTCGTTGGAACAATCACTGGAATGAGCCATTCCTGGCGAAGTGTCTCCGCACCATGCTGATAGAACCCAGATACCGCGATGAGACTGACACAACGTTGACTGAGATAAGGTGAATACTGCTTTTCAATTTGACAACCTCGTGCACATCTGTACATGAGACCGCGTCTAAAGCGTCTTCATGTCAAACGTAGTCCTCATACATGGCAATATGAACCTTCACGCACGTTCTTGTCAGGACCACCACTGGCAGAGACCGGAAATCCAGACTCTCCAAGGAACGTACACGCAAGGGGGCGCACGTTCTCGTATATTAATGGGCAGGCGTCAAGTTTCCTGCACGACCCTGTGTGTCTTAGGCTTGTTTGCACCGGTGACACCCCAGGTGTCGGGTCAGGTTTAAGCCGACGCTGAGCAGTGGACTCCTACTTTCGCCGAACTGTAGCCACCCCAAGTGAGAAAACGCAGTACAATCACGTTCGGCGTCGGTACCGTCCCTGGAAGCCAGCTTCTGCCTTCAGCTTTCGACGATGGGGCGACAGAACGCAGCTATGTAAGTTATTCCACCTCGCCTGCGACAAAATCCATGTTCCCCTGAGGGCAGGCATTCGGTCGTGAGCAGTGGCCGAATGTGTGCGAACGCCATTGTCTGTTTCATACTTTGATTCAATAGCTGGACCGGCTACTCGATGAGCACAGCGTCTGGGAGCGTGGGCATGGAAAGCTAACTCGGAAGCTCAGAGACACCAGCTGCGGAGAGACCACACTGTTTCCCTCTCTCCAACCAGAGAACACGAGTAAAAGCCCTTTCTACCCTACGCCATTTTCGCAGCAATGAACCGCTGGTAACGCTAGGGCTGTGTCTGTCTCCTCGCCTCTCGTCTGCCCACAAGCAGTCCGAATCCAAATGTCGTTTGAAGCGGGCGACAGAACCAGAGGAGCAGGCATTTCGGGTGTGCAGGAAGGTTTTGCTACGGGTCCGAACTGAAGCTCAAAATGTGACAGATAATTCAGGTTGTGTGGAGGTATGTGCCTCGGTCGAGGGAGAGCGTCGGCCATACGAGCGGCCTGCTATTGCTTGCACACTCGATTGGCGTGCAAACAACAGATACTTCGCCGGTTTCATGCTTTCAACGTGCCACCAAATGAGATCATCTCTACTTTCTTTTTTAGTATCAGGAGACTGAGAGAGACAGAAACCTGGAAGAAGAACCATTCTCGTGCCCTCTCCTGGTAGGTCGGACCTCCTGGCGGGTGTAGGAAGACCCGAAGCGTCAGCGATCCGGTCTCACCCGCGGCCAGCTGCTAACCGGGGGTCTTCCTGCGATTCGCTATCGGGTCCCCGCGCCGACGGAGGGCGAGTGGCTGCGGAAGGGACAAGCAGTCCGGCCCGGCTCCGGGAAGCGCGACCTCGAGACTTCAACCGTACCCGAAAAGCCTGTCGCCAGCGGTCCGGACGTGGGTAGTGCTGTCTGACGGGGCTCTGCTAGCTTTTCGGGCGGTTCGTGTGAATCTGCTGACGTAAACAAATCGCGCGAAGAAGTGACGGTGATATCGATTACAAGTGCGTCTAGGGGGGTTGTGAGCGGGATTGGTCCACTGCCTGCCAAATCGATTTCGTCGGTTTCCGAGTACCTGCTGCGTGACCTGCCGAGAAGGGATGGATCGTGGTTTGTTCTGTTCCGACGCGCCGCTCTTGTGTGAGGCGGACGACTTCGGAGATGAAGTAATAGAGCGAATGATGCAAGCAGAAATGAACCAAGAACACTCCCAGGTGTTGTTTTGGGCTGCTCACTAGCAGCCGGGTGATGGCCTTAGGTGCTGAACTGTGTCATAGACCTTTCAGCATATGTCTCCTTTCGGGTCCCTTCTACTTCGTCCGTCGTCCAGCGCCGGCCCCAACAGAGACTGAGTGCGTCACTTGTGTTGCGCCTCCCATACTGGAAGCGCAAGAAGTAGTTCAGCTTACATTTGACCCATCCGGAAGTAAAGCTCTAAACGGATGCGAGTGGCTGCATACGAGAGAAACGGAAAAGACTACTTATGACTGGATGCGTCGCAACTCCGGCTTCGCATCTACACCGGTAAGCCATCGAGATCTAGTTTCGATCCACGCGGATTCCAATTCTCAGTGTTGTTGTTGCATGGGGAATCCAGCGCGTGCATATTTGCCCTAGTTGCAGTACCCTATGTCTCTAGGAATGATGCACATGTGCAGCCCAAGAGGTTCTGTCCTGTAGGCCCCTCTCCAGGAGCGCGCCACTGCGGGAATACGGGATACCGCGGCTCGGAACTAGCGGCGCCCTTAACGCTATCCAGAAAGATGCATAGTAGTACGTGTCTGTCTCCTGTGCTGTCTGCGTTTGCGGTCGTAGGCGCCGTGCACCGCTGACCGAAGGACGCCGTACTCGTACTCCGTCAAGACTTGTTTTTGGCGACTGCGCTTTCCCAAAGGCCTTCCACCGGCAGAAGTCATCGTCTGGTTTTTCCTTCAAATGCTGTAGGCCGGCCACTTACGAGTGCGCTGTCCTGGGGGATGTTCCACAAAGGTGGTCGCAGTCCATCATACGCGGTGGACCTCGGGCAGGTCAGTATTCCAGCTGGACACAAGGTGAAAGGCTCGTGTCAAAGTCGCAAGTCTAAGGCAGACTTCATTGTTTGGCAGCACAGGGTCGGCATACCCTAGTAGAAATCTTGATATGGGGCGTGGCATTTATTCTCAGAACGTGCAGCAAGTCACAGTCCTTGGACTGGTGGAATCCGCTTCAGACGTGCGAACAGAAAACGCACGGAGTGCAGAAGCTGTCGCCCCCAGCGCGGAGTCGAGTGTCTCTCTGCACCGGCTCCCATCTGCAGGCTTACTCCGGCTTCCAGCTTCCACACGCACTGCAGTTGCGACAGTGTCCGCCGGACAGCCTCTTCAGCTTGCGAGGGATCGCTCGCCGAGGCGTTCCCGCTGCGTGTTCTTCACTCGTCCACGTCAGCGAACAACAAAACGCGAACGCACGTCTTGGTGACGCGAAGAAATATCGTGATGTGTGCGTCGGGGCGGTTCAAAACCTCGGCGCATGAGAATACACGGATTGGATCGTCGGTCACCGCCCATTTCGGAATCGCATGCATTAGCCGTCCTCCAACAGTCGAAGCGCCGGACGGCGACTGTTCATAGGCGTGATGGAGAGCATTGTGTGCGAAGTGGCACAGAAAACTGTCCTTACCATCGTTGACGAGTTCATATCTCTAGGCGAGGACTCTCCTCTCGACCGTACCGCTGAGATTCTACAAATCGCGTTGCTGTCGTGCGAAGCGAAAAGAGCAGCTGCCAAAGGTTTCAGCAGTGCCCGGGTCTTGTCAGGCTCTTCCAAAGGAGGCGGTGTGATAGTAAACGGGCGAGTTCTGGAGGATGGTAGGACGACAACCGCCGATGTGGGCTCTATCTGCGCGTCAAGGAGCAGCTCTGGTGGCCAAACGTCGGGAGGGACACGCCGTGGACAGTCAGGACCGGTACTTGGTGGTGGGCTGCATTTCGCCGCACCCCGCGTGCTGGTGCCACCTGAGAACTTGAAAAATCCCTCGTCATTCTTGAAAATATACGGGGACCCCCTCTGTTTCGCAGGATCGCGTGGCTTGGTTGCCGGTTGTCGAGGGAACTGGAAATGCACCAAATGCGGTACGGTAAACTTCCCTCGGCGATTCCGTTGTAAGCAGTGCGACGCAGAAAGGGATGAAGAAGGCCACCGTATCGTGCTTGAGTATGCGAAGAGCGTTTATCAGCAGTATCTGGCAGAAGGTTTTTGGCCAGTTAATCGTGGCGACAATGACGCGCCTCCCGCGATGACTCTCTACGCAAGCCCGCGGGCGTGCCGTCGCCTCAAGAACACGGCTGGGGGAGAGCCTCACAGGTGGCGCTGGAGACGCCGTGGAGCAGGCGGCGCTTGTAGCAAAAGCCAAAATGGCGGAAGCGGGTCTGCTGCGGCCGGGACTCCAGCGAGGACTTCCAGAAGTGATCAAGACAACTCTAACTGTAGAGACGAAGAGATAATCTTAGCACCGCGCGACGGTGGAGGTAACAGATTGGAAAGCCGCAGAGACGTGCATGTAGGGGGCGAAGGAGAACGAATGCTTGCCCGTGGAGACAGCATCCAATCTCAGCGGCGATAAGAATCGAGTTTTTGTGTATTGGGACGCCAGACTCTTTAATGGACCCGCGCCACCGGTGAAGCACCTGAACGTGGCAGCACCTTCTCCACCGCCTCGGCAGGAGCAACTTGGAAGTGAGACGTGCTTAGTTGTGCTGCCGAGGATCTGAGCGAAGATGTCGGCCCTTTCTCCTGAGAAAACTGCTTCCGCCAGATGGTGGTTGCTAGGCTGCGTTCTCGAGCTGAAGTTTCCGAGGCCGTTGCAGAGTAGCACCGCCAACCGAAGTTCATGAGGAGGCATTTCGACACTTGGACAGAGTGGTCACCAGCCGAGCTTGGTAAGGCCGGATAATGGCAACATGGGCAGCATCCCTGCCCTGGATTTGCCGGTTGTTGGCGTTTCGAATCAGAAGAGCCAACTGTCCTTCACGTGTGAAACCTTATTTTTCTGTGGGAATAATACTGCGCCAGAAGCGTGCACGCGAGTTCAAGTGTTGCTGGCAAAACGACCCTGCGGCATCTCTACACAGAGTTCCCTCAAGCTCTTCTTCAGCAACGTGCGAGTTTAATTCTTTATGGTGCGGAGTAGTATCTTATGACCCTGAAGCCTGCGGAGTTCGTATTATCAGGTGCCTGCATTTGCAGACAACGCAATAATGAGCAGAGAACGAGCGGCGAGTCGTCACCTGATCTGCGAACAGCTGCTAATCCCGCGTGACATGATAAGCGAGGGACGCTCCTCGCGGAGAAGAGCGTCGCTCGCTTGAGGGATGGCTCACGGAAACAGGGGCGTTCTCGATAGGATAGCAGCTCCCCGTCGCAGCATTTTTGAAAGAAACCATGTTGAATGAGTGACGGACGGCTGCAGAACGGATGTTGTCCAAGAATGCGTCTTCACAGAAGGACAAACCAAGAAAACGTACTCGTCGAAGCTAAACGCTACATTGCCGGTTCTTTGTAACCAGCACGACGTGTGGATTGGCGGTCTGTGGAACCCATTTAACGATATTGCCGATAGCTGGCCCTTTTGGTGAATCGGGCCGCGAGATCGCAGAATATTTTTTTCATACGAGGGATGACCTGATCTCCCTTGAAGACACGCGTAATTCTTCTTTTTTCCTTTGTTTCCATTGAGTAGTGTGTTCGGCGGGATGCACTGTTGCCCCTTCACGAAGTTTTGCTCTTCATTGCACGCCGTGGTACCGACAACGCAAATGCGGCCTCATACGCCCTTACAAGGTGGGTTTGGCATAGCTTCCGTGGGAGACGGTGCTCTGTTGATCCGTTCGATGTACAATAGCGTAGGGAATGTACTGTTTCGGCGGCTTGCTAGGCGTCAGGGGCCCTGCCAGCGGCCTGAAGAGGCCATGAGAAGCTCCGCAACACGATTGTCTATAGGTTTTCCTTTTCTTAAGCTGGTGTTGGAAGCTGTCCCCTGTTTCGGGTGTGAGAACTTGTGAAATTTCTTTGGAGCCTCGTGCCCCTGTCTGGGTTTCGAATACGGTTGCAGTTTTGGCTTAATAGTTGGAAGGAATGCATGCCGAAAATAGAAACACAGCGAGGAGTTTTTTCGGATGTGCGCCAGTTCGTGAAGTGCCTGCACATAGCGCTCGACCTGTTTATCGAAAGCTTTGTTGAACGGGTGATGAAACAGCGTGTGCAGGCGACTGCCGCATCGCTCGATCACTGTGGTGTGAGCTTCTAATACGGAACCAGATTGCACTGTTTTTGAGTGAACTGGATCACATGCTTCGGCAGACCGTGTTTCCAAAGGGCGTCTCTGATGGCTCAGAAGGATGCTGCAACACACCGTCGTGCCGCATTTAAGAGTGCCATCGCGGTACTGTAAGTCCAATGGTCGTGAGGCATCCCACTCGAAAATTACCGTATCTACCGCGGTAATGCGCGGTGGAAGCGAATTTCATACAAACAGATAACGCATGAATTGCATTGTTATCAAGAGCGGCTACCCGTCTGCGATGCTTGAGCTGTCATCCCCCGGTTCCCGCCAAGACAACGGCCACGAGCTTTTCAGTCTTCCCACAATATAGCTGGCATTGATGCGTTCTATTCTGTTTTCCATATCGGCGTATGAGGTTCTTTCTTGTGCTGGCAAAAAGGCGTACAGTTAGAATAGTAGTGTCACACTGCTGAACTAGTTCCTGCCCGCCATCTCATGATATGAGAAGGTAAAACGCATGCCTTTGGTGAAACCCTTTGCAGTCGGCGTGCGTCCACGCTATCAGCAAAGATTTCTGTCACCTGCGCTGCGGCCTTCGGTAGCGGTCTACTCCTCCCGTCCTGCGTGATAAAACCGCAGCGGCCCGGCGCAGAGCCTCACATACGTCGCTACTCGGGACGCCGTAAGAACGCCGGCAGCGATAATCAAGACAGAGCCTGTGGGGAATCCGCCATCACAGACATGCGTGGCCGTATGCGAAGAATGATTTTTCATAAACAATTACTGCTCACACCTGCTGTTTCCGCATGCTGGCCGCGGCAACATCGCGCACGGCAAATGTGAGAGGATAGCACCGACGCCGACAGAATGAACCAAAGCAAGCATTTGACTGAGCGAGGCTCCAGAGGCGACAGCATGCAGGAGACCGGTAGCTGTCAGCAAGAGTTGAAACACGCTCCCCGTTGTACCACGCAGGTCCTCGACATAACCTATGCCATCAGATACACATAATACAGCGTACACTTGGTGCCTGCGCTTGATCCTCGAATTTAGACATAATATAGCCGGCCTGCTGGTGTCGCTGGTAAAGGGGCCCGCCATCCAGTCTAAGCATCAAGGGTTAATCATCAAATAAGCTGTTTTTGGTCGTCGGCCCGCTGTCGTCGCCAAACAGAGAACTGCGTGCAACTTGCCCACTTATCAGACTGCTCATAATATTCTTCCGTTTCGCATCCAGTTCCTCTCGTCGTCTCTGTTCCTCTGCTGCGCGACGGGCTGCTTCTTCTTGCCTGTGACACCCAACAAGAAAGCAGCATGACTCACGCGGTTAGGGAATGCCAACCCCAACCGTTTACCAGCTTCAGCATATTATCTGAGTCATCCGCCGCGACATCAATCACCCATAACTTCCTGAACTGAAAGACTCACTTTCTTCTTTCTTCTTCTTCCTTTCTCTTCCGTTCTTCTTCCTTCCTTCTTTCCATCTCCCGCAACTCCTCTAGACGCTTTCTTTCCAGGGCTTCCGCATCTGCTTGACGCTGAGCGGCAATGGCGTTACGCTGATCTAGATACCGATCTGAACATTCAGGCAAACAGAAACGTGGCAACTTCAGATTCTCGATACGCTGAGTCAGGGGACTGAATTCATTGCTGTCAACGCCCGACAGCGAGGCCCTCGTACACACTACTATGGTGATGAATATATCGCGCAGAACGCAACCGATACAGTGTCCGAGGAGCCGCTGTACGTCCGAGGACGAGGGGATGCTGTTTGCGCCAACGAGACAAAACGACTGATACACAGGGTCTGCGCTCAGACGCATCTCCGACCCTCTTTCTCTCTTTACGGTTATGAAAATGCACGTTTCCCCGCTGAAAGACTATACGAAGCCTGGGTATATGACCTGAGTACTGAGCGTCGGCGGCGTTGTAGCGCGCTGATCTTGAACCCGCCGTAGGCGCCGCCGCATCTTGCGATCGCTCTCTCGGGAGTGGAGGCGGCACGATGCGGCCGCGAACGACATTCGTCGTTTCTGGCCTCCCGTCGCGAGATCTACAAACAGAGGAATTGACGGAGGACTGCCTTTCCGATGGCGACAACCCGTCGTGAATCAGGTCCAACTTGGTCGACATTTCGTTAACCCTGTCGCATAAAACAAGCGCATTTGGGATAGCTTCCGGATTCGCCAAACGGTGGACACTGTGGCAACAGCTCGACAGTGGAGGCCTCCATAGAGGAGGTATAACATCGAGTGAGCTACTTACAGCGCAGTCAAGTGCTTCATCTGAAATGCTTGCTCTTCAAGCTGCTGCTGCATCATCTGCACTGTTTGGTTCATTTGAGCGAGCAAGCCTGCGTCCCCGGGCTTCACAGGAGCGGCAGGGAGGTTGTCAGTTCCATGGGGTGGACCGAATACGCCTTGGCACTCGGCGCCGAAATCATTACTTCGAACATCCTGAGCTCCACCGTTGCGAGCGCCAAGCCCCGCGCTGAATTGAAAGGTGGTGTTCTCTTCCTCAAACATCTTTTCGCATGTCTCATCTCTGTAGTTGTAGGCACAGATGCGGTGGGAAGAAACCGAAGCAGTGCTTGTTGGTACTGTGCCCGTTTCCAGGCGTGCACACATAGTCGCAGCCGAATGGTTATTGTCTTTGAGCAGAGATATTGTTCCACTGCCGCTGCGACTCGACATATGGGCGCCAAAAGCTGCCTTGATGTGCCCATCTACGCTGCTTGAGAAGTCAGACCCGCGACCTGACTTCTGGAAGGTAGCTGAGTCGCCGGCAGCGGGGTCACCCAGGGTCCGAGGGGTTTGAGAGGGAACTGAACTTCTGTGGTCTCCTTCTGAGTTTGTTTCCGTAAATTGTGTCTCTGCCTGAACGACCTCGAAGTCACAGAGGTCTGGCGCCTCCATCGAGGGAAACATGTTTCTGCCCTCTGGGACTAGCGCGGAATCTGTAAGCATGAGGTCATCCCTCTGGTTGCCGTCCGAGATGCCCTGCGGCTGATCCAGTGCAGGGGCCTCGTCTGTTGACACCATTCTGGACTTGTCAGTGCAGGAAAAACACGTTACGGCTCAACCGGCTAGCCTCCTTGCTTCGCAAGCAAAAGATAGACGCACGAAACTGGACCCTCGACGGACAGGCGGAAAGACGCCGACCGAGAGGGCAGGAGCCTTTTAAGGCGTAAAACAAACGTTTGATGTAGCCAATAAATACCAGACAGTGAAGTTAGGAACCAACTACATCGACAAAGTGTAGAACAATCAAACAAGCTGGGGGATCGTCACTGGAAACACCCCCAATTCTCGCAAAGTGCATGTGGTCACACGGACTTGGGCACAACAGGATGCCACTCGCCAGTCTCAACACCAAGCCTAGGAAAGCAAGATAAACAGTAAAAGACAAAACAGCTTTATTCTAGAACGCCATGCAAAGAAGACAACTGATGCATTCACCACCGAGGGCGGAATGCCGCTCGTATAAACCTCAGAGCTGGCTGATGGCTGGACACGCTGGCGGTCCGTTCTTCTTCCAGCAGCAATTTGCAAGACATTCCACATGCGTCTTGCCCAAGAATACCGTCGTGTGACTATTTCGGTTCGGACGTATGTGCGAATGACAGTGCGCTGTATCTGCTCGCGTAGTCGCTTCAATACCGTGGAGGGCGGTGTCAGTACACGCAACGGGGCCAAGGCTACCGCCGGTCGGCCAGTGCGCATGTATAGAGTCAGCTGCGCAATGTCGATTGCCGATCACGTGGCAGTTCGCAGCAGTCGGTGCCGGCGTGCATACACGATGGATGAATTTCGGCTAGACGCAAACGCTTCCATCCTCGTTTTGCTTTTATTGGAAGACATTGCACCCTTGTCATGGCTCTGACTCTTTATGACCCCTGCAGTTCACAAGACTAGGGCACGCCCTCCTCCTACGACTGTGCTAGAGAAGATGCCGCGCTGCGCAGACTTCGCGATGCCTTCCCAACGTCCCCATCTGTGAGCCGCATTTGCTTTTTCGAGAGGAGGGCCACCTCGTGGCTCGCACCGGCGTATGTCTTGCGAGAAGGAGCGCCGCTGTACGCAGGTTAACAGTCGGCGGTTAGCAGCGGTTGAGCTACCACGGTGCGGCACCTCGCTGCTCGTGCAACACAGCGGTGAAGAATTTAGGCTCGGCCGCTGGCAAATACTACGAAAGTGAATGCATAGTGAGGATGGCTTGCAGGATTTATGTAACTGGTGCGGATCCATGTCAGTGCCGCACGCGTCTTCCGTCTGCACTCCCCACAACCTGCGCCTTCCGCTACCTATGGCGTGTAAGAAGATATTTTTGTCTTGCTACGCCGCCGTAACAGTATCTAGGCTCCCAGGAACCCAGCGATATTCTGCACGTCGGATACGCCCGACAACAGCGCCATTTATAAAGCAACGCACTCAGCAACCTTGGGTTGTGCAACTGAGACGAACTAAGCGCTCGGTCGCGCCGAAACAGATGTCTGAACATTTTCAATAAGACGCAAACTTATAGACCGCTATCTGGACCACAACCGCGCACCTGCGGGCTGACAGAAACCTGGCGGCACACAAACGTCTCGCTTGGGGCCTCCTTTTTCAAAGCTTGGATTGTCACAGTTCCAGCCGGCCTTGGTCAAGTCCACGATGGTGTCACATGTGACAAAGAGGAGTCTCAAAAGCATTTGTCTAATATATGGGGGAATGCAATCAAACGGCACCAAAGCGACTCAGGCTCCTTGTTGTAGCGACTTCGACTTCTCCGTTCTGACAAGTGTCTTTGAAACAGCCTGCGCGAGCTCCTTCTGCTGCCGCAGCATGGCTTTCTTCAGCAGCTTTGCGTTAGTCAGTATTTCGTGACTATCTGCTTGTCCGACAGGCTGGCCGCAAATAGTACATTCTTTTCTACATTCTCTCCTAGACAAACATTCCGCTAAACTGGTCGCCTCTACTTCTTCACCCCCATGCTTATGACGATTTCCGCAGGGCTCTTACCAAGCTAGATGGAATTCGTGACCTGAAGTGAGGAAGTGTCTTACCGCTTTGTCCTCATACAGGCACAACGTCTTACCGCATTCGAGAGTGAATAACACAGGAGGCCCCGGGTGCAAGGAATCTGCCTTTTGCATGAGACACTTAACAGGACTCTCAAGATCAAAATCTCTTTCCCCTTCATGAAGCGGCTTACAAGGTTACATATCTCAGCATCCTGCGGCTCCCCCTTCACGACGGCCGACGGCACATCAGAGTGTGGTGCAGACTGAACTTCAAGCTTGCACTGTTTTTTCGGTGGAGCCAAGCCCAAGTCGGCAGACACTGACTCGCAGTCAGAGGCTGCAACGGAAGGACGCTTTCGCTGCTCTCAATAGACACTTGCGTTCCCGGAAAAAAAACGCAGGAAATTGAGTATAGAGTCACCTGTTCCTTCCCTGGCATCTTTCTAACTTCAGGTCTCGTAACCCGCGTTTCCAGGTCCTTGAGACTCTCCGGGGGGCGTGTATCAGTGTGACATGCTGAACAACAACGGATGCGCTTTTTCGTTCTCCGGTAAAGCTGCGCTCAATACTTACTTCCCATTTTACTCAATCCACAGGAATTCATGGAAATGTCGGCCTGGGGTCCCCAACTCGGGGCTCTTAGAGTACATGCCCTGCTGCTAATATAGTCGCAAGCCGCAGCCGCACAGATTCGCTGAATATGCGTACCGTTTCACAGAGGAGGGTACTAGAAAGCGCAGTGGAAACCTATTCTTGTTTGTATGTGGCAAGACCCCCTGGAGAACTGACACAGACAGGAGACATATGTGTGAAACATGGTGTGAAGCAACGTCTTCATGCACCTCTAGGCGAAAGACGGTCGCACTCCAATGGCATACTCCCGGAGGTGAGCGCTATCTGCAGCCAGAAATAGCCCGGGCAGACATAGAGGAAATGAAGCTGTCCTACGGTTCCAGAGGGTTTCGTCGTCACAGCAGAACCGTCATTCTGATCTAGTAATACTGGGAGCTGCGGCATCTGCCGCTCTGACGGTTGCCGTCCTGGAGTGGAAGAGTTCGTCTTCCTCTGTCGATGTACAACAGATAGAAGCTCCCTCAGCTCCTGTGCACTGGCAAATATGGAGATGCGTAAGACCTTTCGAGTCGCACGAGACTGACTGGCAAGATGAGTTTAAGCTCGGCGCATATAGTGCGAAGGTCTGCAGCGAGGGCTGCAATGCTGCACGAGGCGGTGTCCATGGTTTCAACAGCATCTGGCATTTGCTGTTGCTGAAAAGAGTCTGCTGAAATGCACTGTTGTTACAGAGCAATTGATGAAAAAACGAGGTGGCTTCAGCACAAGAATGAAGATTGCATTTCCTGCCGGCCTAGCAGAAACCGCGTTATCGAGCGAACACACCGCGTGCGTGACTCAATCGACACCGCTGCACCTCGCATGTGTTGTGAAGACATCCCCCGGCGTATTGGCCAGGTCGGCTGTCTGTACACCAGCGTTCGTTTTTCCTATTTTTGCGGCGTCTGTCATGTCGCAACAATCGAGATCCTTATGTAACGGCCCCAGCTCACATTGTAAATAGGGGTGGAAACAAACTCAGAGTAGATTTTCCTCTCAAGTGACCATTTGCAAGTACTTCCCGCAGATCATAGCAAGAAAAAACACTAGTTTCTCCTGCAACTTGGCTTCGTTTGACTTTCTGCATGCGTTCCAGCGCGCTTCAACATAGTAGTGGATGCATGAACATGGGCGCGTAATCGAGAGGGGACCTCAGGCATCATTGTGGATCAGATCAGAAGTGGTAATGCAATATAGAGAAAGACAGGATGAGTATCACCATATGTTCTAGTAAGGGTGCTAGCTTGTCGCCGAAACTAGACTAACAGAAGTGTTGTGATCGCATGCACCGTAGCTAGGGCATGCATGCGGATGATTTCCTGTGTTACACGAGATGGTTCGACGTATCGACTCTAATCCCCACCTCCTTTTCGGATCTATTTCATTGCCTACACTGACTGTAGGACTCTCCTATTTCCAGAGGAGCGAAACCAGTGACACGATGGCGTCTTTTGCGGTCAGGAAAAAACAGATCTTGTCTGGTCTGGATCTCGATGCTGGCGTTTCGGGCAACGAGGCTGCTGCTGGCAGTCTTGTCAAAGAGCAGAAGCGCAGCGACACAGGGAATCCTTCCTCTTGTGGTTCGGATGCGTCCGCGCTAGTATTTCGCAACAAAAGAGGGGAGGTGGAAACCCCCCCCGCCTTCTACAAGCCTGACAAGTCACTGAAGGGGTCGGTTGATCACGACTTGGTAGGCATTTGCTACCTCATCAACGAGCATCCGCGTTACGTCACAACAAGCTCATGCAGCGGCCGAATCAGCATTTTCCAGCATGGCCCAAAGGGACCCAGTGGAAATTCTAAGAAAGGCGGAAAGCTTATCTACGCAAGTCATTCGCCAATTGAAAAGTCGCAGGCGACAGTTATCGTAGAGCGGCTTCACCGCGGTGAACGCCATTATTCGACTAAGGGCAAGACTGGCCGCTCGTCGGGTGAGCATGGTACACGTGATGGAGGTTATCCGTCTGATGGTCTTCCTCATGCACCCCCTGCGTCACATGCGGCGCCCTCTGAGGAAGTTTGGAAGGCCGACTCCCACTCCGGACAGGCGACGGTTGACCTCAAGGTTGAGCCGTTCGTTATGCACATAGAATGCGCTGATCTAGAGGGCGCACGGCAGCTGCTAGCAGCTGCCACAACGTGTGGCCTGAAACACTCAGGCATGAGCGCAGCTGGCCCAAAACGCTACATTGTGGCTGTACGAGGCAGCCAGCGTCTCGAGACGCCTGTAGCAGTCTGCAGGGCAGATACTTCCTCTGATGCTGCGGAGACAGAGCAGGTTTCCGGAGGGCAGACTAACGCGTGCGAGTTGCTTGTTCCCTTAGATTACCTGCAGTTTCTGATTGGTGTGTGCAATGACAAATTGGCTCTGAACTTGATGCAAATACGCAAGTTCGAAGCAAAGCTGGAGGAAGCTTTTCGCCGCAATGTTACAGGTGTTGACCGGAGTGTGGGTTGCACTGCTGATTCTTCGGCCAATGTCCAGCATCGGCGCACTTCCAAGAAAAAGGGCTATGGGCGGAAAAGCGACGGGGCGGCTCGACAACATGATAAGGGCTGTCATGCTAAGCAGAGCTCTTTGTTGCCATCGGACAGTACACGGCCGGCCTCCAATGGTGTGGTGGCTGCTGAACGCCCGTTGACTGTGAGAACATCCGACACCTCCCCCGTTCTGACCCATTACGAGCTTGGCCACGAGGTACGCTACGGAACGATACTCTTTCCGTCAAACGTTCCTGGCTGAGGCACTGCCTTCGAGGCAGCCCAAATATCTAGGAATTCGGTTTCTGCGTCCGTGTGACATCCAGTGGACACGTCGTTCTGTGCATCTTTGGCTTGAAATGCCTGCAGAATTTGGACGACCGACGGCGATTAGACCTATGGGGCTGCGCATGCGGACTTGAATATCCATTTCTGTGCGTTTTCGGAGGGTTTGCGCGGAGCAAGAGGTCGGACAGTCTTTTGGTGTACAACTTGGAGACGTCCCAGTGGCATTCCAGGAAGCCGTCGCCTGCTCTACAAGGTAGGCGCAGGCTTTCATGTCGAACAGGCCTGTGGTCGTGGCGCGCGTGACGTTGTCTCAGCCCTTCGGTCTTCTTGATGCGGACCTTTTGATGCTGGGATGAACGGGCACGTGGGAATACTGCTCCGATACAGCCTGCCTTGTCTGCACTCTCTCGACGGGTGTGAGAGGCAAAGTAGCCTTAGGGTGCTTATTTGCGTACTCGAACTCTGATTGCCGTTTCCTGATCAGGACCAGGAGCTCGGGTTGGGCCATCTCTCCTACCCTTGGGACAGGGGCTCATGCTCCTCCTGTTTGGCCGTCGGGGTCCCGAGGATCCATGCTCCGATGTGTGGCTGTTGGACACGCACAGTTGGGCCTGGCTCCCGGTTCGCTCGTCTAGTCACGTGCAGGATTCCGGCAAGCCGCCCAGTTTTTTCTCTCCGGAGGCAGAGTCAGGACACGCTGAGGCAGCTGCTCACTTCGGCGTATTTCAGGGGCAGATGGAACGACTCAGCCACACACCCTCGGGCCATGAAAGTGAATCCGTAAAGCCTGGCAACCGTTCTGAGGGTTGCCAGCCTAGAGGACGGTGGAGGCACGCGGCGTGTGTGAGACACGTTACATGGACGAGAAGCGAGCGGGGCGCACGCGGCGAGGCAGAAATATGGATAATGGGTGGCGTCAGCGGTGCGAAACCAATCGGTGACTCTGTCCTGGATGACTTATGGAAGCTCACCTTGCACGTCGATGTGTAAGTTGCATGTCCCTTCGCACTACCTCACGAAAATCATCATTCCTGAGCTGTTTGTTCTGTGGCATCACACATTAAGAAGCCTGCATCGACAGCGGCTGTACCGTGGAGCTGAATTGGCCAGGTCTTTTACTTACTTTGGGGCGTCTTTCCTTCTTGGGTTTGGCATCGTTGCTTACAAAGCCGAGTGAGTCTTTCCCGTTTAAAGACAACGGAGTAGTGCACCGACGTGGAGGTGCTGATACAATCCGAGGATCACAATCGCCAGTTATCTCGCCTTCCCAAATGTTCCTTGTTCAGCTCCGGTGTGTTTTTGTACCGTGACGGCTCAGGGTGAACGGGTCGCAGCGTCGGGTGGAGCCGCAGAGTCTCTGGACTCTCGTGCCCGGTCGTGGGGATTGCCCCCCCCCAATTCATTCTTTTAGCATGGTCGCCTCCTCTACGGACCTGTTTCTCCTTGGCGGCATTCGAGGCCACGCGAGCGACGAAGGGCCTCTCGCACTTGAGGTAAACATACAGGCGATATGAGTTGGACCTCTGCGCGATACAGCCACTATGTGACACGTCCGTGACGAGCCAGGTCCCGCCCAGCACGAGTTTTCGCGCCCGCAGGAGGCAGGAAAGTGGTGAAATGCAGTTCGTGCGCAGTGCATCTTCAGAGTGCATCGAGGCGAGGAGCGCCCATCATGCGATTGAGTCATTCGGCTTCACAAAAGCCCGCGTGGGCCTGCTTGACGAGCTTTCAGCATACTCTTTTCGGTCTTTCTGCCGTGCCGCAGACACTGTACGTCTTCAACATCGACTCGGGTGTCTGGCGACGTCGGCGCACTGCTACAACCCCCTGCACCCCAGGCACTGACGACAAATGCGAGCCCTTGGTATGGCGTGTGGAGAATATTTCACTAATTATAGTCTGTTTTTCCCGACACAGCGCGGTCCGCGCAGCAAAGATATCACGCTGAGTTCTCTAACACGCCACGGGAGTGTTAATACTTGTCGTCGGGAGTACCAGGAATGAATCCAGTCCGGACTGGCAAAGCCTTGAATGCCTGAGGGTCTCTCACGATGCGGCGCTCCACGTGCTGTGGAGAGATACCAGTATGCAGCTTCGTGGACAGAATTTCTGACCTAGTGGCATCCGTAGCATGCACAGCCCGTGCCAAGAGTTTCTGTCTCCCCGTGTTCGTGCAGGGATCTTGCGTTAGCTCTCGCGCCGATGGATCCTCGGTAACTCCACCGGCACGATTTTCTCATGTCGCCCTCCCAGTGAATAGCGCGGAAATCGGCCGCCGCACTCATGACAGAGCCGCTGCATCGTGCGCTCCGGCGACTCACGCTGTGCTCGTTGGCGGCTGCGACGGATCGCAGCCGCTAGGCGACGTGTGGAGCATTGAGGCAAGTTGATAAGCGAAACTTTTTGCATTCCTTCACGATGTACTTTCTTCGTAACAAACAGATCTATGCACAGTGTGCGTTCTGACAGGCTTACATAGTCGGGCAACCTGGCATGTAGGTACCAGACTGGCAGAGCCTGATGTAGATTTCATGCCCAGACCAAATTTGCGCGAAAAGCTCCCATACCAGGGGAGGAAAGAGTGTCTGCTTTGCGGACAGGTACTTGATTGCTGAATACTTCGGTGTGGTGTATTCGCAGCTGACGACATTGCAATGGAAGTTTGTGGGAACACTTCCAAAGTCTGATCAGTCGTGGAGATGTCGGCTGGGAGCCGCTTTTTCACCTCGTGGTGCAGAACTCTTCCTTATTGGAGGCGGTGGCATCTGCTTTACCTTTGGCTCGCACGCAGACCCGCCAGTCGCTCTGAAAATGCCGCCATGCTTATGGCAATCGGCGGATGACCCTGCTGTGAGTACGATTCTCGAGGGCCCTGTTCCGGTCTCCCGGAAGAGCCGTTCCACATCATCGGGGCGGTCGTTTCAGCCTGCATTTGCTCCTGCCCGGTTGCATGGGATCTTGTTAGTAGTTCGAAGTGTAAGCGTGATACACGGCTGCGATTTGACAGCTTCCGGAAACGGTTCTGCGAAGCGGAGTAAACGGCACGCACAGGGTCCTCACGTCGATGAATGGATCAGTCAACTTTTCAAGCTGATGCTAAAACTGCTTCTGGCGCTTGGCTTCCTTCGCTTTTGGCGCCTTTGCAGGGGTGTGTAGAGCTGACGAAGCAAAAAAAGGCCGCCACAGCAGAAGCTGGTGAGAATCTCACCGGTTCGCTTGTGTCAGCAACCAACTCTCAGGCGCCTGAAGAGCGAGCAGAGCCAAGCAAGACCGGCGGGTAAGAGCTGCCTACTCTCAAAGACAAAGAAAGCATTTTTTGGGCGCAGCCGAGGGAGCGGGGTGTTTGAATAGTATCCCACTTGACCATACCAAGTCGCTTACCTGCCAACTCCAATGAATGCCGTTTGCCATGAGCGCCTTGTGCCACCAAGCATGTGTTTCACAGTGTCCTTTGCTGGCTTGCCTATCCTCTGAAGCGTAGCAAGATGACTCGTTAAACGCGGCCATCTTCAGCCACCTGCCTGCCATTTCCTTCTCAGGCACGACAAAGCAGGCGGCCCAAATGCAACTTTGCGTGCTACGTCGGATTGCTGGCTCGCTGTTTCGAACGCGCGCGACGTGAAACGGATCAAGACGGTACTTGAACAGCTTGGGATCTACGATAAAGAACGAACCATAACGTCTGCGACCCATACTGTGCTCTTGGGGAACGCGAACAGCGATCACTTGGGTCACAAGGTCGGACCAGGATCTCACGCGGACGGAGAATTGAGACTGATACCCGTCTGTCGTGAATTCGACGTTGACGCGGTTCTCAGTAGAGGCCTTCGTTCTTTCGCTCCAGAAGCGTCTTCCAAAAGTACGTGCTGCTGTCGATTGACCTGCGGTTGACCAGACGAAGGAACTCGCACTCGATCATCCGCTTCAGTGGGGCGCTCTCAGGTTCTGCTCTTTCTCGCGTACCCTGCAGAGGAAGCACACCTTGGTCCGCGGCTCGTCAAGTATACTGTTGAAGGGAAGAAAAAGCAGCCAACTTTCGCTTTGGACCTCGCCATCGTCGACAGCATTATCGCTGCTGCGCAAAAGGTGTCACCGGCTCCGGAGTTCCTCCACAAGTGCTCCGAGATGCGAGAGTCGCTGCTGAGCAGAGCAGGCAAGACGCGCCAGTCGCCGGCTGAGAAAGGACGAACTGCAACAGATGCGCGGGCCCTTCCTCGGAAGTACGAAAGGCTTGGAGGCGTTGTGCTCCTTCCTGCCGGCAGTCTCGAGGCGGTCAGAGCGTTCCTCGCAGAGTAAGGCAACGAAGCCCCCCGCTGTAGGGCGCTTGGCGGAACGCAGGGATAGTCTGGAATGCGCAGCACTGCGGTGTAGCTGTGCAGCACTTGTCCCTGGGGTCCGGAACAGCTGCGGCTTGCGGAAAGGTGTGCCTGCCTCGATACACGGCGAAGTGACGGTGACTGCCTGACGCAGCCCGACTCGTTTTTCTTCTGGAGGCTCAGTTGTTCTCTGTTGGCACGTGCCCACGCACCCCCCCGGTTTCTGCAGGGCAGGGAGCGAAAATAGTGAAAAGATCGAGCGGATCCTGTGGGAGCTTTTGGCCGGCAAACTGAAGGCGGACACAGTTGGGCTGCAGGCCCCGATCCTCGGCCCGAAACGCCAGAGCCAGGTAGGGCACATGCTTTTTCTCTCTGCCTCTAGACACGGCAGGATTCCAGGCCACACAGGTGTCCGTGCTGCTGTCAGGCGCGTGCCCATGCCCCCCTGCCACTGGGTGTTTCCTCGAAGATGCCGAGCTGCGGATATCTAAACTTCCAGGAGCAAATGGCGACTCCCCTCGGTATCTTCCCGTGCGACTGCTTCCACAGGTCCAGATTGTCTACGGCGGAAGCGGCCTCGTCAATCACCAGGAGAACGGAGTAATATACCACTTTGACGTAACGAGGTGCATGTTTGCGTCAGGGAACGGAACCGAACGGTAGGTTCGCAGTAGGTGATACTGCAACACCTGTGGAGAGCAAAGCCGTCCTGCATGCGCCAAATGATCGCAGCACCCCAATCCGCTACTCCGTTGCCTTCAGGGGGCGGTTTGTGAATCTCATTCGAGCAAGTGAATCTGCCGAGCCTGAGATTGTCGTGGACCTTTTCTGCGGAATCGGATACTTTTCTCTCTCTGCTCTCGCGAGCGCTGGCGCCGACAAGCTGAAGCATGTCTACGCGTGCGACTGGAATCGCGTTGCTCTCCAGGTGAGCGGAATCGTGGACAGAACCCCGCGCTCTGGAATGATATGGTGTCGGAGGAGGGCAGAGTCCAAAGGGTACATTACTTTTCACAGCCGCGTGCAGGGTGGAACACCTCTATTCACGGTAGTTCTCTACGGAGATTGGAGGTTAGTCTTTTCTGTGTTGTCAATGCTTGTTTTCAGTTCTTTCAAGCGGCACTGGAGCTAAATCACGTGGATCCGGGACGCGTCACTTTCACGCTTTGTGATAGCTTCCAGACGCCTCTGCGAAGCTACTCACACGCTAACTGTCCGACAGAAGATCGGAATCCTAATGGGCTGGGATCGCCCCCCGCCTCACTGCTGGGTAAGGCTGACCGTATATCGCTTGGCCTCATTCCGTCCAGCGAGCAAGCATGGGGAACAGCTCTAGCGTTGCTCAACAAGACTAGAGGAGGTGTACTGCATGTGCATGGAGTAGGTCCGCTGGAGTTTGTAGAAAGGCCGGCAGACGCGGTGCGCGTTGCTTGCCAAAACGGTCAATGGAGCATTACGGGTCCTCACCTGAATGCGGGGCCTGGGGAGGTGGTAAAATCGAGCCGCCTGAAGTCTTCTGCGGCGAAGTACAGCGTTGTGAAGGGGCAGAAGCTGTACCTTGGCAGAGATATCGGTGCGGACCTCACATTCGCGCAGCAGGTTCTCCGAAGCCTGGCAGAAATCGCGGTAGCGGATTTCCCGAGACAGCTTGGCCACGATCGGGACTGCGCATGGGTACTGCGCATATCCCACGTAGAACGCGTCAAGTCATACGCTCCAAAACAGTACCACTTTGTTGTTGACGTGTCGTGCAGGCCTGATCCTGCTTAGGCCAAATCATGTTGATGCATTCACTTGATATTTTACACGAACTGCCGACATTCCCTCTGGTCCAGCTCTGCCTCTTTCATCGGAAATGCTTGCCCCATTGGAGCCTGCAGACGAGGTGGCGCAAGCCACGCCAGTGTCCGTACTGTTTCACTTCGCTAAATTGGGAAGGTACGACTTTCGAAAAAATGAAGTAGCGTGCCACGCGGATCCGCCGGACCGACACTCTTCGGAAATTCAGACTGCTGCCGCCAGCGTCGCAGCAACCTGGTGTGCGTGACCAGCGGCGTGGACAGAATACTGCCCCTCTGATGTCTAGCCGTGCGCAGGCGAAACCATACAGGTCTGCTGCCTTGTGGTGAAATACAAGCCGAGTTGGGCTTTGAAAGAAGATACTGGGCACTGTCTGCATGTGCTCCGGGAGGCAGAGGGCCTCATGGTCAGCACGCAACCGGAACCTAAGGCATGCCGACCTCTCTGTATATGTAGCACGCTCATATCCGGCAATCAGTACTAGAAAGGTCTGCACGCGAGACGACTTCACGGGCGACGTCAAAGGCCGCGGGGCCTACGTTTTGTATCGCCTTCATATGACACACCCAACCCACTCCACAAGCCTTTCTCCTTTTTAACAGGGGACACCTGAATAGCTGGTGTTTCGGCCTGCTTACGAGTTTACCTGTGATTTGAGTTGTAGAGGGATATGATCGGGACTTTGGCGGGAGCAATGCCCTTCGTTAGCTTCTATTATCGCCCACGTTCGCTTCCCCTCTACAGTACTAGTGAGGCCGCCCCAGCGGGCGATTACGTCGAACAGTTCGTTTGCTGCGACGCCTACCTTCCGTTTTCACAGACAGAGCGAACTAGTGCTGAGGCTTGGGCAAAAACTGGCTGCAGGTAGTGTATCCGCAGAGATCTAGTGTTTTGAGTCGCACACAATCCTACTGTCGTGTGCAGACCAACACGTATCTAGGCGGCCACCGCACGCACACGATGTTTCCACAAACTGAAGAGCCCAGTTCTCGCAGCACACCCGTCAGACGAGAAGACTTTGCTTGCCACCTAACAAGGACGGTCGTCTGCGTCGTTGTGCTTTCGATATTGAATTTCACCGCAGTTGTCACTGCATGCAAAGGCTGCATGCACGCGGTCCGGCGCGCTCATCCTAGCGAGGGCGTTAGATCCGGGGCCTTTGTCAGGATACTTAGCATTGGATTATCCGTTTTCGTGTCAATTAAAAATCTCGTAGCTGCTTCCAGGTGCCGGGGACGTGAAATAGCCATTTCCAAAGAACGTAGGCCACAGCGGGCGTCCGGAGCCATTCTCTGGATATCAGGTCTCGGGCATGCATGAGAGAAGCTGAAAGCCTGGGTTTTTCGTGTTTTCATCCTTGGACATGATCCCCATTCGTGACCTGGAGGTGAAAAAACGTGGACTGCAATAGCGCCTGCGTGGCTCTGTGTGCAATTTCACATCCGAAGCAGCGGAACTGGCTGTGAACTAGTTACTTCTGCGCGGGGGGTGTTGCGAGCGACAAGACTGTTGCAGCGAACAAGGGGCAGTACTTCAGGTTTTCAAGATGGCTGACTCCGCTTCAGCTGCGCTGATGGACGATTTTCTGCAGGCTCTGGATACAGAGCTTGGCTCTCAGCCAGTCATCAGTACACTGGACATTACTGGAAATCCAGCGTATGCGACGAAGTTCGGCGGCCATGACAAGATCGTTGGACTGGTCAAGTCTCTACAAGCGAATGAATACATTCTCGGAGAGCAGGCCGAGAAATCCGTATGGAATCTAACAGGCGAAGGCCAGTTGTATGCAAAGGAGGGATCTCCTGAGTTCCGCCTTGTCATGTGGATGAAGGACCACGGAAACGAAGTGAGTGCTTCAGAAGTTTTAGATCAACCGTGCATTCGGGAGGCTAATCATTCTCCAGTTCCTCCAGGGAGGGTCCTGGAGAGCTACCTACTCTTCCTTTCGGGTCGGTGTGTGGGCGGGCTGATCTCGCTACGTTAGGCAGGGGCGTATATATGTATATATTCATATTTTCTTCACTGGTCTTTTCTCGGAGACATCCATACGTTGCAGGTGTGCTATGAGGAAGAGTTTTACTGTCGCCGGTTCACCTAAGGATTTTTGCTGTTTGGTAGCAGTGCCTTCGACGGTTTGTGGGCGCGTTTTGCGGCAGGAGGGCGGCGTAGACATGGCTGTTGTCAAAGCGGGCTTCGGTTCCGAGGCGGACGTGGCTGTTAGCAACGCGATGAAGATGCGGTGGCTGCAGATCGACAAGGCCACAAAGCTCCTCTCTATTAAGCAGGCTCCCCAGTCAGACAACGTTAAAGTTTTGCTCGATGCGGTTCAAGCACAACAACATGCCTCTGCTGGTGCCGATCAGGACGACGAGGCTGTCCTGTTCAAGCGCCTCTTGGACCTTGCAGCGCCGTCGACTCCAGAGAAGACGCTCCAGGCAAGAACACATGAAAACGTGTTCACGATGCGGAGAAGCTGCAGGCGCCGGTGTGACCACCTTGCAACGGTTGCGTGCCCGGCTGCGGCAGTCCGTTCCCAGCGACAGCTTACATGAGAAATCGAGAGCAACCGCGTGCCCGCATCAACGGACATGGGCTGCGCACGTATGAGAAACTCGCGGGGAATCACATCCAGGCTGTGCGGAGCCTGTGGTCGTGTGATGCGGGTCAGGAACTGAAAAAGCGCAAGTTGGTGGAACTGAAGAAGGTGAAGTACATTAAGCTTCAAAAAGGCCCCAAGTTCTCTCTGCAAATGATGAAACCTGTTGCAGACTTGACAGCAGAACTTCTTATTGGAGATGAGTGGGAGCAAGCAAGTAAGCCTCAAACCGCTTGACGAAGTACACAACTGGTTACGCAGTCTTATTCTGATTTCTTGAGCTTGCTCCTCGTTGCGGCGCATCCTGTGCTGTACGTTTTTACGCATGAAGAGAGAGACGACGCATCGGGTGCCAGCACTATCGGAAGAGACGCGCAAAAGAAGTTGGATTTAAGAACCGTCAGCGTCGTGAGAACGAGCGCTGAGCTAGCGACGCGTCGTGTGTGTTGATGCTTCGTGTGGGCCGTCCCCAGATTTCAAAGAATACAATTTCTTCGCGTCAGGGAAGAAGATTCGACGTGGCTCCGTCCACCCGCTGATGCAGGCGATGAAGCAGTTCAAGCATATTCTGATGTGCATGGGCTTTGAAGTGAGTGCACTGGACGATCGGCAGCAAGTCTATACGCCCAGGGGGGAGTAACGCCGCCCCACCTTACAGGCCAATGCAGCACGAGGTGGCATTTTCTCGTTTCAGCCGGTACGCGTTTGGAGCTGCGCTGGCCTAGTGTCTTCGTCCCGTATGCGAATTGCTTTGTGTGTCTCAGGAGATGCCAACGAACCAATATGTAGAGTCGTCTTTCTGGTGTTTTGACTCCCTCTTCATGCCTCAACAACATCCGGCTCGAGATGCACAGGACACCTTTTTTCTCCAGGTAAGTATCCCTTTTTAGGGTACTCACGTCGCGTTATTGGTACGTGCCGGTCAGTATTGGAGCAGCACTTTTGTTTTACTGCTCAAGCGGGGGCTTGCCATACGCACTTAGCGTTGGCACGCTGCCGACGAGGAGTCTCTTAAAAAACTAGAAGCGTGCGTTTCCTGGCAAGTGAACCATGACCCCGGTGAACTAGGAGCGGAAGTTGTCTGCAACAGCGTTGCTGTGAAGGGTGGGTGAATATAGAAGACAAGCTCGTCTACATCGTCGCGAAAAGTGTGGCGGACGACGCGGTTCCTGTGTGAGCCAAAATTGCTGGAGCAGTTGTGCTGAATTGGTTGATTCGCTTCACGGAAAGGCTTTAACTACGTGAACGAATAGACCCTCGAATAGTGTGCCAGGTCAGATGCGTCCTACTTTCAGAATTTGTCCATCAGTCGTTCGGTGTTCTCATCGCACGGTCCCCGCATGCCGGATGTGGTGGGCAGGCTCCGAAATCCAGCGACTCGGATAAGATTCCGCGCATGTATTTCGACAGCGTGAGAGAGGTGCATGAACACGGGGGCCACGGCTCTATCGGATGGCAGTACGATTGGTAAGTCACATCCGTTATCTCAGCAAAGAGGCAGCCATCGGCAATGGGATTGCTGAATCCCTTCAGCATTCTGAGTTGTGTGTCACGACTCCGTTAGCACTCCATGGCAGCGGCGGGGTAGCAACACTGAACGGGGTAATGGTTCATATGTACTGTGGAGAGGTCACAACGGGCACATGCTTCCGATGTGTGTATACAGGTCGGTAGATGAAACAATGTCAAATATTCTGAGGACGCATACGACCGCTACCTCTGCGCGCATGCTGTACAAACTCGCTCAAGAGTTCAAGAAGGTGAGACCCGCATGAAGGGACAGCTGGGCAAGCAGCACATGATAAACATGATGACAACGAAGGCACACGTGGGTGCGATTCCTCCGCGAGAGACCTGCGACGACGGCTCCAGACGAGAGGCCGCACCCGTCAAAACACAGGCGCCCAGACGCGTGTTTGGGGTGTCGCTTCCCGCTCAGCAGGCAGGCTGCGTCCCGACGCATCCATTTGGTCGTTGTCAGTAATCACGTAGTCCTTGAATGCCGCGTTTTCTATGCAGAGTGGCGTCTTCCGCCCCCGCAAGTTCTTCTCCATTGATCGGGTGTTTCGAAATGAAACGCTCGACGCTACTCATCTTGCAGAGTTTCATCAGGTAGGCATTCGCGGCTGGTGATCGCTGCTGATTGGGGCTGGTTAAACCCATTGACCTGCCCAACCGCTGCAGGCTCTTGAAATATCGGATTCACACGTTCCAGTGAATGTTCAGACGCGTTCGCGCGGGTTATATTCCTGCGCTTTTGTTTTAGGTAGAGGGCCTGGTTGCGGATCGTGGCCTGACTATTGGACACCTTATGGGGGTGATGGAAACATTCTACAAACAGATTGGCATAGAGCAGCTCAAGTAAGTGCGCCGTGTCGACATAAGTCACGTCCTTCAGCATGAAACCTTCTCCACGTTACCGGTTGTCAGCGCTACTGTTTGGTGGGTTAGCTGGCCCAGTGCTGAAGACAGAGGACAGATTGTTTGACTCAGTCACATGTGCGAGGGTTGCTGTTACTGCTTCGGCCTGGCGATATAGTTAGATCACAATTGACGTTTACAAATAACGGGGCGCAGGAAGCGCGGGAGGATCAGCACGCTCTCTCCTGGTGCAACCGTGCTGCGTGCGGGGCGCATGCCGAATCTTTGCAGGTTTAAGCCCGCGTACAACCCTTACACAGAGCCTTCGATGGAGATTTTTGGTTATCACCCAGGACTCAAAAGGTAAGGTCAGGCATCAGTGTTTCTGCGTCAGAGATGATCTGATTCAAGGGTTGTGCACATTGTGATCACAAGCGGTCACTTAATCGCTCACCATGATCAGGCTGTCTCGAGCGAATGTTGGTTTGGCACTCGTTGTGCTGCGTTCCCTGCAGATGGATAGAAGTCGGTAACAGCGGAATTTTCCGGCCCGAGATGCTGCTTCCCATGGGCCTTCCTGAAGACGTGACTGTTATTGCGTGGGGCCTAAGTCTAGAGAGGTAAGGAAGCGGCGCGTCCGCTGTGCGTGTGTGCGTCCTAAGCAGTTCCCCGGTCTTTTGCACCGGAAATTAAGTGGTGACAGGCAGTATTGTGCGACTAGAAGATTCATAGTCAGGGTGCGAAGGCTTTCCGAGCTATGCGCAAGTCATGTTGTTAGATGGCGTATGGTACCATATGTTCTTGTTTGTTTTCAGGCCCACAATGATTCGCTATGGAATATCCAATATTCGACAGCTTATTGGTCATCGGGCAATGTTAGGACTCGCATAATTATATTTCCTTGGAAATATATGGTAGTGCACCGCCTACTTATCCGGACATGCTTTACTTACCACTTACTGTCCTGGGTGTCACCGCAACAACTCGTCTTCAAAAAGTATACTGATTTCGGATTCTTTGTTGCTGGGAGCGCATACTGACAGTGCGGCCGCGTGGCCTCTTCCGCGTGTGTGTTTGTCTCAGTCAAACTGGCACTGGCTCTGCAGGCCTGTTGTACACGCATGCAATATAATTACTGCGGACACCTACATCCATCATCGGAAAACTGCGGAACACGCAGTGGCCGGCGCCGAAACGTGCGGAATCGCATATCAGCTAAAACGCAGACCCACTTATGGGCTGGTATGCATTCTGCCCTTAATACACTTACCGATTTTTGAGTGAAACAGAGGTAATGGGTAGTGTGGTCTGCAATGAGTTAACTGTTCGTCGGTTTATGTTCCGCGATTAGCGCAGCCCCCCAAGCACTGTTCTTCCACCATCAGCTTGCTTGGCTAGGACGGCTCTCCGTATATTCCGTTGGGAGTAAGGACGGTGAATGAGCCCATGAAACGAGGAATAATACCACAAGTGACACTCGCACTACAATGAATCGCACACCGTCCGTTTCAAGGACGCTGAAGAAAGTGCGGCAGCAAGTGTGCGCGTAGGGCGAGGAGGCGCGATAGGATGACAAGCTTTTTCGATAGTCTCTTTCCGCACACGCTGTCGTCGCACAACACCATTTTATCGGCACAACAATCAGTACAGCTACGCGGCCTGAAATCAGGGACAACAGGAAGAGCACAACGGAAACCGGTGAGGAAAGCTATAACTAAGGAACCCCAAATCTCATACCTGACGAAAGTGAACCAACGTCATCAGCGAGTGGCAGCCCCCATAGGCCTTAGCTACGGGGGCGGTCACGCAAACCATTTCCACATTTGAGCCCAGCTTCAGTTACAAACGGTCGAGGAAGCAGGCCACTCAGACACACGAAATTCCGGCTGTTGTGGAAACGGAAGGCACTGCGGCAATGAGATCAGCCGACCGTCGAGTTTCACCACGGCAACGCAAGGCCACCACATCAGGTGAGCACACTGTCGTTACAGTCTATTCGGCCCGGTTACTTGCATGTGCCCTCAGTCGCTATTTTACCCAAAGTTGCCGTCTCGTACCCCGTGTTTTACGTTTCGGCAATGGGAAACCACATACTCATTGCGGCGATTTCTGCGTCCCTGGTCACTCACGTCAGTGGCCAGGTGACGTCAGCGCATTCCGATGGATTGATTTCCGGCCCGTTTCCAGGGGTCGAAGGGGAGGCGCCTGTTACAGTAACTGCCAGCAGTGTCATTGATGAAATAGAAAAAAAGATCCCCGAGATAAACTTCGATTTGTTCACAACGGGCGCTCAACTACAGGCAAATTCGATAGTGTTCGATCGGAAGGAAGCGGGTCGGTACAGTGCTGGTACACATCCGCCGTGCATCTCGCCATTTTCTGGTATGACATGTAGGACCGGTGAAACTATCTGTCGACAACGACGATCTGTTCCTCTCTGGTTCCCACGCCAGTCTTATGAGTGCTGATGCAGCCACGGATACTCTGAATTTCGGAAGCCACACCATTATCAATGACGGCCTGGCTGTAGACGGCCCAATCACTTCGAACGACCTAACGGAATGGTAACACACGTGAAATCAATGCCTTTCCCATCTCCTGCATATGGGGCCACGGGGGCGTTCAGGTGGCTGTGGAGTCTCAATACTTTCGACACCTACGCTCTAGAGGGCTTCTGGACACCTCAGGTTAGTGTCGCCCTCCAAATGCCAGCGGCGCGGTAACTTGTTCCGATTCGTGACCAGGAGTTCAGCACTTGCGGAACGAATGGCGATCATTTCCTCGGGGGGCACTGGTACGTTACTAGTGTTCTATAGTAAAGCACGGGTCACCTCTTCGAAACTCCTGTCAGCAAGTTCGCGGCCATGAAAGCAACTGGGACGTATCTGAACCTGCCCCGACACTCCAACGTGAAAATCCGTGCTCGTGTCCACTTCTTCGACCAGTGGACCGGTTTGTCAGCTCGCATGTAGTACATCACGAGCTATTTCACGCCCCTTTCGACCTCAGGGCAAAGCGTGTACATGAAGCTTAGAAACACCATTGTGTGGACAGGTATGGAGACTTACGCTCTTGCTCCGCAGCATGTTTAACATAGGTCTTCCGTTAGCCTCACAGAACTGGTGCCCGAAGGCAAGTTGAAGAGCGAAACTTTTTAAACTCAACATGCTGAACAGATGGTATTCTCGTGGTGCCAAACAGGGATTTACGCAGGTACTAAGGCTAATCCCCGTGATTGCCGACGATTTACCGCCCCACTTTCTTCTCAGGACTGCGCCAACCGAGGTGTCGACGTCTGTGGCCATTCTTATCCAGACACTCTTTCTGTGAGTTGGTGTTATCTAAGAACTGAAACTCCTAATGAGTTACGGCTTACTTTTCAGAAGTCTCTAGAAGTAGCTGTGCCACATTCTGCTCCATTTCTGGCAATCACCTTCGGAAGGTAAACACTGGATTGCCAGCGGACGTTACTTCTTGACTAAGTTACTTATGCGACCTTCGACAGCACGTTTGCAGATGGCGCAGACCCGTGCACCGCGTCATGGGGAGTTGATGACATTGCCATCTACCTTCAGTAAAACAGTATTTCGTTGTATGTCTTGTGTTGTTCCCTGCCAATCGTATAGTTAAACGTTATGCGACCCCATACTCCTCAGCTACGAAGCATGACTTGAGGTCTACCGCAGCACGCCAAAACAACCGTTGCACTGTCTCAATAATTCCATCCCGAATACGAGCGCGAGTTAGCAGTGCACGCTGGAATCGCAATAGCTGGCACAGGACTACGCCGCACTCGAGGCCGCGATCATCTGCCCGAGCTCTGAATTATGCGTATTGTTAGCTACATCGAGAACCGTTTCACCGTCGTGGGTTTGGAGGAGCACGTCAGCATTCCCCCTCAGGAGTAATGAAACCACTGCCAAATTTTCGGCAACAACCGCCACGTGCAGAGGTGTTTCCCCAGAGTTGTCTTGGGCGTTTACGTCGGCGCCTGCAGGTAGCATACCATCGCAGTGATGAGCCAAACTTATGCCCGAAAGCAGGGCCTGCTCCGATCCAGTTCTATGAACGCTCATGTCCTTCTGCCGCTTTGCGATGTCTCACCGTTCTTAAGGAGCAGATCAACGACCTCAATATGACCTCTGAGAACAACAACCCAACAGGCGCCACACTGGTGAAAAACTGATCCGCGTTTCCAATGATTGACCACGGCCTCAACTCAAGTCCTCGTACCTGTCCGCTGCCAAATGAAGCGCTGTCATATCATCTTCATTTCTTGCTTTGACCAGTGCCGGATCCTCTGCAGGAAAACACGAAAAGACGATCTACGCCGTGAGCGTTTCCGTCGCTGGCCTGGCTGCCTTTAAACTTCGTTCGATGATCACGTACTGCCGAGGTCTTCGACGAGAGAAGTAATGTCGCCGTTTGCCGCGTGCCTAAAGAAAAGGCCTGCTTGTGACCTGCGAAAGAGCACTCGCAGACATACAGTATCCGGTAAACAAAGACCTTCAAGATCTAAACCCACCGCTCCGCTACAAGTGAAGGTCACACGTCCTACAGGAGATGTTGTGACAGTGCGCGTGCTCCGCCGAGCTCGGCGAAGTGCGGTGCGTCCACGGCTGTGTGCCAACTTGGGGCGAGGGGTTTTTCTGACAACATAGCACCATGCACAGCGCGTGCTTTAACAAAGTGTAGCTTACAGTTCGCTGTCATCTCGCTGCTCGACATGCCTCAGAGAGCTTTGCGGCCTTCCCATCTGCACGGACACACAGAAGACCTCAGAGTCCGAAAAGTGAGAAGCTTCCGCGTGACGATAGATTGCCTGCAACGACTGCATATGAACCGTACCGGAGCGCTTCCTGCAGCCACATTCGTTTGTATCGTGCTGATCTTCGATGCTGCTGCGGCACGGTGCTGGTTGACTGTATTAGTGTAGTCCTCCCTCGCTTGATCCATAGTCATCCCTAGGCAACGGCGCCATGCTTCCCTGAAAAATATACACGGAGAGTGTAACCCTCACAGACAGATTAAATACAGGAACAAAGAGCAAAGGGCTAGCTCACTGGGGCGAACACTACAAGCTGGGCTCTACCATTTTGCATGCCGGGCCAGTTCGACCATGGAAGGCTCGGCGTCGGCGCAGTCCCCCACGTGGGCTTGTTTGTACAGTCCTGAAGGCATGGCGTCTCGCATATTTGCATCGGATTCGTTTTGCGATGATCTGTATGCCAACATCATATCGATGGAATCCAGTCTCGAGATACCGAAACAACCAGCCCGCCTGAGTGCAATGCCTCAAACCCCCAGATTCAGCCTATCGAAATAGGCTGTGCGCAAGATTGAGCATTGTCGTTATGTACAAGTAGTCGGACTCCACCAGGTAACCAGGGGCACCACGCGCCATATGGCAGAAAAGAGAATCGGAAGTCTCCTGGCCGAATGGGACGTGTCGTACCGTAGAGGTGTAGCTGGTCTTCGACAGGAAGTCCTTTTCCGTGGGTAGACACCCACACCGTCGCTTCTTCGAAACTATGGCATGTTGGGTCTGATAGCTCGTGTTCTACGTCGACCGCCGCCGTAGCGCTTTCAAAAGAACAATGGGGAGCTATGGCACGAGAACAAGCTGCGCTCAAGCGTCTCAAATACTGCATCCAGTCTACCCTCCAGACGAGACGACTGACCACCGCGCAAGCGACAGCGGAAATAAAAATGCTGCTCAGCTGTGCAGACTTCCACATTCTGAACGGCGAGGGGTGTACGACAAAGCCTGGCTCTGGCGAGAACAGTGCTCAAGCATGCGATATTCTCGAGGCAGAGAAACGAAGAGGGCGGTGCCGATTCGACTGCGCTCCGTCAGCCTTGCCTTGACTATACAAGTTCGTCCATGTACAGCTTCACTGCCCCACAGAAGCCACTTGCCAGAGACTGCACAGTTTGAAGAGGTCGCCGTGAGAATCGCTCATGAATTGCTCCATAGTCGAATCGGTGGTACGGTGGTCAACGGGCACAGGCTCTTCGCACAACAGAGACGGACGAGACCAGCTCAACTCGTCAGCACCGGCGATTTGCACACAGTGGCTGGCTCAGCTACATTTGTACTCAACGACCGAGGAGAATTTGTACTGTTCTTGGATACCATCTGAAATGGTGAGAAGCGGCTTAAGGATATTCCCCTTTTTTCGTCACATAGCTGGTCTTGCCGTTGAGCGCAACTGCCCGCATGCATAACGCAAACTGACGCCATGTTTTTTGCAAGCAGAGATTGACGTGTGATGGCAAGCCGCTTAAACGCGTGATCCAGTAACCTCTCACTTCGTTGTGTAAGCTACACATCATTGACTGGGGCCGATGACAACAAATAGCTGTCTAGGCGCTATACCTGACTGACTTGTGGATGCCCTCCGCCTCTCAGCACGCGCCTGGTCAGGAGCTCGAATGAAGCAGCAGTTTCTGTAGATTTGACCTCTCCAAAATCGACAGTCATCGTCTTCCCGCCTGTCTCGCGTTCAATCGCTGCTCGTTCACCAAAATACAGGGAGGGGAAGTCTTGTCGTCTTTGCAGTTCAGGGCGAAGATTCCACATTTTCTTCGACTTGATCTTAACGGGTGCTTGCAATCCTCGTTTGTTTTCTTAGTCTCTGTTTTCCTACAATCAGTTTTCTTAGTCTCTGTCTACCAATGCGCAAGACTGCCTGCGTTGCAGGGCACTCTCTTCCGTGGATTCACATCGCTTGCTGAGAGCACAAACCGAAAAGGACCATGGATCCATCTGACGGCGGCTCGCGTAGGCGCTCCCGCAGCCGCTCCACGGGGGCCGACCGGAGCAACGGACGAAGTGATAGCTACAGAAATGTATCTGGCACGCCGGATACCGGGCGACAGCGGCGAAGCAGGTAGGAGACTTGTGTTGGGGGGCTTTGCGCTGCGAAGTACTGGGGGATTCTCCGGCAATGCCGTGGATTTTGCGGTGTGGGCGAGAGTAGCGGGATGTGCCGAGACCCTTATGCAGCCGCATCTATCCATAAAAAGGACCGGTGCAAGCCTCCCTGACGCCACACGAGCCTAAAATGTCGCGATATTTACGGCGACTGGACCGCACTGCGGAGCGGAAGGAGGATAAGCATCTTTGGCTTGTGATTCCCCCACTTACGTGTTGAAATTCGGTCTAAATTTCGCAGAATATGGTCTGTAGTATATGGCGTACGCTGTTCTATGTGCGCACGGCTTGCGGTTCCCCCGTCAGCATCTGCAGCAGAATTCAGCAGCATACACCGCCGGCGCCGCTCGGCGTCGCAGGGCGGTTAGAGTCGGAGAGCTCGTCTCCACAACATTATTTTGAGCTGCAAATACAGACACTTATGGAGCGAGGAAGGGAGATCGCTGCCGAGGTCTTGCCTAGTCGACGAGGCCGCATGCGACTCCTGGATCGTAGACCCACCTTGCACTCCGGCGGAGGACTGTGTCATAGTGGCCCTGGACGGCCTCTTCATTGCACTCCCGTCGCTGACGGCTCAGCGCTCGAAATCTTTGTGAGTTTCACACTGAAGGGCTTGCGTGTGTGTCGCTGTCTGTGTGACAGGTCTCGGAGCGCGGAGCGGAGTAAAGTGCGAAGCAGCAAATGGGACATACGCGTGGCGCCTAGCCCAGCGTCTCCCACGCTGTCCAGCACGAGCTCTGCATTTGCGATGCCCACTTTGAAAGACACTCCGCGCACCGTGTATACGGGGCCCCTGGTCCTCGGGGCTGCCCAAGAGCAAGCCGCTGCAGCGTCCGCCGCGGCGGCCGCCATCAGCAACACGCTCAACAGTCGCCTCATGCCCCCGCCGCCTTCGGCTCCCCCTCCGCCTTCGACCCTTGCGGCTGCCTCCCAGCCCCCCGCCAGCGGCCCTGCGCCGGCCTCCGCAGCGCCGAGTGCGGTTCCTCTCAGGCTGAACGACTTCGACACGGATCGCAGACAGCGACGTCTCTACGTGGGCAACCTGCCTCCGGGTATGCGCCCGCGCGTCGGGAGATCTCGCGGGGAGGACGCGTGGCTCCACGCACGCAGAACCAACGCCTTCGCTCGTCGCGGGTCGTCCCGTGGAGCCTGGACTCGTTGGAAGTGACTCGGAGAGCAAGAAACAGTTTCCGCTTTGCGTTGGGGCAGCAGTCAACTCATCGCCATTGCAGCCCCTCCGATATCTCATGTGGAAAGCGATTCGATTTTGCGTCGAGAGGGAGGCCTGTTAGGGTTTAGGGTCTACCGACGCTCTGTGAACTTAGGGGCGCCCTTTGCGGGGCGTGGAGGACTGAGGCTTTGGATTCTCTTTTGCGACGCACGTCCTGACTCTTTTTCGCAGGGTCAACTCAGCCGGATGTCGTGGGCTTCTTCAACGGCGCGCTGCTGGCCGTGAATGCGCAGACAAATTTCGTGCAAGATGACCAGAACGGCGCGACGAGCGGCGAGAAGATGCTTCCAGTCGAACGCTGCGAAGTCTTCAATGAGTCGTCCCGGTTCTGCTTCGTTGAACTGAGAACTGTCGCGTACACCATCTTGGCCATCAGACTCGACGGTAAGCGGCGTCGGAGAAGCCTCGAGGGGGCACGGGACGCTGAACCAGGAGGCAGCCGCGCGGTCCCGCTGTGTCGTAGAGAGCAGAGGGCAACGCGCCGCACATGAAGCCGACGCAGGCCGGTGTTCAGCTGGGGTGGACCGCACAGCGAAAACATGGTTTGGGCGCATGCAGAGGTGACATGTAGATTCGCTTCTGGTGCGCTTCTGCTGTCGACAGGCATCAACTACAATGGCTTTTCTTTGCGTGTCGGGCGACCGCACGACTACGTGCCGCCAGCTGGAGGCGACCCAGCGGACCACGCGTACATCCCCCTACTCGACGACGCGAAGAAGTGAGTGTCTTCTCTTCTTGTGGAGAGGCAGGAGCCTTCACGAACCACACGACAGACAGATGCATGTACTTGCGTCACTGGCGTGCGTTCCGCGTCCCTCTGCAGAATGAAAAGGGAGAAGAAGGAGACTCCGGCGCGACCTGACTCCGGCCCTGACAACAAAATCTACATTCAGAACCTGCCTCCTGAGATGGGAGAAGAACAAGTAGGTCGCTCACGCGGTGGTGCAGCGAGGGAGCGGCGGAAGCTATAGTCAGATGACGCAGGTGTCGCGATGTCTGTGCTGCCGTAAACGCACTCGAGTGTTTAGATTCGCTGCCCGCGTGTGCTCACGTGTCTACACTTCTATAAATCGTTCAGAAGTATCAGAGAGGAAAGCCACACCACGTGCGAAGACGGAAGTCAAGCTGCGAGCTTGATTCGCTTGAGGAGGTTCCGCTTTGCGAACATGTCAAGGGGGAGCTGGGTGGTTGGTTTTTGCGTCTGTCAGCCACTCGTTATCTGACGACTGTGAAGTCTCAAGCCTGAAGGAATCCGGTTTCTTCATGAACCTTCTGCGTGCGGATCGTCCCGATTGTATGAGATCTAGAGGGAAACAACAGGGCTGAGCGAGAGTCACCTGCAGCGACGCACACCATCCGTGGGCTGCGGCTTTGTTTGCTTTCGTGGCGGGCATTTTCTCTTGCTTCGTGCGTGTTTGCGTCCCCAGGTTCGCGATCTTCTGGAGCAATTCGGGACGCTTCGAGTTCTCAACCTTATTAAGAATGTCCAGACGGGGCAGCATAAAGGCTACGGCTTCTTTGAGTATGAAGACCCCGAGGTCACCGACCAGGCTATCCTCGTAAGTTTCGCGCGCCGAGTAAACCGTTTCAGAGTCCGCGCATGCGCAGCATACGGCGACAACGGCGGAAATCCGATGGAAATTGCTGCGGGACTCTTGCCGACGCCCTCTGGCATGTTGCGCAACACGCGACAAAATGCGGCGTACTTCACCTCACAGAAGGACTGCGCTGCCGCGCGCATGCCCCGTGTGGCGGTCGTTCATTTTCAGTGCGACCCACCATTTGTAGGCCTGTTGTAGGCATTCTCCAGCGAATTGGGCTCCCTGCAGAGCCGCTGCGTCTTTCATCTGTTGGTCATTTGGAGCTCTCTGGATGTGCGTTCGATTCTCGATTCTGCCTTTGCAGGCTCTCAACGGCTTCGTCTGCGGCGCAAACATCCTCAGTGTGCAGCGCGCGAACTTCTCTGCGACGGTGGTGACCCGAGATGTTCACCGAATGATGCCGGTCACAAACCTCCCGAATTCGATGACACAGAAACTTTTGTCTGATCCTCTGGTCGCCGTCCAGGTGCGGAGAACGAGCTGCGCAGACGATGAACTCTGACCTACGTCAACGTGGACAGAATTGCACTCTCGCAGGCGCCTTCCCCGTGCCGCGTGTCTGCTGTTTTTAGTTTTCCTCCCTTTCTTGTCATGCGCCCACACGTGCAAGCTGCGACATTTTGCGGAGTTCCGTCGCTTCTGCTCCTTTGTCTTGCTCGTTTTTTTCTGTGACAGCTCTGCACGGTTTCCCTCTGAGCCGCTGTGTCACAACTCCGTCGACTAGATGATTCCATGCGGATGCCGGATAGGCGGTGGACCTGACCGAGCCGCGTGTGAGTCTGCGATTGTTTCGCAGGTTCAGGCCGCGCGAAAAATTGGGGAACGGCCTTCGAAGGTCGTCCAACTTTTGAACTGCGTGTACCAAGAGGATTTGGTAAGTCGTGTTCTGCATTCAGCTGCCGCGGGGGTGAGGTTTCTTTCAAAAAGTGGAGCACATCCGAATTGTTTCGTGGCGGGAACGGGTGTCAGCGGTGAGAGTGGACAGCGTAGGCTCGTAGCCTGATAATAGCGCGTTTTCTGGGGTCGCTGTGGGCGGTCTCCGCAGATCGATCCAAAGGAATACGAGGCCATTTACGAAGACATAAAGCAGGAAGCCGAAAAATATGGGGCGCTCGAGGAAGTACTGGTGCCCAGACCGAATGAAGACTTGTCTTACCGCCAAGGCGTCGGCAAGGTGAGGCTCCGCCACTGGAAGCAGAGGGGTTCATTCCTGCCGCGCGGCAGACGCAACGAGGATAGGGTAACGCTTTCAACTAGGCTATAGGGCCAGCAAATGAAAATGTCTGCGGAGGAACTGAAAAAATATACTCCTTTGGAAAATGTTCATTTCAACGACGCAGTCGCCGGTCGTTAGCGACTGGAGCGTTCTGAAGGAATTACGCATTTGCCCGGCGTTTTTGTTTTCAGGTCTTCCTGAGATACAACGACGTGACTGCGGCGCGGAAGGCTCAGCTCATGCTGAATGGACGCAAATTTGACGCGAATAGGGTTGTATGTGCAGCGTTCTTTCCGGAAGATAAATTTGCAGAGGGTCGCTATACGCTCACGTGAAAATAGCGGATCAAGGCAAACTGTGGTTTCCGATCGCAACCTGCTTTTCCGGTTCGCGGCCTACTGGTCTAACGTTTTCTGTTTCAAGTATCTGTTTCCTCGTGACTTCCACTACGTGCGACCCTGCCCAACTTACGAAGTGGCAGACGCACTTCAGTTCGAAGGATGGACGCTCACAGGGAGCCGTACACACTTTAGAAACAGGATACGCAGCAAAGGCTAGAGGCGAAGCACCATGACCCATACACATATGAGGCAGCGCACTTCTCGGACAATTTATAAGCACAGGTGATGCTCACATGAACTGCGGCTCACCGGACCTGCAGGTTCTAGTTCAGTACAAGCAGCTCCGCATGTTCTGGGCAAAGGCAGAACAAATAGGTGCTTTCGCCATCTAAGAACTTTGGTGGTGCCCTATGAGGTCCACGTCAACACAGGTTCGCCAAATGGCATGGGAAAGTCGTCACATCCACCTTTGATGGCGTATACGGACACACACAAGTGATACCTACACGCTAGGTGTGCTCCCGGCACCAGCCTGTGTTCTGCCCAACTCATCCCTCAAACCTGGGGTCGGATCGTCCAGCACAATGTCCATTCTGAGATGCGTGCTCACGCGATTGCGTGGATTGTATATTGACTCTCGCTCGCTCGTGCAATTTGTCATACGAACACTCAGATACACTAATCACGGGTGGTGATGGCGCTACAGCAAAGTAAAGCCACGCCTTGAGTATGGCTAGAATGCGACCTGATTTATCCAACAAACAGCTAACAAGCGACACGGACGGATGCCCCAGTTGTGTCTCACGTCGTTCTCTTGTTTGCCCTGTCAGATAATACTACTCGTCGAACTCACATGCATGCGTGAAATGGACTCAACCTTCAGTACCGCATGCCAACGCGGAAAAACCACTCTGCTTACCGCACGAGCGAGCAGGGCTCTCGCAGTCACGGCTTGAAAAACGCAGCAAGCTGCGTGCCCAATAGAGACACGAGTCCCGCCTTTTTCTACGGATACAGTCAGGTGAATTCAGAGAAGGCGAGACGGTCAATCGAGAAAGATTATTCAGAAACGGATCTTCACCTAGAGAAAAGCATTTAGACACGCCTGTGCATCCGCAGCGGACACAGTCACCCGCCGCCGACCGGATGTGAGGGTGACTCCTGGCGCTCGCTGGAATCTTTTCGCTGTCTAGCGTGACGCGTCCGCGACTATGCAGATCCTGAGCCCACGGAAAGCAAATGAATCGAAGCAAAGATGCATTTTCACGTCCGCGCTTCATTTTTGTACTGTGAGAACTGGCGCTCAAGCGCTCTGCGCATGTCGCGTTCTGAGTAACTCTTGAGTTATTTAGGGGCTCGTCTTCTTGTCCGCGGTTCCTGCGGCCGTATTCGTTTTCGGGAAGAGTAACAGGGATTCCTCGTCTCTGCTTGCTTCTTCGTTCCTACTCTCCCTGTGTTCTTGCTTGCTTTCTCATTTTTTGAGTTTCTAAATGAAACGAAGGAGAAGACCATCCGGGGAACTTTCGATTCCATGCGGATTGGGGTTATCTGACTTTCGGCGTGTGCTCGTTGTGGGTGAAACGAGATATTCTTTCCGGGGGTCGCTGCCGAGTGTGAGGAGTATTGAGGATTTATACTCCGCCTCTTCACTTCGGGAAGCTAGTCACTCTGCTGTCATTTTTCGTGGATCCCGTGTTCATTCGACCCTACAGTGAACGTTTAATTGTTCGTTAGATTTTGGGCATTGGGAGCTCTCTCTTGCGTGAAACCCTATGCAAAGGGGAGCAAGCGTTTCTACTGCTTGTATGTACATGGCAAGTGAGTATCGTTCCGGCATACATACCATCATATCTCTGTTGCAGCAGCTCTGATGCGTTGTTCGTCGCGGACTGCGCAGGGAAGGTAATGTGGACACAGACAATTCTTGTGCATACCCAGCTCATACGGGCAGTCTTCCCTGCATGTTTTTTCTCCTGAAAGTCTTGGCAGCATCATTTTCCCTTTTTTCCCAAGGGAAAAGTGTTCGTGTGTTCATTCGAGTTAATTTCAGGGACAGCTGTCAGGATGGGGCGAGCACCATTTTCCGTTAAGGCCTTGTGCCTCGCACCGTTTACGGCGACGGACTTCAAGGCTGCTGTCTTTGGGGGTTTGTTTGGCGGTTTGGCTTCTTTCTTGGTCACTCACCTGCTTCTCGAGTTGACATTCAGTCCAGTTTTCTCGACGTTTTTTGCCGTTCTACTGGCCTCAATCGCCGTCCTTGTAATTCAGCGTGCGCTGGCGATTGACCCGCCCGTGCCCCCCCCAGCTCTTGCATATGATGATGACGAAGACGTGGTGGAGTCGGGCACAGACAAGTCGCTTCAGAACATGTACTCGACTCAGGTGCAAACGCGCAGACTTCTTTTCGGCTTCGCAGCGATGCTGCTCATCAGTGCAACGTTTGCAGTCTTCGTGGACAAAGCGTGGTTCTCCAACATCAACTGGGTCATCAAGATCCCCATGTACTGTTTGCTTGGAAATACTCTCTGCTTTCTGCTGGTCTTTGCCGGCGTTGATATAGTCAACTTCTACTACGATGTAGTCTGGTGGGAGGGCCGGGCGAGCGCATGCGGTCCCGGCGCGGCATTCGGCGGCGCCTTCGCGGGTAACTCGGGGATGCCCGGCGGAGCGTCATCCCCTTCACTGCCTGTGCACAATTCGTCGCAGGTGTGTGTGTTGGTAATCGGTTCCCTCCTTCTTGGGAGCGTTTTTGGCTTCTTTTATGGCCTCTTCGACCTGGAGGATATTCACTCGTCCGTGCGCCTGATTCAGGACAGATACGTCTGTGTCCCGATTGCCGTTATTATCGGAACGTTCACAGCAGTCATTGCCGCGAGACTGGGCAGAGCATCGAACTCTGAGGGCTCGCGGATCGGTGGCACTGCAAGGTTAGCTGGTTCAGGGCTGGTGAGTGGCGCAGGCTCCTCAGCGGGATCACCGAGCAGGACAGCTGGCGGTCAACACTCCTCCGCAAACGACGATTTCCTCGATGACGAAGAAGATGAGGAAGATGCCACGTTTTTCGGACAGCAGTCTCGCTCTCTGGCTGCCTAACGCGAGCGAGATGACCAGCGAGGTGTACGCGGCTCGGAGAGGTGGCTGCGGCATTCTCTCGTGATACAGTAATCCAGTACGATCATGCACACGACGGCTACCCGCACGCACGCGTGCGAGATATAGAGGCAGTGTTCCTTGTGCGCTGGGGGCGGATCCGGGCGCAGATTTTGTGGTGGAACGGCGCAGTGAAAAATGGACGATGTGGTCGCGCGGAAGGCTGTGTTCTTCTTTATCGAAAGTGCACTCGTTCATTCTCTTCAAACTGACAGGTAGTGTTCATCCGGCGACGCTTGCCACAGGGCTGGCGACCGCATGCGTATAATATATACAGGCATATATGTGAGGGAATTTGAAAACCAGGCGTGCCGTCTGAGCGCCGCCGCATGGATACATTCTCGCACGGAGGCACCGGTACCCAAGTAACAGCAGCTCAAAAAGATGAGCAAGCCCTGCATGTGGCAACCTTTGACGTACGAGACAGTGCATTTGGGGTGAGCTGAGAACCTGACTGAGGGGTATGCTATACAAACGAAGCTGTTCAGTTATCGGTTTCATGCGACAAGGTGGGGATGACGCCATCACACTACATACAGATGATCCAAATCGCCTTGAAAAGGCATCAAGAATAAACATGGCACGGGTAACACGCTCCAATTGCAGAGAAAAAGTTGTTTACGCTAGTGCCGCCGGCGAAGAATGGAACGCATTAGGAAATGTCCTGGAGAACCATGGGCAGCCATGGAGCCCTGGATACGAGAGGACGCTTGCCATTTAGCATCCACACACAACCTAGCCTCGGTATATTCTGATTTTTTAGACGTAGACAAGCTTTCTGCGAAGTAGTGGGGACATGTCCTTCATGCTGCAGATCGGCGTGCAACTGGCAGTTCGATTTCGCCACTGAAGCTTGGGTACTTCAATATTCCATCTCGTCCGGGGCCAGTTGAGCGCTTTCGTCGTCGTGCATCGATGGCTCCTCATGATCCATGACAAGAGGCACGAAGGTCGTGCGCTGGCAACAGAAAGCAGTGAACGACACGAAAAGGCTTCCATTATAGAAAACGAGGGATACGATATGGTTTTGGGGCCCTGAATCCAGCTACACGACTGGGGTTAGCTCGTACTACCGACTCTCCTTCTGCAGGATAGGAGCCGATGAATGGACAACCGAATACGCTCCTGAAGGACACCTGACACTGAACCAAGCTTCGCATTCACGACCGTGGCGCAGGCAACTCGCTGACACATACGCTACACACATTGCGAGATCATTAGTCTGTGTCTCTCTCTTCCCTCTTATCTTGGACGCCGTTCTTCTTCTCTTCGACGGGACGGCGATATGCGTTTGAACCATGCTAGAAAGCTGTCACAGGGAGTCCCCTCCGCGACGGTGCGTTGCTTACCTTCGTTTCCTGGCCGTAGGAGGCGATCCATATACCCGTGCAGGTGCTCATTACTCCCAGAAGGTACAACACCAAAGAGTTGGTGTACTCCTGTAATAGAGAACACACACAGCTGGTGCATCGTCACGGGTAGGCACCGATCGGAACTCGACCCGGTTTCTGGACCGTGCGTTTGCTGGCTTCATTCGGGCGTCACACTGGAGGGATTCCATCGAAAACTGTTAGTGGAGAGTGCGGGATGAGCCAAATAACTTCCTCGGTTGCTGCACGCAAGTGAGGGATGCCAGGAAGGGTTTGTTACGAACTTAATGCACGCAAAAATAAACCTATAAAAGTCTTTCTTGAAGGCTTACCGAGAACACCCAGATGCCGCCGAGACTGTTTAGGCAGGCAAGAACGCCGTTGTACACCGGCGAGACGAAAGAAGCAGGGTATGTCGACAAGCTAATTGATAAAAATACAGCTTGTCCCAAGGCGGCGAGTACCGCAAAAGCAGCAAAGATCCACGTGTATGGAAGAGACCATAACTCTGGAGTCTGGAACGCGTCCGTCCATAGAACAACTGCTCCTGCACGCACACACAAACACACGCATCCACGGATGCCTCTCAAGCAATTGTAGCCCAGAAAAGGTGCGTCGCTGACTCTCTGCATTTCCACTTTAGTTCGTCTCTGTTTTAAAGGCGGTAGGGCCCAGACACGCCGTTCTTACCCTTGCCACAGATATTCGAAATAGCGCCGAACAGACCGGGGAGTAAAGCGGTACATACGGATATTGCAGCGGGGTGAAGCTTTGCCGAACAGATAAGCCTGCGAAGACAGCACACACACTGCTTCCAAGCGGCATGAGGGACAACAGGCCAACGAACGACACTGAACCTTCGACAGGACCCGGCTGAACTGGGGAGTGCAAACACAACCACAAAGAACTGAACGAGCCCACTCGGCGTCTGCGAAGGTGTTGCGGCACATGCAGTTTAAAGGCGTCGGTCCGTCACTGAGCGCATCAAGCTGCAGATATATGTCGCTTCCAAAATGCCGAGAGACTCTTTAGACAAGGAATGGTGTAAGAAACAACCCAATCACAGAGCACAAGCGGTCAGAACTTCCAGTCTGACGTCAGAAAGACGCCAAATGTCATCCGCTGGTAGCCGTCAGTTGGAGAATTGGAAACTTAGGAGAGAAAAGGCTCAACTCCACCGCATGGATTTCTAGCAGCAGGCCACGAGCGGCTGAATGTTTTATATACCACTGTGCGCATCTGGCGCAGCAGAGTTGTTTGATGGTCTGCTGTCAATCGCTCGCGGCATAACGGAAACTGTGAAATTGTGCCCCGAGATCACAGCTCTCCTGGGCCTCTGGCACACTGGAGAAGGTACATTCACGAATGAGGACTCACTTCTGCGAAACGATGACCGTGATAGCAATTGCGGCACCGGCAACGCTAGAGAAAATGACAAATGCGACTCCGTTTACTATAAATTGCTGGGTGTCGTCGGCGTTATGGCCGAAGATAACCACAATCGTTATGCCGCCGACAATCATCAGTCCACCAATGACGTCGCGCCATCCTAGTCTCTCCGAAAACAGGAAGTACGCAAAGACAAGAGACCTGGTGAAGAGCACACAAGAAACGGTACAATGTGAGAATCCATGGCTGATTATGAGAGCGGGAATAGGCCACGAATGAGGAGCATCCACCTGACAAATCGTGCTATCGAGCTTTGAATCCCGAAAAACCCACGACCGGATGCAGAGTCTATTGCTCCAGATTCAGCTGCACACGTCTTGGTGGGATGGTTGGCAAGCTAGCGCTATTCATCAGCAACTGCAGTGATTTGCTCGTTAGCTGTTCATAAACATGCGCGGTAAGGCTCATATTTCGCTGCACCGGATTCGAAGGTCTGCTTACCCGACAGTGTGAAGCCCACCGAACAGCGCCACGACGGACTGCAGAGAGCAAGAGGATAGACGTATCTGACACGGATGGACTAGTGAATTCCTGGGTCGCGTACGCTGGAGGAGCTCGGCTACCGAGCGTATATTTTGGCAGGATATCATAAATAGTGACACACGAGCACGCAACAGGGAATCTACTCCGGGGTGCGCCAATATGCTCACGAGTGTCTGTGCGTGCAGTGGTTGACCCTTATTTATATGCTCAGGAGCACGCATAAATCCTACAAAATTTGACGCATGTATGATCTACGATATAGTATGGTGACTACCTACGTGCCCATATTGGCATGCATATAGCACCGTTCACTGAGCTGATCCACACGCTACTGGACAGACCCTCCCCTCTGCTTACCACTGCTGTGAACCGGTAGGAAACGAGCGTGAGGAAAGGATTCAGAACGGCGCTCAAAAACATTCCTAGAATCCAGAGAGGTCTCAGATGGAAAGGGCGACCCCTGCCATTTCTTGACATCCCTGTGGCCTTCCTTCCTTCCCTCTCCATCACGAAGGAGTAGCGGAGGACGCAGTCTCCTAACGCCCCCAGCAACGCGGCTACGCCAGAACAAATGATACCTGCCCACCATAGGTTGTTCCTTGAAATTAGAGCAGTCAGGGTCATACTGCCTAGCGCCGCGCTGGAAGGCAGACCTTCGCTTAAATTCACCGCTGACCAGCCGTGGTCACTAGATTGGAACATGCGGCGCCCCGTCAGGCCTTCGACGATAACAGGCAAGTTTTGCCGTTCTCCCATGTGAGATGGATAGCTATCCGTGACTCGACGTTTTAGCATGAGAGGCTGCCCCCGGGGATGATCGTCCTCGGTCTCGACATCCTCTATCGAAGATGCCGCCCCGATGGGACTCACGGCGGTACCCACGAACCTGCCATCATCGGCGCGGCTCCGGCCCGAAAAAGTGGTATCTTCAATAAAACGAGGGGAGGGAACGTCGTCTACGCCGTTCTGCGGATCCACTGCAGGGGGATAATGGCGCGGAGAGTCGGCTTCCTCATGATCCGATGACGCCCCTTGCCCATGCTTCACTTCGCCAAGGGGGCTAGGAGTATCGCTGCCTCCCGTGGAATGTTTAATGTACCTCTCTAGAGTCCTCCAGAGGGATGACAGAACGTGAATCTTTCTGCTTGCAATGTCCACGCTGGAAACTGACATCGCTGCATTAAACTCTTGGATTGGGTCCGGGTTTGCTGACATCGTCTGCTGTAACATTGACATCCCGCGGCTCTTTTGACGAGAGGAAGGGAGGCGGAAGCTTCTCCGCCTCCGCTGCCGAGGTGAGCTTTCATCATTTTCTTCACGTGGCAAGAATTTGTATGAAGCACCTCTATAGGCGAGGTGTGACCTCAGGTCGTCCCTGTCAGACAGTTCCATGGCCGTGGTTATGCCTGCAGCCCTGCCGCGGCCGCTTATTGCGCGAGGAAGTTGACTGGGCCAGAGAGGACTAGAAAATTCATCAAGCGGTTGCTGGGGTAGCCTGCGTCTGCCATACCGTCAGTCAACAGCAACCACCCAGGCATTTCAGCGCTCCGTCGGACGGCCCGCCAATGCGCATCTTTCTCTCGCCTGCCGTCACGTGCTGTCCGATGGAGAGCAGGCCCAATATCAAACTGAGGTGGCCCCTACAAGAACATGCTCGCCTGAACTTCGTTAATGCAACTCTCGTATGGATGTCTCAACGCTTTTGTAATACAAGACACACCATTTGGCAGACACGAGAGCTAAATTCGCGCCTTCGTCCGGTCGCAGATTCAACAAGACACCGCACTACCAGCCCAGCGGAGAGAGTCGAGAACACGGAAGCAGCCCTTAGGCAGATGTCATACAGTACCTCACCACATATATGCAAAGACGTATGTACGAGAGCCTGAGCACCATTCGGTTGTTTTTACCCGTCCAGGCCCGCCTACATTTACATCCGCAGCTGCCAGCTAACCAAGGCGCGGTGCATGCTGGCCATGGCGGGCAGCCATTCAAACACAGTGCCACACACACTGGCAAGCCCAAAAAAATAAAACATGCGACAAAAAAATCAAATCTCACGGCAACGGAACCCAAATAAAATGGATGGGGATAGGCACAAGTTTAGCCATGGGTGAGTTGGGGTAGGACCTGGGGTGTCCTGCAAAGCTGAGCTTGAACGTGCGTCGGATTCGCGAGGAGGTACAGGGAGACGACGGCCCTTACGGGAAAGGATCGAAGATCTCACGGGCATGTTAGCGTAAGCTGCTGGTTTTAAGCATCACCTATGTTTTTCCGGTAGACCTACCAACGAATGTGACTGAACGCAGAACACAGCGACTCCTGCCGGTAGATCCACAGCAGGACGCCTACTTACAACGAAAACAGTATTACGAAGGCTCCAAGATTCCCCGAGACTACCCGGGACCGTATCCAGAATAGAAACGTTGCTTTATTCCATTGTCTTCCTCACAGCACAAAGAAAAGCCGAAAGCGTTTTGAGGCGGCGGCGGGGGGTTGCAGAGAATCACGTTATCGTGATTCGCTTTGAAACAAGAATGCCAGCTGGGGGACACCTTGCCAGTCGTTCTGTGCCAGCGAGACCCTGACGATCTGTCGGTCTGCCACTTTCGTGAATCCCAACAGGTGCCCGTCACGTGACTGATCTTCTGGTGACAGGGGGGCCATCGTGTCACGGACATCTCAGAGGATGCGGCGCTGAAGCTACGAGAGACTGACACTCATTTATTCGCGTTTAGACCTCTCGGTCCGGTTACATGAACAGCTGCAGCTGCCAGGGCGAAGAATTAAATCCGGAGTAGCGTCGGGTACGACTTCACAGCTTCACACTTGCCCCTCACAAGGGAGGCGTACTGGAAGCACATCTGTCTGGGACAAGAGCCGCCCACAGTGTGATGCTGACCTGTTAGTTTTACTTCAATTGGGCAGACGTTGTTACCGCGCCACTGGCATTCCCTCACCAACCAATTAACTAAGTAACTTTACCGCGCGGCGCCCATCCTCGTGGCGAGCAGCCCGGTCGGTCAAGCTCCGCTCTCTCCCACGGTAATCCTCTGAAGGTAGCAGCTACTAATTCAGTGCCACACACCAAAGCTGATGCGGCTGCACTGGGTTTTGTTTTTCTGGGAGGCTGGATGCATGGCCGCTTGCACGTGCAGCCAGCTGGGGTCTCACATCGCTGCACAGTCGTGAGTAAACTTGTTCTCCTTTGCAGAACTGAGCTGGGAGCATCCTATTCGATCTGCGAGTACTCAACATTTCGCTGGCACTGACGTGGTTTGCTACAGTCAAAACAGAGACCTCAATAGTGGCTATGTGTTCTCAGCTGGTGTGCCGGCAAAAACGCGGTGCGGTGAGAAGGTTTAGGGTTACATACAAGCCTTATACAGTTCTCTATCAGTTGTCACCACAGACACGAACCGCACTCAGAGAGCCTTGCTCACGTCGTCCAGAATCCCTGTTGAGGTCACTATGAATCTTTGGTGGACAACTTCCCCCTAGACGTCAGTTCCTGGTTTCACTGACAAGCTCCGCGCACGCGACGTTTCTCACCCAGTGTCGAGAGGACACTTGCTGACTGCACAGCCCGGACGGCCCCAGCTTATTCGGACTTCATCATGCCCCTCTTGCACGCGCGCTGGTTGCGCAGGAACTTCGGGCACATCTGCACATACAAACAGGAACACGACCGAGCCGTACTGCCAAAGTCGCTCTTCTCAGAAAAAAAATTTCACGCAAACGGTATCCACGACCAATGTCCTCGACGACTCCAATGAGAAAAACACAGCAAAGCAACGTTTTCTGCTGGATCACGCATCCTCAGACTGACGTGCAAGTTTTCCACATTGCTGCGGCTCAGCCCCCGGAGACCGGGGTCGTAAGTTGTCATCACCGGGTGTGATCGATTCAAAATCGTGGCTTCTTTTTCGAGGAACGACCGTTCCACACGCAGTGCCATTCGAATCCAGCGCTGCATCACTCACGGACGAAGCACAGATCTCGACACGTCAAACATACCGTACCAAAAAAGACGCCAGACACGACAGCCGAATCCTGGCGTACACATGCAAAAGTTGACAGGCAGTCGGATACCGCAGAACTGCGTGCAAGGTCCGCTGATCATGAAGAAATGCCGACTCAATCGTGTCTCTGTAAACACCTACAACGAAAAAAAAATTATTCTCCTTCTCCGGTAATACGTATCAGAGCACAGCCCTTATTCGAGTTAGATATCTATCCACTCACGGAAGGGGGAGTGCTTGTCGTATGTACCAGACGGGCGGAGGGAAGCGGACAGCCTTCCAGAGGCTTACACCGAATCGATAATCCGACTTACCCCCTTGGTGGACATCTTTCTCTTCCTCTGGGGCTTTCTGATACCGTTGCGGTGAGCCTTCTTGTTCTGCACAAACGGAATACCCAAACACAGAAAGCAAAGAATGACTGGCAGCAAGGACGTGCCCACCATGGACGCTCCGCGCAGCGTTGTAAGATTGCCGCCTCCGCTATGTCCGCCTATTCGGCCTTCCCCTCGCGCCGAGGAGAATCTCCAGAGGAACGCACAAAAATACAGAAACGGTGCGTGCGGACTTCCTCAACAAGAAAACGACGCGGAACACCGTTACCCTTCAAGACCCCTGTGCCCCGAGAAGAGAAGCATTCTCTCGCATGCATCGCGCCATCTTCCGAAAAAGTTTATCCGGCACGTACAATGCAGACCCTCCCAACAGATCAAGCTTCCCACATGGGGCGAACAAAAGATTCACGTCGAGATATGGCGGGCTGGCTTGTGTTTTGTCTTTATCGTCACCACGGAGAACGCAATACCCTTGTTCAAGCGCACCGTGCCAACGGGAGAAAAAATCCGAACTATCTCCCTACCTGGTTGTGGTTGGTGTGGTTCTTTGATTTCGCCATTTTGTCGACGATAGATTGCGAAAAAAAGCAAGTCAGAGAAGCACGACCACAAACTTGCCAGGCGTAACAAATCACAGTGAAAAACGGTATACTAAACCCCCCACCTTGACAGCGCAGCGACGTCCCTACCGCTTTACGGCGTCATGTCGGAAAGGCGTAGTCTGGAAACACAGCTGTGTGGGGCTGCGCCGAAGTAGAACTCACGGAAACAGTCGTCTGCGCATGCAGAAGGAACTACATGCCCGTTTGCGTAAAATCTATCGAGGCTTTCTGAGCACACTGCTGGGGTCCTTCCGGACTCTAGAGAACGATTGTTAAAGGGACAGCCGACTGAAATATTTTTGCGTCGATGCAACACGAGTACTGGTACTGCATGGAGCTGGGGCATCGGCAATAGCAATGTTCCGACACAAGACGAAGGAAATAGGGAATGAGACAGAAAATAGTGTGAGGACGGGTATTACTCGGCGCCCGCTAGTTCCTGACCTTCTTTTGCCATGAGAACCGTGCTTGCCCATCCGCGAACACTGCATTTTTATCGGGTAATGTCGACAAGCCTGGCTGACACAGCTATCCGCGCCTGTGTGCAGGGGATTCCTGTGCTCTTGTTCCTCGAATATGTTGCCACCGCGCGGACAAGGAGGGTCTCAAACTGCGTTGCCTCTGCATTGCGAGCGAACAGGCTTGGAATTGCTCGACAATTTGCGACAGGCAAAGCATTATCTTCCGTTAAGCTTGGGAAGTGGGCATGCATCTCCCTTTCTTGCAAGCCTTCCGTCCAGTCTACGTATTCTGCGAGGATGACTGCTGTCCAATGTGAACTCTTCGCGCACGTACAAACACGTACAATACGGGAAGGAACTGACCATACCAGCGCGGCGTGCTGACCTGCGGTGCTGGCTCAGACACACTCAGCATAACGCATTGCCCCGTTTCGGTTGACAGAGTGTAGGAGCCCTGATATTCCGCATTTGCGAGATAAGGGCTCTCTTTAGCTTCCTGCCTCCCCAGGTTGTTGCGCCTAAGCAGCCAGCTGGATGACATATAGTTGCACAGCGCTGCGGTTAGAACTGCTGCCAGAAAGGGACAAAAGATACGGTTCCTAAAGCGCACCATTAGCAGAAGGTACTGTTGAGGGCGAACGCCAAGTGAGGCAGCTTCGAGACTAAGGGCTCTCGTGGTTTCCAGCTGACCGAGCTTGCACCGAAGATCTCTGTGTCACAAGACAAGCGATGCCCCACGGGAGAGGCGCACTCTGCCTTATTCTGAGACAAATATAATGCGCCGGTCCCCGATTAAGCCACTGCCCACACTAGGGGCGATGACAGTAGCCGGCAAACTGAGACATAACGCAAGTCTTTTTTACACCTCAGGTTGTATTTGTGGTCTGCAGCAACCTGTTCAAAGTGATCGACACAAGATATGCCTGAGCTCTGGAGTTGACACGAACATTTCAGTGCATAGAACATGCTCCGAGGTGTTTAGGGCTATACACGCTCAATGCGAATTCTCTTCTTGGCTAGCGCGCCTTACACTTACATGGCTTTCGCTAAAGAGGACAGATTGCTTTCCCCGACTATGGCGTCGGTTACCTCGAGAGCGTCGTTTCTGCCATCGGGGTATAATACTGCTCTTTTGAACTAATTGCCTATTGAAAAGCTTACTCGGGCGTACTAGGTTACAACATTCTATTGCCCTATACACAGCGCTGTGTTTACGGTAAATGCAGCGTGACGTCTGCTCTACCGTGAATCCTGCATACAATGTATGTATGACACAGTTTCACTTCCGCGGCCCGCCTCCGCAACACCTGTTCCGGCGTTTATTGTTCGCTCAGAGTGTGACGGACGACGATCGTGAAGGAGATTTTTTGGAGTCGCAGCCCCCGCCGTCCATCCATGCAGTTGTCGTCAGTCGCTGTTACATGCAGAGAATCTTTAAGTAACTCCAGGCGAAAGCACGCAGCGTAACTACGCCCGTCAGAAGCAGGGCACACAACATTCCGCTGCTGTCCAAGAAAGCTTTCTTTTTAAGCGAACCACGTCAGTGGGAGGTCTATTCGCAAGCGGAGGCTGTAGTAGTGTTCCCGTGAGGCGTGCCTGGAGTTGAGGAGCAAGGCAGATGCACTGCGCGATGCAGCCGCTGGTGGATGCTTGCGAACTTGCCTACGATGCACATCAATACAATAAGCAGCGCCCTTTTGCGGTGTTCGGAACGAATGTGTCTCTATCCTCCTTCTCAATGACACGGAATCACCCGGGCCATTCGGGACTGAGGGGAAGAAAATGACAAGCTCGGTGAGGTGTGTAAGACTCCGAGCGGGCAGACGAGCCAGGCGCGTGTTCGAACTGATGGGTGCCTTTTGCGGCGCGTTTTCAGTTCGACAAAGGGTGGATCCACACAGATTGGGTGAATCACCACAACGCTCATGCGACTTGGTTGATACAGTGTTTTTTCGATTTTAAGTTGCTGTAAATCTTCTCAGGGCTCTTGGTCGTGCGTGACTAGGTCAACGCCGGCGCTGCACACCTAGCCACTCCGTCAAACCCCCCAGCGGTAGAGTCATCGTCCGGCGTTCCTCGTCCCCCATGGTTTCCTCTTTTCCGACATAACCAACGAGGTGACATGATAGACAAACACACGTGGATTTCTGCTTCTGCACGCGTTTGGAGAAATTCACAGCGTGCATTGTTGCGTTCCTTTCCTGGGATCGCGGCGCGCGCTGCTGCGCTGCCTCGACTTGGGGAACACCCTTTCGCTCGCCCTGGGTTCTGAATTGTGTGCGAAAGTGCACGCCATCCCTTCTCACCCAGCGGGAGGCTCCGTGCTGACTATGCTTTCATTAAATGTGCCGAGAGTCAGACTCTAGTTAGCCAAAAGAGTGCAGTCTGACTCGCTTGCTTTGTTTGTGAGGCAAGGCTGTGCGACCCTTTTCAGGCGTGCTCGCTCGCGGAATTAGAGACCCCTGGAAGGCTCGCGCAAAGGCACGGTTGACTGCATAGAGGTCACCTGCTTCTCTCCTCAGTCATGGCATTTCTCCTCATCTGTGCTCACACATGAATGCGTGCGGGTTTCAATTTGTTCCATACGCCTAGATACCTCCACACCGTGCGCACTTCGCCTCAAGTCTTTTTTCGTAAGTTCCCGGCCCTTAACGGCATTTCTTCACCGAGCATCTGAAGAGATCAGACGACTCGTGAGCTCTGCACCCTGTACGTGCAGTAGATTTTTGGAGATGTGCCGATTTCGCTGCTCCCTGCGCACAATATTTTCGCGGCGCTCAAGATCTGCAGTGTCGAAGGCAGCAACCTAACCCTTGGAAAGCAATCCTCGCGGGGCACCTCGAAATTGTCTTGGACTCGGACAGCGTCTTTTTTTCCTCATGGCGCTCCGGGATCTCCCACTGCTGCTGTATCACACCGCTGCATAGCGCCTCCGCATGGAAACCTGTTGTCGCCAAGGTGATGTCTGGACGCTGTAGACAACGCAGGAACGCCTACGCTGAGTAAAATTCGCGTCTCAAGGCCTCTCTCTCGATCTCTGGAACCCTCGCTAGCGGAAGGAGACGAATCCCTGCTGCCTGAAGCTCCTTCCCCACCCCGCCGCGTGGTTTCGAATGGCGTCTACGCCGTAGCCGGAAGGAGAGCATGCCCCGCCGCAGCGGGTTGCAAGCGGATGTCTAGGCCGCAGACTGACACTGCATGATCTCGCGGTTCACCGCAGACAGGCAACGCCGAGAGTGGCCTTCGGCAGAAGGCCCTTCTACCGTGTTTCAGCTCATTCGGACCCGGGCCGTAGAGACGGGATGGCGACAGTGATGGAGGAGACTCCGCGGACGGCGGCTGCCGTTCGGCTCTGCGATGTCGAGCCTTCGTTAGGCGCTCAGGGAGATCATTGGGAGGTCACGATGGCTGCTGGACAGCAGGAGGTCGCACTGGAGACTTCAGCAGCATCGGCGCATGAAGCCTGCAGACAATGCCAACAAGAAGAGACCGGCAGGGCGCCTGCGGCGGCGCAGGCATCGCCCCTTCATGACCTTGCGCCGTTCGTTGATCGGACCGGCCCAAACACAGGGCAAGAGATATCAGTGGCCTCTTGTGTCACTCGAGATCCGGCGGGCATTTTTAATCCTGTTTGCTGGGCGGACCGCTATCGCCAGCGCTTTGTCTCACCGCTCCACGTGCCAGGGGCGCCTGAGCTCTCAAAGAAAACGCGCAGACGCCTTCTCCAGTTCAACATTGTCGATCTCGTGGATGCGACACTTGACGCGCTTGCTTTCCAGACGTCTCTCGCATCTTCACTCTTCTTACCACGAGCCCCGGGGCTCAGCGCCTCACGCCCCGAGGCTCCCTCTTCGTTTCCCTCTCTACATCCACCGGCTGCTGGGAACGCGTGCCGGGACCCGCATGCCCCCCCTCCGCGGAGCGCACCGGCGTTGCCTTCGGGCCTGCGGAGATCAGCCCGCGACCAGAATGAAGCAGAGCCAGTCGCCCCACAGGCAGACCAAAAACATGCGGGCGGTCAGGAAGGAACCTCGCCGATCTTTTTCAGCGAGGGAGCTTCTTTTCAATCTCCATTTTCGTCATCACACCGTCGGAGCCGCCCTTTGGGGGGACGCCGAGGTGCTCAAGCCTCTCCAGAAGAGGACGCCGAACACCCAGCTTCGCACGCCCTTCAGAGTTCGCGGCTCGCCCCCGCTGTCGCTGCGCCCCTTCGGGCCCTAGATGCAGCGGCCGTGAACAACTGCACTCCGGGGCGGGGACCCGCGCGGCGTCTGTCTCCTCGTCCGAAGCCGGGTGCCCGACTCGCCGCGAGACAGAGAGACAGAGCCCACGACTCCGATGCCCACGCCTTCCTCTCGTCTGCGTGCACCCACCCGGTCTACGAGCTAATGGCTTTGCACATCCGAGGGGCCCCCGCTGAGGCTGCGACGACGAGGGACGCAGCGCATCGCGGGACGTGTCGGGAGGGCCTTCGTGCAGGCCCTGAGTCTGACGTCGGTCCTTCACTTTGCGCAGCCAAGTCAGCGCCCGCGCATGGAGGCGCTCGCGCCCTCCACGGTCCCAGCGAAGGCCTCCAAAGCTGCTGCATCCTTCACTCGCAGCAAGGCGCCGATCTCGGCGGTCTTCCCGCCCACTTCGTCTCTTCAGACGTCCTTTCCAACGTGACCCAACAGCCCGCGACATCGTCACAGAGCGACGGCAGACCAAGCGCAGGCGCGGGGGGCGAGGAGCGTCGCAGGGCGTGTTCAGAAGCAGAGAGAGACGCCCGAGCTATGGTCAGCGATTGCCTTCGCCCCATGCTGCCAGAACTTCCTGAAGGAGCCTCGTCTGCTCCATGCGCCGCGCACGCGTCGCTCGAGAAGATCGCAACCTCGACAACGAGGGCTGTGGCCGAAGAGAGACTGCGGGGAGGGCCCGGAGTCTGCGGCACCTTCTGGAGGCTTGCGGGAAAGGCGCAGCTCTACCAGGTGCCCACACCCGAGGCAGGCGCGGAGCTGCGGGATCGAGAGACACTTTGCCGTGTGCCCGATATGTCCGCTTTCATCGCGTCTGCGCCTGAGTGCGCCGCGCCCCTTCCTCACCACAGCTTCTCTGGATTTGCCTCCTTCGTCGAACTGCGCCGGGTAAAGTCGCGCTTCGACCCGAAAAACGCGAACGGGGCGGGGCAGAGACCCCGCGGCCTCAGTGTCGCTGGGCTTCCCATGCTGAGTACTGCAGCGCCACCGCCTCTCGCGGCTGCGCTCCCGAGCCTCGACGCGTTCCGCGAGGAGGTGGAGGCGGCGGTCCGCCTCCCGGCCTGCATGAAGCCCGAGCAGCGCCCCACAGGACACTGCGGAGCTGTGGGGAATTCACGTCCTTCGGGAAGCATGTTGACAGAGGTGAATCAACACGAGGGCCCCCATACGAACTGCAAGCGACCCGAGGCGCACAAGAGAGAACGCGGCGAAGTCGCAGTGGAACCAGAAAGCACCTGCGTCTTTCGCGAGACTCGCGACGCAGACCCAGGCGGTGGGATCGCCTCAGATCATGCGTTGCGACCGCCAGAGGGCGAGGAGTGCGCAAGGCGACTTCCCTCCGCTCCGCATGCCTCCGCCGGCGGTGAGGGGCGGCTGCAGGCGGACGACGCGGCAGGTGAGGGCACTCGGCAAACGCGCCCCGATGAGGTGGCGTCTCCACGCGCCGGGAGGCCTTCACACGCCAGAGGACTGAGACATCGCAGCGGGGCAAGCGGCTCAGAGCGAGCAGAGGAGCCATCAGAGGAGCGAGTAGAGGCGCATGCCAAAGCGCGTCTTGATGGTGGGCCCCCTGCGGGTGCCGCCGGGCCTGTCGCATCAGATAAGCGCCCTTCGACAACAGGCGCGCAAGGCGGTGCGGCAGGCCCCTCGACGAGCGGAGGCTGCCCGGTCTGTTGGCAGTGCAGGAAGCCGAAACCCGTTGCGGAAGTCTACCATGTGGCGATCATTGGCGGCGGCATCGCAGGCATCATGGCGGCGAGTCTTTTGCGGCTGTTCAACTGTCGCGTGGTCCTCATCGAGGCGTCTCAGCGCCTCGGAGGGCGCATCCACACGCAGCTCCTTCCTGCTGTGGGGGGGGGCGCCCCCGCCGCGACCGACGAGGCGTCTGCTATGGGGCCTGCCTGCGCTGCCTCGCCAGCACCCGAGGGCACCAGATATTCAACGCACGCTCGGGCTTCATGCGCGACTCTTCGCAGAGGTCTGCGGACTGCAGTGGCGACGTCTGCCGAGGCCGGGGGCGCCGATACGAAGCCGAGCACGCCTTCGAAAGCGATCGACTCGCGTCCAGCTGACGCGAGCGCGGTCGATAAGAGAGTCGCGAATAAGGGCGAGAGGGCGAGGCACGAGAAGGACCCCTGCCTCAAGGACGACGGCGCCCCGGGGCGGAAACGATCCAAGTACTGGGTGTTCGTGGAAGAGGACTCGGAGGAAGAGGCCCGCGGGGCGCTTGACCCGCCACGCCGTCGACGGGGCGCAAATGACGCGCATACGCAGCCTGACGCTCCGCAGAAGAGACGCCGGAAGGTGCGGGCGGACTTCCAAGACTTTCTGGTCTACGACTCGAACGGCGGGGCCTTCGGCGGGGCGACACCGCCCTCAGGAGGACTGCCGCAACGAGTCGCGCGCCACCGCGGCTCGCTAGCAGCAGCTGGGCGAGGGAGGGACGGCGCCGCAGACCGCCCCAGCAGCGGCAACCGCGGACGCCGAGCGAGCGGGCAGGCAGAGGCGACTGCGGAGGGGGTGCGGAGGGCAGCTACCTCGCCGCGGCGAAATGGCGGCGCCGAGTCCGCAGGGCGCAACGGGCGCGAGCGCTTGGAAACGGGAGTGAAGACCGGCAAGAAGCGCGTTTCGCGGAAGGACACTGCACCAACCCCGGCCGCAGATCCGATCGACTTCTCGACTGGCGCTTCCTCCGTGTCTGGCGCCCCGTCTCGCTCAGACTCCTCTGGCAGTCGACAGTCTCCTCTCTGCCGCAGCGTCTCACCCCCCTTGCCTGATCACCCTCACACCGCGACGCGCTCGCTTGTCGCCGACTCCGAGGGCGCTTCAGCAGCTGCGCCCGAGCGAGCAGGCCGCCGAGGCGCGCGCTGCGGGGACGCGCCCTTCCTGCCCGTGACGGAACTCGGCGGCGCGGCGCGTCCCCTGTCTCCGCGCAGCTGCAGCACCCAGGCTGGGACCCCCTGCCGCGCCCCAGCTGCGCTTCCTGCCGTCCCAGTGGATCTGGGGGCCAACTGGCTCATGTTCGACATGGACGCTCCACAGTACGTCTGGCATCTGGCGGCGCGCTTGGAGGTTCGCTCGTGCGCCCTCTGGGGGCCCGGGGGCAGCCCCGGCGAGAAGGCGGGCGCGGGCGGCACCAGCGGGGCGGTGTGGGAGCCCATGGTCTTCGGCACGCGCTGGCTGGACGCGCGCGGAGACCCCGTGCCCGCGGGCCGCGTCACCCTCCTGTCTGACGTGAAGGACGCGGTAATTGAGCGCGCGCGCCAGGGCGCCGCCGATGCAAGGCGCGAGAGGCGGCGCCTGGCCGCGAGGCCCCAGCAGCCCTCGCGTCTCCCCGCGCGGCGCCCGCCTTCGCCGAGCGACGCGGGAGACAGGGGCGCGGTGGTGGAGGAGGACGCCACAGTCGCAGACGCAGCCAACGACAGGCGCAGGCAGGGGCGCCGCGCAGAAGAGGGAGAGAGGGACGCGGCGCGCCGAAGCCGAGCAATGGAGGGAGCCGACGAGGCGAGCAGGGACGCTGAAACAAAAGGCAGATCTGGGCGCGCGGCGGGGGCGTTGCTGCGGACTGGGGGCTCGAACTGCGCAGGGTGGAGCCTCGCGGATGCAACTCCGCCGGAGGTCTCGAAGGGACGAAACGAGCTGGAAAATATTTCACCAGTCGAGCCGCCAGCAGACGTTTCGTTCGCGTCTGCCAATGCCCAGGCGCAAGCGGTATGCGACGCGGGAGAGGCGCGAGGCTTGAGCGGCGCAGGCGGCTCATCTGCCGGCGACGCAGGCACGCCGAGGCAGCCGTTTGTTCCATTTGCGAGGCCATCTGCCTTCGGCGCTTTGTCTCCCTGTGCCCCAGCGGCCGGTGGCGCGGGGCCCCTGTCTGGGGGAAGTCCCCTCTGCGATGCGTCGCAGCCCGCGGATCTGAAACACCTTCCAAGTGTAGGTCCTTCGCCCTGTCCTGCCCCGGCCGCTGCACCGCAGGGGGCTCCCGGCGGGTCCTTCCATCCCCTGAGCGCGCTGCTGCCCCCGCCGATGCAGGCCCTTTGTCGCCAGTTCGAGGCAAAGATCGCGGCCACCAGGCAGAAGGCGGCGCAAGAAGGGCGAGGCCCTTCTTCCAGCTCGCCAACTCCCACTGACCACGAGACACGTGCGCGCATTCTGTCCGCGACGCTCCAGTCTCCCGTGAACGCGCTTTTCTGCCGCTTTCTTCAACAACTCGCGCTCCGCGGCCTCCCGCCCGCCAACGCCCTCCCCAAGCCGCATGCTGTCTCTCTCCCGACGCCCGCCGGCGCCCCGACCCCTACCGGCACCGGGCCCGCGTTGGGCTCCTCAGTTTTGGGGCTCCCCACGGCCAGGTCCCTGCCCTCGGCGACTCTCACGGGCACGTGGGGCCCCCCGCCAGGTCTCGACAACAACCTTTCGCCTCCGTCCAGCGGCTCAGGCGGCGCTCCCTGCAGCGGCTCGCCGTCTGCCCCAGGGGCGCCGCGTCTTCCCTCCGGCAAGGCAGCCGCAGGCGCACATGCTCAAGGCCCCGCCTCCGAGCCTGCCGCGACTTCTGCAGCGTCACTGAGCACAATGACGGCGGGTCTGAGCGGCAACAAAACCCCTGGTGCGTTGGCGGACTCGCATGGAAGCCCCACGAGCCCTCGCGAACCGCGTGAGGCGCTCGACGGCGCCGCCATCGCATCCGCGGCAGGACGCGACCCCGCAAAGAATGACTCCGACCGCGTGCGCGCCGAATCAGAAGCCGGGCGAGGCCTGCAGCCCGCTTCTGCCCGAACGGGGGCCGCGGGCACCAGTCTCGGCTCTGCGCCTGGAGAGGCCTCGGGGAGGCCGGAATGTGTGCTGGCAGGCGACGAAGCAAAGCTCGTTCAGCTTCTTTCAGCCCCCATTCCGCCTTTTTCGCCCGACGCTTCGCCCACAGCGACTGCAGGCGTCGGCGCCGCGCCGGCCGCGCGTTTCGGTGGCGCCGCAGCGGAGACGGTGGGGGCGCCGCTCGGACCGAGGCCCGCTGCGCTCCCGACTTGGGCTGCTGTCCCCCTTGCAGCGGGGCGGGCGGGGCCACCTGGCCCGACGCCGGGGCTTGCCGCGGCGGCGCCGAGGGCGCTGGAGGTGGGGCGACCGCTGCTGCCGGGGAAGGCCGTTGCGCCCGCCACGGTGCAGTGCCTCCTCGCTGCGTCTGCAGCCCGCCTGGCGCCCGCGTCGTCCGTCAGTCTGGCCTTCCTCGCGGAGTCGCTGACGCAGCCGCTCCCGCCCAGTTCCTCGTTGAGAGTCCCGGCCCTGTCGCAGCCGGCGCAGGGCGGCTTCTCCGCGCGTCCGCAGCAGTATGGAGACACTTTCGAGAGACTCGCGCCAGCCCTCCGCCGTCTTCACCGCCTGCTGCTCGCTTCGCTCGCCTCGCCACTCCCTGCCGCCTATTCCCTCACGCCCTCTACTCCAGCGGGCCCTGCAGCCCTCACCGCCGCTGCCCTCGCCTCCCGCGCCGGCGCTTCTGCTGTCTCTTCTGCACAGGCTCCTCAGGCGACCGCAGCCGGTTCGGGCGCTCCAGGCGCCGGGGCCCGCAGCCCGCTGGGGGACGGGGGCCGCCCAGGAGAGGGGAACCGATGCGGCGGCGGACAGGAGGGCGGGCTCGTGGAAGACTCCGTGCGCGCAGAGGCGGCCGCGAAGGCGCGCGAGCGCGGGGCGTGCGGCGCGCCCGGTTGCCGCATCGACTGCAGCAACTTGAAGACTGCGCTGATGAGCGCGTGGCGGTGCGTCCGCGAGCACAGAGACTTGCCTGCGGGGCTGGCGAGCTTCCTCGAAGATGGTGTAGACCGCGCGCGCGGCTCGCGAGAGGCGAAGACACGCGCTGGAAAAAACGAGAAGACAGCGGGGCGCTCCAGCGGTTTGCTCGCCGCGAGCAGGAGGCCAGACAAAGCCACTGAGGGCCCGGAGGCCGCGTCGAAGACGCCGAACGGGGCGCGCATCCACTCAGCGTCTCGTGCGCGGCAGCGGGCGCCTCGATCGGGCGACACCAAAGTATCTGCGCAGACTGAAGTGAAGAGACGCGGCCTGGCTTCGTCGCGGAGGTCATCGTCGGCTGCCGCCTCGTCCCTCACTTTCCCGCCCGTCAGTGGGGGACTCGTGGCGACGCGGGGGGTGAGGAGGAAGCGCCGAAGAGTTGCGCTGGCGGAGGAAGACGCCGGCGCGGGTACAGAGTGGGACGCAGGGCGCCGCGGGGGACTCGGGTGCAGCGCGGCGTGGGCCCCTTCGGCGGTCGGAGAGGCGGCGATGCGGATGCCGGCCCAGACGCACCGCCACTGGAAGAAATCTGATGAGGAGGTGATTCTCAAGATGCTGCAGCGCTCGTTCGGCTACGTGGCTGACTTGAGCGAAGTGGCCGCCGACGAACTCCTGGGCGCGAGCGAAGAAGACGTCGAAGCGGAGGAGGAGCCCCACGGGAGTGTCTCCGCCCTCCGCGACCGTCCGCCGGGGGACGCGGCCAAAGCGGCGGCGGCCGCGGTCGGAGGCGAGCGCGCGTTCGCGCTGCGAAGAGACACACGCGCCCCTGGGGAATCGGTGGAGACGCGCGGCGGCGCCTTCAAGCTTGCGGCATCAAGACGCGGAAGGGACAGCCTGGCGGGCGCCCGTGGATGCGAGGGGCGCCGAGAGAAAGGGGGTCAGACGCGAGGGGACTTGCAGCTGGGCTCCAGCCGAGAGGGCGCCGACCGCGAAGAAAGCGGCGGACGCGAAGAGACAAAGGGTGAACGAAGCGCCGTGAGGCGGGCGGCGCGCGGGCGGCGGCCTTTCTTCCCGTTTCTCTCAGCAGAGAGCTACCGGCAACTGGGCCTTCGAGAAAACATCCTCTTCGCGCGCCGGAAATTCGAGGGCGTACCGACGCCCCATCTCTTCGAGCCTGAAGCGGCAGATGGCGATCGGCTCTTCACGGATGTAAGCGACGCCTTCTCAGAAAGAGGCCGCTGGTTTGTGAGCTTGCGGGGCGCGTGCTGAGGCACTACACCTATTCAAAACGGACTTTCTCGAATCCGGGCACGTTCTAGCCGCCGCGTCGTTTCGCGTAATTCTACTGGAACTCACGTGCGTGCGTTTGGAGTCGTGTCTGTGTTGCTGTGACCCCCAGACCCCCTTCGTGCGTATCTTAATTCACGTGTCTCGAGGCGTACACTGCTGTGCTCTGGTTTGTCCTCAGGGATACGCCTGGTTGCCGACGCTGCTGGTGCGCACCTTCGGCCTCGCGGAGCATGCCCTCCTCGGCTGGCAAGCTCGCCGCGTTGAGCTGATGCCTCCTCCCCTTTCCTCTTCTTGCTCTTCTTCCTCTCAGTCGTCTGCTCACATCTCTTCGCCTTCCTCTTCTTCGTCGCCCGATGCCGAGTCGCCGGTGTTGCAGGACTTGCAGAATGAGTGCGCGGCTGCTGAGTCGCACTGCGAGACAGTCCGCAGCGCGTCTTTCGAAGCGTCCGCCTCGTGCGCGGCGCTCGTTTCGCGCGAGACGACGGAACTTTCGCCGCTTCTAAGCGACCCCGCCGCCTCCCGAGCTGGCGCGGCGGGACTCGACACCGAAGAAAAAAATGCAAGCGATACTCCGACGGCGCGCGACGTCGCGGAGGCCTGCGACAGCCTACGGGCCTGCTTGGCTGCCTGCGACCAGCGCGCGGAGACCTCCGCCGCGGGCCTGCAGGACAACCACCGGGCGTACGCCGAAGCGCGGAAGGCGGACGCGTCCTTCTGGCCGTGGATTGGCTTTCCGTATCGAGGCGTGCGCATCGGCCTGCAAAGATACACTCGGCAGGAGGTGGCTGTCGGCGAGGCAGAGCCGCGGCGGCGGCCTGGCGCAGGCAGCCACGGCGGCGCTGCGAGGCAGAAAGCAACGAAGGCCGATGGTGCAACAGGAAGTCGCCGCCCGCCTGACGACGGAGCGACGTATGTGAACCTTGAAGAGCTCAAGGTACCTGAGGCACGAAGAGAGGAGCGCGGAAACGACGCGGAGGAGGAGAAGGAAATGGAGCAAGCGGAGGCGTGCCGCACGCAGGACAAGCGCGGGACACAGACTGAGTCGGACTGCTGCAGGTGTACGGACACCCGAGAGGTCTACGCGATGAAATGCATCGTCAGCGTGCCGATCGGCGTTCTGAAGAAAAACGTGATTTCGTTCCAGCCCGCGCTCTCAGCCAACAAGCAGAACGCCATAAGGCGCTGGGGTGCAGGGGCCCACAACAAAGTTATTCTTCGCTTCACAGAGTGAGACGCCGAGGAGCCTCCCCCCCCCCCCCCCCCCCCCCCCCCCCCCCCCCGTTGCAAGAGTGAAGCTGGTGGGAGCGGGGTCGTACACAGGGAGGGAAGCTAGATTTAACGGGACCGGAATCGACACACACTTCAGTAGTGGCTCTGAGCCTACGCGAGGCATGTATCGATAGATGTGCAAATATATGTGTATATATAAGCATATACCTGTATATATCTATCTGTATAACTATATCTATTTGTCTATCCACCCATCTATCTAAACCTCCACGTGTCTATCTATTGATCTATCTGTCTTTTTATTTATCTATTGATCTTTGTGTACTTATCGATCTATCTAGCTATCTATCTGTACATCTATATCATTCTTTCTGTATGCATTTATACATATATGTGTATCTGTGTGTATCTGTATATACGGGTCTTCGTCTGCGGATGCCTCTGTCACCTGCGGCTGCATGCGGTTTCTACGGAGCCGCCACGTTGCCTCGCATGCCGCTTCCTTTTGGTCTCTTGCGCGCGGTTCGCAGCGTCTTTTGGCCGCCGTCAGCTCCGTTTCTCAACCCGTCCTTCACGCCGCTTTTTCAGTTCATGAATCTGCATGCTTTCGGCAAGTCGAACTGCCTCGTCGCCCACAGCTTTGGGAATTACGGCTGGCGGCTGGTGGGGCGTGCGCGCGAGCGCCGGCGGCGGCGGAGGGACGCGCGGGCTGGGGAGGTGACGAGCGCCGCACAGAGCTGCGGCGACCACGCGAAGGCCGAAAAAGCCGCAGGCGAGGCCTTCGGGCCGCCAGTCGCGCAGGTGGAGAGGCGCGTGAAGACCGAGAGGATGGGCGCGTCTCTGTGTGTCGAGTCGGCACATGGAGCACGAGGAGAAGGCGTCAGACGGACGCCGCGAGCCCGCGAGGCGTTGGCCGGTTCCCGTGCCTCGTCGCGTGCTTCAGCGTCGTCGTTTCCGTGTTCGCGCAGATCTTCCAAGCGGCGCTGCTCAGGTTCCGGCGCGGCTCGCGTCGACCCCTCTTCGGGTGTAAGTACACCGGCGCACGCGGCGGCGAGCCCGCGGCGCCGCTCCAGCCGCCTCGCGCGGCTTTCGGCGAAAGGCGAGAGTGTCCCAACAAGTGCGAAAGTCGAGTACGAAGCTGTGCAAGCTCTGGCACCGCCGGCCGACGTCGAGAGGAGCCAGGATGAGGGTTTTTCCACCTGCGAAAAAGACGCAGAAGAACAAGGGGAAGAAGACACCGCATTCTTTCGCGACCACTGGGCAGTGTGGGAAGAGACGCGAAGAGACGCTCCACCCGGCGGCGAAGCACTCGAGGCGCGGGCCTGCGTTCCCGATGAAGACGTCGTGGAGGAGTGCTGCCTCGTTTTGAAGCAGATGTTTCGCCTCGCGGAAACGCCGCGGCCTCTGCAGGCCATCGTCACCCGCTGGGATGAAGATCCGCTCTACCACTGTTCCTACGGCTTCGCCTCAAAAGTGAGTCGATCTGAGAGTCTGCCTCTCGAGATGCATGCAGAAACTAGTTTGCGTTTAAGTGACTCGTGTAAACACAAACAGAGAAGAGAGATTCACGTTTCTACGGGTCACTTCGCTGGCGTGGATTGCCCTTCCCACCTTTGCCGCAGAGCTGCCTCGCTCAGTCCACGGCCAAGGCAGTGTGCGCGCCGCGAGGGTTTGATCCTGTCCCCCGGGCAACCGCATGCCGAAGCATTCGTTCGAAAACGCCTTTCCTTCTCGCATGCGGCTGAACGGGCTCGGCAGCTTGTGGTTACTTGTGCGTACTCCTTGCTGCCACGGATTTTCGGCTTCGGCTCAGCCTACACATCTTTCTTCCGCCTCTCTGTCGCCTGCCTCTTCGGCTCCCGCAGGACTCGCGCGAGGGCGACCAGTATCTCCTCGCGCAGCCTCATCCCTGGGTGCCGTCGTTTCCGCTGCCTCTGAACCGTCTCGCCTCGACCGCAGACTCGCCGCCATCGCCTTACTCTGCGCACAAGACGCTGGACCTCCTGCGGCAAACCTCTCTAAGCACTGCCTCGACTTTCCCACCCTCCTTGATCGTTCCCCCTTCTGCCTCGTTTTCTGCTGCTTCGTCGTCTTCTGCTTCGCCTTCTTCTTCGTGTGCTCCTCCCTCTGCATCTTCTTCTGCTTCTGCATCTTCTTCTGCCTCTGGTGGCGCGGGCGCGCTCGTCGCCTTGTCTGGCGCGGGTGCGGCTTCTCGGGAGGCCGTCTTTTCCCCTAGTTTGTCAGACAGCTTCGTATTTTTCTGCGGCGAACACACGAGCGACTTCGGTCAGCAATGCGTTCACGGCGCGATGCACTCTGGCGCACGCGCCGCCGCCGAGTGCCTCGCGTCCCTTCTTTCCTGCGAAGGCGTGCCCTGGCTAGACCCCGAATGGGGACAGCCCCCCGCGGCTGCGCCTCCGTCCTCCTCTTCCACCTCCACTTCCTCCTCCTGTGCTCCCTCTTCTTCTTTCTCGTCTTCGTCTGGGGCTTGCGTCTCTGGCACTGGCGCGGAGGGAGGCGCAGAGGCCGCAAGGGCCGCAGGGGCCGCAGAGGCCGCAGAGGCGGCGGCGTCGAGAGGAGGGGAGACGCACGCCGCATCGCTGAAGCGGAGCGCGGCGGAGGCTGGAAGGCAGGCGGTGGACGACTGGCGCACGTGGTGGTTTGGGACAGACAAGGCGTTCGTTTTTGGGCGCGACGCAGACACGCTGCACTCCGCGCCCTTCGACGTCTTCCTGCGCCCGGCTCTGAGCCGCGAGGCGCGCGCGATCCTCGTGAACCGCAGACTCGCCGAGGGCCTCCGCGCAGCGCAGAGCGGCAGCGAAACGCCCATGCAGAGCGCCGGTGGCTGCTGAAGGCTGAAAAGGCGCGCGTACGCCCTAACAAGCAGAGATGACAGTGGGCGAGGCGAGGGCGGGGCGAAGCGGAGCGAATGCGTGGAACGAAGACGAATCTACCAAAAAAAGGAAAAACGGCAGAGCTGCATGCGAAGAAACACTGACCACGCGGTCAGTTTTCCGTTTTTCATGTAGATGGTGCACGTCGGGTGAATATTCGCATAAATATATACATATACATGCATATATATATATATATATATATGATTCACATGAGCGGTCGCGTCTGTCTGAACGAGTCAGTGAGCTACAGCGATGAATAGGGAAGCCCAGTCGCACTCTCGCCGGGCTCTCTGACAAAGAGCGTTGCAACACATTCAGGCTGCAGAGTCTTTTCGACTTCTTTGCGCCGAATGGATGCACCTCGCATTCAGTGATAGGTGGGCGCCCGCATATAATATATATATATATATATATATATATACATATGTTTGTACGACGCTTGCTGCGCGTACTGCAGAGAGACTTAGCCACCTTCGGCTGTGTACCGCTGGAACTCGAATTGCACATGCGAGCCGCCCTCTGCACTCCTTACACGTGCATTTACCCATACATATTTATACATATATATGTATGCATATATATGTGTATAGTTTTACTGCGTGTGTTTGCGAGAGAAGCTCTTGGACGGATCCTGCAAGCGGGGAGAGGCCAATGCGCCTCTACGGCCTTGTTGCGGCGCCCCCGCCTGCAGGTCTACAAGAGGAAGCGACTTGCGTCGTCTGTTTGAGTCCGCTCTCGACGACGAGAAACGCGAAACGACTAAACTGGTCAAACCTTTACACAACTGAATGTATTGTATCTTCACCCTGAAACCTTTGCAGGTATCGTCCGCACATATAGAGACCTATAGAGACATATATATATATATATATATATATATATATATATATATTTGCATATATACGCGTATATATGGACATCACATCAACAGCGACCTCGTTCTCTTTCTGCGGACTGCGCGGCCACGCGCATCCGCATGCATCCCCCGAAATAGACACGCGGGCATTTAACTGTATGTACCGGTGTGCATGCATATGCATCTGCTTTTTTCCAAGCGACTGCGATATGTTTCGCCTGGTGCGGCATGCGCGGGTTGCATCTCGAGTTCTCTGCGTCGCCTGCGCCGCGAACGCGCCTGACGTGAACTCTCCCATGCTTCACTCTGTCGTTATCTAGACGCTGAACTGTCGGCGACCGGATTCCTTCTCAAATAGCGGTAGACTCCGCCACGGGGGTTGTTTCAGTAGGTTCGCTCCGCGGCCTTCGAAGCTTAATCAGGGCTTTCGGGGGAAGGCGGGACGCGGGGGGGTGGGGCGTCAGGCGGTTGAAGAGATAGGGAGTCGAGAGATGGCGAACCTCGGGTCTCTCTAGATATCTTGCGGCGCCTCCGTAGACCGCGCCGGGCTGCTGCATCGACTGGTGCCTTCGTCGGGCGCGTCGGAAAGGTCAGTGACGTTCGTGCTGCCGAAGCTGCCGCTGTCGCCTTCGTCTGCGGAAAAGACGAGGTACACGAACCGTCGTTTTTCACACACATTTCAAAGCGGAAAAGTGAATTCGACACACAGCGCTAGAAATCTGGATTCAACTGACGCTACGGTAAGCGGCGGAGCCGCGACGTTGCGGGGGGCGAGGCGCGCCGCCTGTGAGCCAGATCGTAAGACTTCCCGACTTCTAGACACGCACATACATACGTACATACATACATACAAATACATATGCATATATACATGACAACCCACAGTCTGTGTGTCTGTATACGCGCTGCGAAGTGTGCACGCACCCTTATCCACCTACGGGAACACCAGATCCGGCTTCACATATATATATATATATATATATGGATGTATATATGTATATGCGAGTCTGATATAGAGTCCGCAGAATCTTTGAAAGACATGCAGAGGGATAAAAACAGGCGTGAATATGCGGGCATCTGCTGATTCGCAGCATGCATGCGTGGCAGTGTATTCACTCCAGAGACGCAAGGCTCGCGCAGAGAGTGGAATCCTCTCTTTCGCTTACCGTCATCCCAGTCATCCTCATCGCTGCCCTCTGACTGAGAGTCTGTGTACTCCGAGCCTTCGTCAGAAGACTGTAAGTGCGCGGAAAAAAAGGGTTGAGACACCCGATGGAGGCGACACGACGAAACACACAAGAGAACTAAACAGAAATGAGACAGAGAAGGAGCGACGGGCACGGAGGGCCGTGACAACAAGACAAAAGAGAGAGAGATAGAGCGAGAGAAAGAAGGCAACGCAGCGCGCAGAGACTCTGCAGAAGGCGCGAGAGCAAGACAGCAAGAAGGCCGCAGAGCGGAGACCGCAGAGCTCGCGGACGCGAAAGATCTGCCAGATTATCTCGTTGACACCAATCTGTCCCAAGTCCCTCGCCTACTTGTTCATAGGAAGGCTCTTCGTCGCACCAGCGCGTGTTTAGCGGCACGAGCTCATTCGGCGCAAACGGCGCGACGCGGCCGTCGAGTGTGCGACACCAGACCAGCCCCCCGCAAGCCTGAAAAACAAAACGAAAAGTCATCCTTCGTCCGCCCTCAAAAAACATATATATATATATATATATATATATATATATATATATATATATATATATATATATATTTATATATATAGGTATATTTGAGCAGATGCAGGCACGGGACGACTGAAGGGTGCGCGGCCACGGCGTGGAAAAGACGCTCGCGCACACACGCAAGACACGCGCCGTCGTCGCTGTACGGTAGACAAAAAAAATCCATTTTTAAATATAGATACAAACGAATAAATATTTGTACATATATATTATAGAGGGCCGATATATGCGCACGTGTGGATAGCCGCAGCTGGCGAGAGGGGGGTCGCGAAGGTGTCTAGGGCGCTGCAGCTTCTGAAACGGTTTTTAAAGCAGAAAAACCTCACGCGGAGGGTGAGCACGCACCGCAATGACTTCGAGGTAAACCTTTTTGCCGCCGACGTCCGCCTCCTCTCTCTTCTGCGATCCCGCGGCCGCCTCCTCGGCGTCCGCCGCGCCGCCAGCCTCGCTTTTGGGCGCGTCTTCGCCTCGCTGCGTTTTCCTCATCTCAGGGTCCACAAGCAGCGCGCAGTCTCCAGGGAAGAAGAGGAAGCGACTCATCGGGCACACGTCTAGCACAGGCACCGTCTCCACGCGAATCACGTCCTCGTAACCGCCGCGCGCGTATTCAGCTGCACCCATGAAAGCGACAAACATAGACGAGCCTGTGGCAGCCTGCCCCCCCGCGGCATTGAGGAGGCGACACGCACGCCAAACACACTCTCGCGCGCGAGGCAACGAGCCCGCAGGCGCCCGCCGCGCCAGCTCCCGAATGATGCTGCTTTCTCGCTCCTTACCGCTGCCCCCCCCTCCCTCACGCCTCCGGCTCCACCACTGCGGGGCGAAAGGATGCAGCAGTCCTCGCGAGAGATCCTCTGTCCGCCGGCTTCTGCTTCCTCTGTCGGGTCCCAGCTACGCGTGAGCGTGGTGGCACGTATTGCGCGACGTTGCGTCATCGTCTGCGCCGCGCGCGCGTGGCGATCTCCAGCGGGCTCTGTCGCAAGTTGTCATTTCGCTTCTCCACAATCCCCCCCGCCTACCTGCGGCTTCGGCGTAGAGCGCGCCGCCTGCGAGTCGACTCGAGGACTGGGGCCGGCCGCCACCCCACACCTGAGCGCGTCAAACAGAACGCATGCGCACACGCGCCGACGCAGGAGAATCCAGCACAGCACGCCAAAACTCCCCTGAAAAAACGAGACACGGAAAGGCAGCTGAGAGCCGGAGACAGACGCGACTGCGTGTGCGTCCACAGGGCGCACGCGAGGCGCTCTAGAGCTACGGCCCGCGGATAGATTTCGAAATGCAGCCAAACGCTCCTCAACGCGCTGGGAGGACGTCGCGCAGAGAGGTGTTCAGGCGGCGCGGAACAACGAGAGACTGGGAAACCGGCCGCGCGAGGGCACCTCCTGTCCGAAAACTCACTGCAATGCCGAAGCGCCCGAGCTGCCTCTCCATCACCTCGCGGAGCTTCTGCGCCTCTACGTCGCCCTGCGTCTCTTGCCGTGTCTCCGCCTCGATCTCCATGCGAAGGCGCCGCGCGCGTTCTGACGGAGAAAGGAGTCTCAAAACCGATGAATAAGAAAAGTCTACAGCCCCTCCGGCGTTCTCACAGAGAGCCTATACATCCACATATAAATATATATATATATATATATACAGAATATACATAGAAATAAATATATATATTTTTTGAAGTGCACAGTCTTTGAGGCGAGAGTCATGTAGATATGCATGCGAGTAGGCGGTCACACATGAGGACATGCGTTCGGATTTTGTTCTGTTGAGAGCCCATGGCGGTGGATCGGTACGCGCACCGGCGCAAAGGGCCCTGCCAAATCGAAACGCGGCCGCTTTTTTGGAGGGTTTCCAGCGGCATGGACACTGTGCTTCCTTACCGAAGAAGGCATCGGGGTCTTTGAGCCAGGCGACGGTAGCGGTTTGAGCAGTCTGATCGACCCGCACAACGACACCGACTTCCTTGCCTACGGAGCGCGCGTTGGCTGGGTTCCGCGAAAGCGTGCGGAAGGAGGCGACGGCCGCTTCGCCGCGGAGCGCCATCACGCAGTTGATGATGCCTTGAATCTGCTCGGGGTCCAAGTGCCCGCGGGCGTTCCCGTCACTCCAAGAGCCCGCGGAGCCCACGCCGCCCTGCGAGCCCGCGCCGCCGGGACCCGCCATGCGAATGAACTCAATCAGCTGAAACAGCTCGCGGCGGCGCAGCTCGCCCTTGAGCATCCCGCCGACCAGTGCATGCAGCCGCGCCGGCGCCTCGTCCTCGGGCGACAGCGCGCGGCTGCGCAGCCGCGCGCTGCGGAGGACGGGCACGCGCTTGTAGATGGGCACGCTGAGGTTGCCAGGCCCGACAGCGTCGTGGAGGCATTTGAAGAGCTCCTGCAAATGCGTGACCGCCTCGCGGACGCTCGCGCCTGTCACGAGCCCGGTGCCGCCTATCGACTGCGCCGTCGACGCCAGGAGACGCGAAACGTGCACGCCGGGAAGCTCCTCCGCTGGGCTCTCGTAGCCCTGCGAGTCGCCGTTCGGCGCGTCCTCCTCGCTGCCACAGTCCTCCCACGCCTCCGCCTCGTCGCCCTCGCTCTCCTGGACGACGCTCGCGGCCCCGCGGCCGTCCCCCTCGCGCGCCGCCCGCGCCCCAGGGCCCGCCTGTCTCTCGCGCCCCGCGAGGTCGCGCCGCGGCGCCCGACGGACGCGGTCGCGGTCGTGGTCGCGCTCTCGGCCTGTGCCGGCGCGCCGGCCTCGTTGGGGGTCGTCGAGCGCAGGGGCGAGGTCGAAGAGGCTGGCGGCGAGGCCGTCGGCAAGGCCCATCTCGCGGCAGACTTTCGACAGCGCGCGAATGACTTCCACGGCTTTGAGCTCCTCAGGCACGCGGGTCGTCTCATCGAGCTCAGTGCCGCCAAAGTAGGGCGCAATCCACCAAGGCGGGCCTGCGGCGCGCGCGCGCCGCTCGGCCTCTTCTTCCTCCTGGGCAGCGCGATCAAGGTCTTCTTGCCGCCACTTGCGCGTGACGTACATATGCGGCAGAATCGCGAGGTTGACGACGTATTCGGCCTGCGACAGCGGCACGCGGTCCACGTTAACCGGTGTCAAGGTACACCCCAGCTCGCGGGAGACACTGCCGTCCCCCCACAGCACGTAGCAGCTCGTCGCGAGGCTGGCGACCATCCCTAGGCGGTACAGCGGCGCAGCAGGCGGCGCGCCGCCTGCAACCGCCGCCGCCGCTTCCGCCCCTGCGGCGCGGGGTTTCGCGTGAGGCGAGGAGGCGGGCGGGGAGACGTTCTGCGCGGGGGTGGAGGCGGAGGCGGGCGCGTGGCGCACATTGACGTAGACCGGCTGACCCAGCCGCAGGACAAACTGCTGCAGTGGCAGCAACTCTGAGCAGTCGTGCTCGCTCGCCTGAGACGCCACTGGGTGCGCTGGAGGCGCCGAGGCCCACGACTCGCTGTTCTCCAGCAGCCAGTTGACCTTCACGCTCCGCACCGCGAAGGACTTCACAACGCCTGAAAAAACGAAAGTAAACGCCCCCCACCAGACGTGACGAAGATGAGCGAGAAAGGTGGAGTGCGCAGCGCACACTCTGCTACCCGTGGCGGCTGCGAGCTTTTCAGCGCCCCGCAGGTCGCCAGACGCTGCGTCAGGAGCCAAGCGCGCGCCTCCTCTCTCTCGCCTCACTCTCCGCTGACTCCACTCTCGCTCTCGCTAGGTTCGCGTGTCGTGGTGATTCCTCGCGAGCTCGTTTTCTGCCTCTGTGTCAGGTTTCTCTTGTTCGTTTTTTCTGCGGTGTTCGCGCTCGCCTCACCCCGACAGAGGCGACTCGCGCCGGCGGATTCCTCCTCGTTCTGCGCGCGCAGATTCCGCCGCTGGCGGGCCTGCAGCTGCTGCTGAAAGCCCCGCAGCCACTCGCCCGTGACGTATACGCGCTGCGAGGGATACATGCCATAGGTCTCGATCGGGTAGCCTTGCCGGGGCTCGGGGCGCACACCCTCCATTCTGAAAAGAAAAAGAGAGAAAACAAAAAAATCGGAATCGCCTGGGAGGGGGGACGAGGAAGGATCCTGCGACGCGAAGCGGCGGCCGCCGGACAGACGCAGCGAGTCCTAAGCCTTCACACATGCGCCACTTCGAAACCGACAGGCAAAAAAGCCGCCCTCAGCGGAGAACGGCCTTCAAGTTCGCTTCGCAACACAGAACAGAACGGGCGAAAAGGAGCACACAGCCGCATGCAGCAACACACATATATTCCACACGTCCACACAAATAGATCGAGCTGCAGCCGCCGTCGCGCATCGATTTCCGGGCCCACAGCCGCCACGATTCGCGTACGAATACTCTCGTCAGGATAGAAATGCGCGCAAATGTTGGTGTAAATCCTCCGTCTGACGTGTGCCTTCGCGTCCTACCTTCCGCTGAGCCGGGGCCTTGCGAGTGCCGCCTTTCCGCCTTCGCGGCCCTCCAGACACGCAGCTGTGGCCATCTATGCATGCGTCTAAATATACATAAGATATATAGAGATACATATAGGTAGATAGAGACAGTGATAGAGGCAGAGATGGATATATAGACCTAGATAGATATAGAGATATAGATACATATAGAGATCTAGGTAGATATGGAGACCTGGAGAGATATAGAGATATCGATAGATATAGATACAGGCACATAGATACATGTTTAGATATATTTGTGCATATGTTGACGGCTTTAGAGTCTCCTGGCTTGCCGCGTGCGGCTTCTGCGTGGCGGCTGACCCGTATTCGAACGTGAACTCATGGCCCGAGTCGAGCTGAATCAGGTAGTCGACTTTGCAGCTGACGACGGCACCGAGGTGCCCGTCCTTCACGACAGGCGTTCCAACTTCGAAGGCCTGGAGCGGCCGCAGCAGCGGCGGCGCGTCTGGCAGGGGAAAGACCTCCAGCGAGCCGATCTGGATGTCTTTGACGCACTCCACAGGGCCTTCGGCCTCGGCGTCCACGGCAAGCGGCAGCGCCGCGGCGGAGACACTCCTCGGCAGGAGGGCGCCCGATCCGCGGGTGCGGAAGGCGGAGACGCCGCGCTCACTGTCTCCCTCTGGCGACGGTGCCAAGCCGCTGGAGCGACGCGAGGCGCTCCTGCCCTCGGAGACGAGGCGCACGTCTGCGCGTTGCTCAACCTCGACTACGAGACCCAGACTCTTCCCGTCGGGCGCCACCACCAAGTCGCCCGCGTAAAACGGGCGATCGACTGACCGCAAGACGAAACAGGAGAAAAAAGACAAACTCCACAGGGGGACTCACGGACAGACAAACGCGACACACAGAAACCCACGCATGCATAGGGACTCCTCCGTCCCCCGACGAGACGAACGGGCCGCCGCCAGATACAGAAATAGACATATCTATTTATATCTACATGCAGATGCATGAGAGGTATATCTGTCTTTCTATATCTGTCCAACTATATCTGTCTATCTACGCGGCAACGTCTCCGCACGGCGTGCAGAGGAGAGACCTGCAAGGTCGCGCTGGCGGTTGTCCCCAGCGGCAAAATCCCTCCAGAGCAGCCCCGGTCCGTCGTGAGTGCCTGATTTGCTACCCCGAATGCGCATCGCCGCACCGAGAGCCGATGCAAAGTGAACTTTGCGTCGGTTTCGCTCGCACGGATTTAGCTAGACTCCACCTGATCCGCTCACCGAGCTCAATTTGGTCTCTGGCGATGTTCTCCACCGTCCCGTCGGCCCAGGCGACCTGCACCTCGTGTGCCTCGGGGTTCATCGAATCTAAAAACACGAAAAAATAGCTGACAACTTCGTGAGCGCCAGTCACCCACTGCGCTTCCAAAGCACACCCTGCGCCGCGCGACGAGGCAAGCACGAAGCAAACGGGACGCGATTCGCGGCGCGGACGACCTTCGGCCTTTGAAAAAGCGACAAAGACCTGGAAGCCCACGGGACGCACTAGATGTGGAGGAAGCACACTAACATCTTTCAGAGACTCAGAACTGGAAGAATATACAGAGCTGAAAACAGCAATACAGAGGCATGAGCGGGAAGAAACACCAAAAGGGGGGGGGGGGGGGGGGCGCTGCCCCAACGTGGCGGCATCGACTGATGAAAAGGAGGCCGCAGTTGAAGAATTCTTCGGGCTCGGCGTCTGCGCGCCCATCCGAAGGTAAGAAGTCTATGCGGCATCGCACCTGGATCTTCGTCTTCAGATCCGTCAAGAATTCCGCGGTACGTTCTCACGACGAGGCCCCTGGCACCACCCGGAACGATCAAGCCCGAGGACTGCCGTCGTGCCTTCTTCTGAACCATGTCATCCAGGTCGAAAGCTTTGAATAGCTCTGTGGGAACTCGCGGCATGGCTGCCACCAGTCGGCTGTGCAAACTGGTCGCCATTGTGCCTAACCGTGGGTACTGGACAGGGTGAAACGAGTATGGAAAACAGGGTGGATGCAAACCGAGCTAAATGGGGGTTGACGCGATGTAAGTACACCAGAGGGCAGCGTAGACGCAGAAATTTGGATACCGCGGAACAGATCACCTGTGGCTTTACAAAGCTTCGAACTGCCGCAGGGAGCCAAATAAAGGGAATCCGCGAGCGTGGTACCGCTGAGAGCTTTTCCCCGTGTTCGTTGAGTCACATGCCTCCACTGCGTTCCTCGCAGCCGACTCTCGTCACAGCGGCAACCCGTGCGGGAGGCGTAAGATGGCACATCTGGGCATGATATCAAATCGCCGGTCGAAAAAAAATTCAAGTTGTAGGCTGTCGTGGAAAAGTGCGAGGGTCGAGGCGGGGCTGGCCTACGAAATAGTGGCCTCACGTGTGAGGACGTGGAATTGAAGAACATCAGCAAACCGGGGGAAACTTACAACGAGTTCCGCGACATACAATGGAGCGGTTCGTTGAGAAAAGAAGCTCAAAAGAATTCCCCCGGGAAAGTAAACCACAACGTAAGGGTCCTTTGTGACATACACTGCTGCTCACGCAGTCTCCTACCAAATAGCGCGAATACGATGAAGTTAGGGACGCCCGCGGCGCCGGAGCGAATGCTTTCTCCCTTTCTCAGCTGACAGGCGTGGGGAATATCACGTGGAAAAGAGATGCAGAGAACGGCGCAGAGCGCGAAGATCCGGCGTCGATCTTCTTTTTCCCTAGTCGCAAACAAGCCGCGCAGCGCATGCAGCGCGTCCGACATCTCCGCATTTCGCGTGTGCCACAGGACGCAGCGTTCCACGAGAAAGAGACCCGCGGACGACGGCTGTTTCAGAGTGTCTCTTGTGCATCTTTCCGTGTTCCTCTACGTCATCCGCGAGCGAAGACTGCCCCAACTTTTTCGAACTTGCGAGCGCGGTACGTCTGGGGGCAGCTCGGCCAAGAGGGAGGCACCAGACCCGCATATGGGGCTGTATCCGCGAAAACCGTAGGATATTCGGCAGCTTGAAAGTCCATCCTCGTCCCGTGAAGAAACAGTCAAAATACGCTAAAGAAGGTTACAATCTCGCGGTTTTATATCAAGGCAACGGCTGCGTGACGCGGGGCTAGACGGCATCTAGGGGGGACGGACTAGGAAAAAAGGGAGCTCGTCAAGCGTGACTAACGACGGGTAGACAGATGTGCTGCGCAAGAGACGCATTTCGTTCTGGTCAATAGCGCCTCTATCCATGCTCTCTTCTGAGCGATTCGGGCTGCCACGATCCTTGCATTCCCTCCGGGTCTCGGTTCGCGAGCTCGCCAACCAGGAGCGGAACAAGCTGCGTGTCGTTCTGCTTTCTCCAACGCTCTCCCCTCTCGCCTGCCCAGTCGCTCGCTTTTGACATTTGCCCTCTGTAGAGAAATCTCAAAGTCGGCGGGGAAACTGTCACCAGTGCACAAAGCGTCGCATTCGGTATCCCTTTTGTCTCAAGCGTAGCGGTGGGCCCCTCGCTGAACCAGCCTTTTTATACCTCGCATGCGTGTGTCCGGTGTGAACGACTCTTCCGGCAAGCTCCCTAGCGCCGGAACGTCAAAATCATTCTTGGGTGGGAAGGCATGTCTTTGCTCACGGTCTCTACAGAGCTCTCACGCACATGAAGAGGCTGTTGACGAAAAAGTTTCCAGAGGCACGGACTCACACCCGAGAGTGTTGAGCCGGCCAGATCACCAATTCGCCGTCGAGGGAGACATTTCACTGTTGTTACGGATACCGGGACTCGAGCGCCTTGGAAAAAGAGAATGGATACAGCATAGGAGGTACCTCGGGAGACAGGAGCGAGCGCCACCTGGGGTATCGCGTGACACCGCTGCCCCAGTTTAAATCAGAAGTAGTAAGCCAGGTCCGTGTGGAAAGAAACGTTTCAACAGCAGAGGCAGAGAATCGCCTCGCTGGTTTTTGAGAAAACATTCCATCCAGCCTTCCGCTGAGCGGTCGTCTGCCGGCGCACATTCGCTGCAGCTTCACTATATCCAAGTATGTATTCAACTATCACGTAGGTTTCACACGCCTCTAGAGTTTCACAAAAGCCCTCTCACAAGCGGACGCATGGAAGAACTGAAGAAAAAAACACGCGAGACGTGTAGGTGTCCAGACAGGAACCGACGCACTCGCTGCCACAGCGTGGTAGCTTAGGAACGAGCTACAGCTCCCAGAACCGCTTTCAACTGTAAGATACCCGACGAGTGCTCCAGGTGTTTTGTCCAAGTGTCCAACTGAGAAGAAGGGAGAGCGGAAAGTGAACCTACAACCTCCCTCTCGAGATTCTTGTGCGCACTTACATATCTCGAAAAAGTTGACGACGTCGCCGTCTCTACAGGCAGCCACATGCGTGTGCAATTAGCGAAGCACTCTACTTGACTATCTCACGCGATGTACATACAGATTCGGATCCGTGCATTTCGAAGCGTGTTAATATCCGATACAGGCTCGCATCGAGTTGGGAGTTAAGCTTTGAATCTGCGCTTCCAGACTTAGAGGCGACTGGCCTTTGGAAAGATGTCAGGGGTAAACTTGAGCGCTGCCTGCATCGAGCCCTTCAGCTTGATTTTCCCCTGCATGAACGCCAGCTGAGGATTCATTTTGCCGGTCGCGAGCTTCACGAAATCGTCGTCGAGAAGGGTGATCGTGCAGTCAGAAGTGACTTTCGCGGTATCGTCGCCTTCTTCACGAATGGACGGAGGGATATTCTTCAAGTCTAGAACAACTTTGACTGGCGGCGCGCCTTTCTTCGGAAGAATATTCAGCCGATAAATGCTGTTGATCTGCGGATGTCAAAAGAGATCATGCCCAAAGCTCGAAGACTGAATTATATTGTAAATGCATATAAATATAGCGAAATCGCATCTACGTCGCTGGTAGGAAGAGTAGGCGAATAGAAAGTTGCATGCGCATGAACGGCTACTTAGACAAGTGAGCGCATACTTTGTATTTCCCCTCAAAGCCGGGTACGCATAGATCTGTCTGTTTATCTATTGTAGCTAAATGCACACCTACATATCTATATTTATATATATATGTTGATATCCTCGTCTCTGTGTGGGGCGCAAACGGGTGAGATTGGCTCTCAGAGCTGTTGACGCGAGAGAGATTTGGGTTTGATCGTCTCCTTAGACGACCCTCACATTGATCTCTTGCGCTCTCACCCGCTTGACAAGTTTCGCGCCCTCGGACGTCTCGAGGTGTTTGCCCATGATTTCGTAGAGAGCCATGCTTTTTAATTGCTTGGCTTGAGGAGACGCTGTCGCCTTCGCGGGTTGTGCGCTTGCGTCTGCGGAGCCCTTCGTTGGCTCTGTTCCCTCCTTCGTCGTCGCTCCAGCAGGCCCCAAGTTGTGTTTCCGCAAGTAAGCGTCGACTGCTTCCCCAGCGTCCTTCATCTCCACCATTTCTTTGGTGATTGATGGGAACAAGCCAGGCGTGAACTTCGAAGCTTTCTGCATGCTGCCCTTAATCTTCATCTTGCCCTGCAAAAACGCCATCTGAGGATTCAAGGTTCCCAGGCAAACCGCCACGAAGCTGTCCTCAGCCATCGTGAAAATCACGTCCGGGGAATTCTGCAGACCCGCCTCGATGCCTCCGCCTGAGACAGCCAAAACGTCTAGCAACGATGCGGAGGGGGAGGTGGGATACGAAAACAGAGAAGAGAAAGAAAAACGCGTCTAACCATACTACGGGAGATTGTATATATAGACATGAAGGTGCATCTGTAAATGGATGACCACAAGCACTCTACATATGTGCCTACAGCGCTCTGTGAGGATTCATATGAAACATTTATGAGCCTGTTGGCAGAGATCACTGTTTGGTTAAATGTGTTGAAAAAAGGCTGGTTTACCCGTGCCGCCCTTTTTGAGGTTGAGCGACCAGGACTTGGTCGCCTTGCCCTGAGTGACGTTAAACCCGAAAACACAGTCCACTTTATCTTGGAGCTTCTTTCGCGCGTCCGGCACGTTTCTGATGTACGCATCCATCAGCTGGAAGATGATGTCCGCTTTGCTCGCTTCCTTCTGGTTCCCTCCGGCAGAGCTGTCGGCTTTCGCAGTCTCCTTCGACGCCGGCTCGGCCGTCGGGCTCGCATTCTCTTCGTTTTTGTTTGCTGGGTTATGTTCCAGGCGCTGAGTCACCTGCAGACAGAGAGGGAACAGTGCAATTTTTTTTCTTGAAAACAGATGTATGAAGGCACGCACGTATACATATGCGAAGCACTTGCCCGCCACTGAATCTCTCCAAGAATCCAACAAGTATTTATACGTCTATGGCATGCGTGCTGCAGGTATGTACATACACCTCTGTATTGGCTTCGGTGAGGCTGAATGCCTTCGTCAACATGCAATATTACCTGCGCATACGCCCGGAATTCCGCCTATGGACGCCTCAGCGCTGTCGAGAGTGAGTATTCATCCGCCAGCCCCTCAAAAGCTGGGAAAAGGGAGGATTGACACTCTTGCGGCAAACGCTCGTGCCTCGGTTGCATAACCATCTGCCTGTCACCCATAGTTGCTCCATTGTTTTGTTTTCTACCTCGATAGGCATGTTAGGAAGCTCGAGTTTCTCCGTTTGCTACGACAAAATGGGTGTTTGTGTCAAAAACCATGGAAACGGGGCACGCACCATCATCATGGAGTCTTGAAGCGAAGTCGGGTAGGCCACCTCTCCAGTGAATTCCGTGATTCGCTTCCACTCGCGAGAGACGTCGTCTGGGCTAAAGGGAGGAACAAACGAGTGGCCTGTGTTGCGCTGCCAGCGCACGCTCGCCACCCACCCGGCGCCGACCTCCAGAACCTGGGTGCATGCGTACAGAAAGGACACATTTTGGAAGTGTAAACACAGGAGAGCGAATGACTGCGTGCATACTGATTCTGCAGTAGCAGTACGTGCGTGAGAGGTGCACAAGGTGATGTGTTTTCCGAATTCGGCTGCCGTGTCCCTACCTTGCCTGTGTCACGACATTCCTTGCTGCAGAGATAGGCCACTAGAGGCGCCACGTAGTCTGGTTTCAACGCCTCGACGAGCTCGGGCGGCATAACCGTCGCGGTCATGCGCGTGCCTGCAGACGCGAGAAGAGTTCGCATGGGAACGTGAAGCAAAGGGGGAAACTCGCAACGCACACGTACACGTCAGTGTGAATAGGCAAGCCATACCGTGACATTGCTGTATGTATACCTACACACGACATTATATCGGGTGCATTAAAATCAACCCCAAGCCTGCTCAGGCATTGCAGCGCAGATGGCAACTCAGAATGCACATCAAGATAGAGGCACGGCACAGAGATATGTATGTTGATGTGTACGCGAAAACAATGCACATGTGCGCATGTGATACTCTGCGGAGTGGAATGGTTCCCAGTTTTTCCTGTGCCTTGCTTCTGCATACCCGCAAGAGGAGCGATACAGTTCACGAAAATGTTCTTCTTCTCTCCCTCAAAAGCGAGAGTCTTTGAAAGGCCAACCAGGGCGGATTTTGCGGCTGAGTAGTTTGCCTGAAGCGAGAAGCACCAGAGTTAACAGGGCTGACGAAGGGGAACGTTTCGAATGAGGAAGGGCGACTGCTGGGTGCACGCACGACACATGTGAAACACGGACCGTCACAGCCAGCTCATTCGCAGGCCTTATCTCAGAACTTCAGTATATTTAAGATAGAACAGACTTCACATATAAGTGTCCATATAGTCTCTAGAGATTTTCACCTAGCGGACGCCGGACCGTGAATGCACTGACACACAATTCATTCTCCTATAAGCAAGTCCGCGAATAAATCTACGTTGGCCTCTATTCTCACGCCAGCATCATGGCATCAGCGAACCGATCCTGGCGGCTAAGTACATGCGCAAATACAGTGCAGAAAGTCACGCGACTTCTAGCTTGCGCAGGGTCACGCTTGACCCGCTTCATCGCCTATTCAACGCAGATGGGTATCCCTTCAAATTCAAACAGGCGCGTCAGCATACTGCAGTCCTGCGTCTCGTGTGAAGATGCTTCAGCTCAGAATGCGCGTGCCCCGGCTGGAAACGTTGCTTACTTGTCCAAAGTTGCCGTACAAACCGGCAGCGCTGGCAGTCATAATGATTCGTCCGTACTTTTGCTTCTGCATGATGGGCCAGACTGCTTTGGTGCAAGCGTAGGCCCCCTTGACGTGCACGGCCATGACGAGGTCCCAGTCTTTTTCCGTCATTTTCATCAGTGAAGAGTCCCGCAGGACACCTGCGTTGTTGATGAGAATATCTACGCGACCAAAACGCGACATCGCGTGGTCAATGATCTTCTGGCCTTCGAGGACTGAGTCGTAGTTTGCAGCCGCTTCGCCGCCCTGCTTGCGGATCTCGAAAACCACTTTGTCCGCTGGAGGCTGGGCTGCGCACACAGAAAGCAAATCAGAGCCCCGGAACGAACCATATGAAACCAATTCCTCATTGCCCTGGTGAGCGGGAGTCCCGTAGACCGCTTTGGGTGTTGCGGACGTATCTGAGGGATAAATGGCAAAGGAATGGAGAGCTTGCGATATGGCAGCCTCGTGCTGGAAACGCAGAGGACATACAAAATCGAGGGTGAGCATATATGCTTCGCAGACAAAGCAACCTTCGGCCTATTACCCTTTGAAGTCTCATTGGCGGCACCGGAAAGAGCCGCGCCCACGTCGTTTACGAGGACTTTCGCGCCGCGAGACGCCAAGAGGAGCGCGTATGCTCGACCTAGACCTCCACCTGCACCTGGAGAGACAAAAACAGAAGCGGAAAGGCGCACGTTGTCTACCATGGAGGTGCAGTCGACGATGCGTTCCTTATCCTTCGAACACGTGTGAAAATGTACGCATGTTTTGATGCGACTCATATATGTGTTCATTCATCGACTTCATCAGGTCACAACACCACGTTTCTCACATCTTTACGGCCTGCAGTCTTCTGCCACTCGAGGCGTTCTGCCGGACCGGCGTCAACGTTAGTATCCGCAAAGAGTAAGAACCCATCTCTGCATCCGATGGTGAGATGTACAGACTCGCCTACTCGCTTAGCGGCGGTGACACATACGGTTTAGCGAATCGACACACTTTTGGCTTGGCTCTGTGCAGAAACGATGAACCAGTGGGAGCGACAAACTACTGGGTCGCCGAATCATTCTGGGTCATCTGTTCGGCAGGCTAGGTAGCCAAATCGGACCGCAGCTGTTAACGTAACCAGACCTACATGCTGAACCCCACTCGGTATAGGCTCGACAGGCTCGCACACACTCCTACCGTGGCACACGCAACTTCACCCATGGAATAATGCGTTCCGAACACACTTTGCTGGGAACGACACTGTCCTTATGAGACGTCCTTACACCGATGCTCTGCGGTATTGTCGCGACGCAAGACTTACCGGTGACGATCGCCACCTGCCCGTCAAAGCGCACAGGCATTTTGAAAAAAATAGGGAAAAGAGGGGGTTGAGGGAGTGTTCGCCAACGGCGAAGAAGCCACGCTTTTGAAGACGAGAGTTTGCTCGACAGAAAGTACTCGAACTCTCGTAAAGCGGCGGAGTATTAGCAACACAAGTTCGTGCCAGTTTCCGAGTTACTCAGCAAGTCAAGGGACGGAGCGAGTGTCCTGGTGAGGCATCAGATCAGCGAGACGCAGAAGCTCGAGGCCCAGACGGCAGTTTCGATTGCTGTGTGACACCCAGACTGCTTTCCATACAGCGCTGAGCTATTTCTTCAAACGACACCAAAGCAAAATATCTCTACCGACCCGCCTGAATCAAGTGCACTGAATCGCTGTTGCCTGCCCCCGAATCCGCACAAGGCTTACGCACACTGACAGAAAAAAAGTCTATTTTGCTCTTCTCCCCGCTGGGCGTTTTTGGCTCTCTGGTCGGCGCCTTCGGCCAAACGATGTACGGCAGACCAGTGGCGGCCATATCTGAGGGAAGCGGCTGCATAACTGTTCTGCTGTTCGGCACATTTCGAACGGGATAGTGCAGCGTGTGTGTGCTTTGGCCACAGAAGAGAAGAGAAACTGTTTCATTTACAGTGTGACCTGCCCTAAAGCGTTCTTTTTATGGCGGTCTCCCGGGCCACTACATATAGGACGTTGCTGAGCAATATCCGTCCCAACCACAAAGCACAGGGGCGCCGCCAGTGGTTCCTCACGACCCTACAGAGCTTCCGGTTACAGTCACTCATAGTTTCGGGGCTTGTTTATGGAGAGCCGGCAACACATACTCCAGTATACGGACACGGCAGCACACCTTTTCCGATGCTCAGTTCCAGCAACAACTCCCCCACATTTCAGACTGCGGTTTGTTAGCGGTGTTCGATTATCGGCGCTGAGCGCCTTAAACGTTGCATTTTACCGAGACTTGGCAGCGTCAGTATGGAGATACACATGTTGACAGCTACCTATGACGCGTACACATACGTTCAAGCGTGCATGGAAAACAGTGAAGCCGCGCACTGTGATCGCAGGAACTACATGGACAGGCCGCATTCGCGTCCACAGTAGCGTAAAAGCGACTCGCGTGGCTAGTATGAGATTGTCGTTTACACTTTCAGCTCCCTTCGACAATTCCGCCAATACGCAATCACACGCGGGTACCCGTGAGATTCGGTCGCCACTCTGCTGTCAAAAATCCTGGGTGACGCGAGCAGCTTTACGACAACCAAGGCCTTTGCAACGGCACCGCAGAGCGACGCTCAGATGAACCGCAGGGACATGCGCTGAACCCGTGTGGTTCTTGCCCCTTCCAGGTGCGTGGTTGCTTTTCGTAGTTCCCGCGCTGCCGCCGATTTAAGAACTCTAAACCATGTCTTTTCCGCTGCATGCTTTTTCGGTTCACGATTTAGGAATACACAGCCCGGCCTTCCACGTGTGGCGGAGAGCGCGTGACGACTAGAGAGATGCGGTACGCGTGTCCGCTGCATCGTTTCACAAACTTCATCCGTCGCTACCACCGTGGTAAGGAGACGCAATCCTGCGCTGGGGACACAGGGCTACGATGTGTGTTTTGTAGAAGGTTGGAAGCTCGCGTTTGACAAGACACTGCGACAGCGCGACAAATACTACACACGTAGTCATCGTACCCATTCTTCTCACAACAGTCGCTTGAATTATGCATCCCAATTTTCCTTTTTTTCGCTGTGCAGAGCACTGTGTGGGCACGCCAGACTATGCGGCGCCCCGGAATAAACTTTGGTAAAAAACTGAGAGGCGGCGTACCAGACGCTTCCTGTGTGGCGCTCTCCAGCAACTGCCACGCACACACTTGCCACAACGCGAGAATATGCGACAAAGTAGGAAGCTCAAACGTCCCTTCCCAGCGTACGGACGTGGCGAGAGGCGCGTCTGCCCATTGATAGACACACGCACATATTCCTCTGTATTGCATTGCCAAGTTTTCTGCGACCTTGCGATTCTTTTCTACTGGTAGCGATGGAGACGATGCGGCGCTTCGGCGCCTGCGACTAGAAAGCGCCCGTTCAAATAGGAGACACACCGGCGCTTTACCTTGGGAGAAACGCGCCTTGCACCGCCGGCTTGGGAGATAGAGATATGGGCTTCTGTCGATAGACCTCGTTTCACGCGACTCATTTTTCCGCCTACAGGCGCGTTTCAAAAGAAAGGGAAGCCGCAAATATGCTTTGCCGCCTGCGTCTGCCTCCATCTTTTGAGGCCCTGATGCTGGGGGCTGTGTGCGATCTCCCGCGACGCCCGCCCTGCGTCGCGCCTGTGCCTCGCCTGCCACCGGTTCAAGCGCAGGCGGCTGCTGCGACTGTGGAGCTTTAGCGCCTCCCTTTCTTCGCGTAGAGTCGCTTGCGTATGAAGGCGTCCAGCGTAATTTGGTTTTCCTCCTCGAGCAACTGCTGCTCTCTTCGCAGGCGCTCCTGCACGCGCTGACTCTGCGAGGCCTCGATCTGCGCGATTGTTTGCGAAGCCATGGATGCGAGACACTTCGGATTCGTTTCTTGGAAGACGAAGGCCGCCATGTGCTCGTCGAGATGAACCTGCAGATCTGACAGTTTCACAAGCGTGTTGCACTGCCGGCAAAGCACAGAGTCCTCACGCCTCTTGGGGCGCGACAGAGGCGCCTCCTCCAGCGTCTTCTGCCTCAGGCGCCCCTCTGCATGCGTCCGCGTGCTCCGCGGCGACAAAGAACGAGAGGGCGACGCGCGCGCCGACGCGGGGGACGAGGCCGCTGGCGCCACGCAAACGGAGCCGGCCTTGCCGTCTGCCTCGTCGCCCCTTCCTCTGTCGTCGAGCGCGATCTCTGTCTCTGAGTCGCTGCTGACTGGGATCGTCTCGGGCAGTCTGCTGCTGTCCTCGTCGTCCACCAACTCCGAAAAATCGCCGCCCAGCGACGCTTCCGCCTCCACGAGGGGCGGTCGCGGCGGTGAGCTAACCACCCCCAGGAGACCGGGCAAGGCGCCCGCCGGCGAGACCGCGGAAATCAGCCGCCGCCTCTCGCTCGTCTGCGGCCGGGGAGCCTCGCACGCGGCGCCGTCGCCCGCCTCGCGCTCTCGGCTGAGCTCGCCGCGCGCGTCGCCCTCGGGGGGGGACGGAGCCGCGCTCGGCGAAGCGGGGACGCGCTCGCAAGGCTGCGTCTCCATTTCGTCCTGCGAGTTGTCTGAAATGCACACCACGTCCAGGGAGACGCATCTCGGCTCGGCGGGGAAGTCCTCCACAGCGAGCGGCCCTTCGCGCAGACACGGAAATCCGTCGTCCAGGTCGTCATCCGGTTCGCCCGCGCACAGGCCGCCGTCACGCGAGTCTTCTGCTTCCTCGGTGTGGGTGATGTCGGCGACGCATGCGTCCCTCCCGAGGCCGCCGATCAGCCCGCCAGCGGCCCGGAGCCCTTCCGGCGCGTCGGGCTCTGCTGCAGCAGCCTCCCGCGCGCCCCTCGCGCCCTCCGCCGCCTCACTGCAGGCAGCGTCCGCGGCCGCGTCGCGGCTCTGCCCTCTCGAAGGCGTGGCCTTCCGCGGCGACAACGCGCAGCCGACAGCCGCGCGCGGCGCTGGGCTACCCGCTGTGCCCGCCTGAGGCATCTGGGCACTCGGCACCTCCCCCGCCGCACCCCCGCCGCCGTCTCCGCGGCCTTCCGCCTGAGGACCAAGCACGCTCGGGGTGGCCATTCCAAGGCCGCAGTCGGGTGCCGCCGTCGCCTCAGCCTGGCTCGCGGTCTCCCCACCTCGGGAGTCGAGTCGCGACGCGAAAGCGTCGCTTTCGCGCGCGCCTGCAGGGCGTTCGGCTCGTTCTTCTTTCGTGCCTAAGTCTGTTTTCATGTGTGCGTTGGACAGGCTTGAACCCCGTTGAGCAAAAGGACTTCGGCCGGCGCCGGGCTCGCTCAGGCCCACTGTCGCCGCCGCAAGTCCCTCCTCCGCCCCCGCTCGCCCGTCCTCTCCCTCGGCTGTTTCGCGCCGCTTCCGCCTCTGCAGCGGCGACGCCTCGGCCTCCCCCGGCGCAGTCTCCCCGGCCCCCGTCTCTGCGGGGGTCCCCGCGGACTCACGGGGCCTTTTCCTGGCGAAGAACTGCGTGATGCGGGGTGTCGCTTCAGGTAGAGCGTCCTCGAGGAAGTCTGAGACCGCGATGCCGATTTTTGAGCAGTTGGGCAGCCCCTCGGGGCCCCATTCCCGCGCGAGACGCAGCAAGGCCGCCAGCGTCGCGCCCTCAATCTGCTCCAGCGTCGGCGCCGCGCGCGGGGAGCTCGCAGGCGCGAGTGGACACGACCGGGAGATCTGATTCCACTGCGGCGCGCCCGTGCGGTAGTAGACAGCTGCAGCAGACAGACATCCGCAGACAGACAGATCCCGCCAGCTAAGGTGACGCGCGTGCGAAAAGAACCGGATACAACAAAGAAAAGAGACAAGAACAGAGACAGTGACGAGCCGCGCGGAATCCAAAAGGCAACCCAACACGCGCGAACCCCCCCAAAAACGCGCGTCGCCCCAAGCCAGCACCCCCACCCCCTGCCGATACACGAGCTCGCTTAGCCTCGAGAGACAAGGGGCGGGCGCGAGGCAGAGAGGCGCCTGCGGAGACGCCTGGCTGCATTAGGGCCCAGACCTACTCAGCGTCTTAGGGGTGCGGCGGTAGGACACGAACTCCTGCTCGGTGCGCCGCTGCAGCTCCACGCAGAGACCGGACAACCACTGCGCGAGGCCGCCTTTCTCAGATGCGAGGCGCGCAGGATTTCCCGCGTCGATTGGGAAGGACTTGAACGCGAGCATCGACTTGACGCGCAAGTTCGGCTTCACCGCGTCGCCGCCCTCCAGGTCGCCCCTGAAAAGAAAAGCAGAAGACAGCAGACACACATCAGCCTGCGGCGCGGCTGGAGGGCACGAGCCCGCAAAACCAAACAAACACTCGCCCCGTTGAGAGACAGCGCCCAGAAGGTGCAACAGCGGGCGACAGGCACCCGAACGAAAACAGCTGCGCGCGTCTGCGAAGCCTTGCTGGCCGCCTCCACGAGCGCGAGGACCCTAATACGACCGCTCAGGGCGCAGAGAGAGAGACAAAGAGACAGCCAGAGAGAGACGGAAGAGGGACGAATAGAAGGGCCGCCGCGCATGCGGAAGGATTCCCAGCGAGAAGAGGCAAATCAGCTGCATGGGCCCCCGACGAGAATCCAGAGGACGAGCGAGGCAACGCATGCGACCCGCCAAGCGCCGGCGCGGCAAATCCACGAGGCGGCGCCGGGCGAACCTGAGCATGCTGAAAAGACTCGCAGCCTCTTCGGCGCCGAGCTTCGCCTTGAGCACCTCGAGCGGCACACTGAGAAGATCACCGACGCGCGAGGAGTGGGGGAAAGCCTGCGAGATCTTCGCCCCCTTTTTGCCGCGCAAGCCCTTGAGGGAGCGGAAGTCGAGCGGCGCCAGAAAGCGCTCGGCTAGCGCGGAGGGGACGAGGACCTGCCGGTCAGGCTTGAACTGCGCCGACGCAGTCTTCGCAAGAAGCTGAAAAAGAAGAGACATAGACAAAGACAATGCGAGAAGGTGAACGCGGGAAGATGAACGCGGAAGGATGGACGCCACCCGCGCCGTCGTACGAAGCAGGAGTGAAGGCGAAGCAGGACGAAACCCGCAGACGCAGAGACCCAAGAGAGCGGGTGCGACAGAGAGGTCACGCGAGGCGACTGGAGAGACAGCCGAGGCGAGTGGAGGCCAGAGCGGAACGAGGCGAAACCTGAGAGAGACGCTGCGACTCCTGCGCAAGGCGAGGCGGCAGCGGCCGAACGCACCGCCGCGGCCCCCCACTTACCTTGCTGCGCGCCACCGCGCCGCTCATCGTGAACTGCGAGCGCTGCTTCACCGCGGCGCGTAAGCGGTAAAGCAGCACGCCGCCGACGAGGACCCAAAGCAACTCGAGGGCTTGGGCGCCGCGGCTTCGCACCTCGTTCAGAAACAAACTGAAAAACAAGTCGACATCCGGGGGATGCGTCTGGTAGCCAGCTTGAAAGCTACACTCGCGCGGCCAGTATGGCGCCACCGAGGCCGCGGGCGTAGAGGCGCGCAAAGCGCCTTCAGAGGGACGCCAGACGCCCGGCGACGCGGCGGCGGAGGCCTCGCCTCCCTGCGCGGGCGCGTGCGTCGCAGACAGCGGCGAGTTCACTGTGGGGGCGGCGGCAGGTGGCTCTGCGGCCTTCAGGCGAGGCACCACAGCGAGGTTGACATACGCCTGGTCGTCCAGGAGCTCTGGCAGAAAGACGCCGAGCGCCTCGCGGATGTCCTTCCCCCCCTTCGTGCCTCCGAGCCAGGCGAGAAGCAGCACGGCCTGCGTCTGCAGGTCAGGCAGCGGAGGCGCTGCCTGCGGTGACGACTGGGCTCGCAGAGTGGGCTGGGGCGGAGTCAGCGCCGCGGTGCTGAGCGCGCAGTCGCGGTTCGCGTCCGCTACAGGAGGCGCCGACCCTCCTGGCGACGAGAGGATAGGCTCTGCCTTGGTCTGCAACGCATGTGCGCCGTCCCCCTCGGGAGCGCCGCAGGCGTCCAGGCGCGACTCAGGAGTCTGCAAGGAGGACGAGCCGCGCGATTCAGGGGCTTGAGAGGCTTTCAAGTGGTGAAAGAAGGGCGCAAGGAGCTCTGCAGTTTGGCTGGTGAGGTCGAGATACACTTCGTCGATCGAGGCGCGCTCCACGCAAGGGCACTGCTCCACGAGTAGCGAAAGGACCTGCATTCAGCGATGAGATCGCACGCCGAGACCGGACTGCAGATGACATGGAGTCCGCCTGATTCTCCAGCCATGAGCGCGAGCTGCAGCAGGAGGAGAGGGGGGAGTCGAAGTCGCAATCTCGCAAATCACCTGAAGCGTTTGAGGGAAAGAGATGCCGAAAGGGCCGTGCCGGCGCGCAGCGACCGGGCGGAGAAACGCGAGTGTCGAGAGATCTTACTTCATCTGAGGCCAGTCTGTATCGCGCCAGCGACACCTTGTCCGAGCCTCTATTGCCCGTCGTCTGCGCAAGAGAGACAAAACAGACGAGAAAACCCCTCGACGCGACGCCCAGTCTACCTCCCCCGAGTCACGCGCCCACACGTCGCTGCGGGGGTCACGAGATCGCCACTCCACGACTCCCAATCGCGACAGAAAAGAAGGACGGCAAAACAGCGGCTGAGACCGCGACAACAACGCATGCCTTGGACAGAGAAACAGACGGACGTATGCAGACTGCTCAAAAGACGCTACGCCGTCAACATTCTGTTCGGTGTGGGTTTACAACGTGCTGGGGAAATGAAGGCCGAGACTTGAACTGATTTCTGCAGGCCGTATCAGCAGCGGCGCAGGCAGTGTCCTCGCGCACATGTTCAACGCGACCGCGAGGCAGCCCCATTACCGAAAGGGCAAATGCGAAAGCTAAAGCGAAGCCCGGCAAAAAACACACACGCCGCTGGCTACAAGGGCCTATGCACATCCCTACACATCTACACACATGACTACATATATATATATATATATATATATATAAATATAAGTGTGTACATCTACATAGATATAAACACACATGTCTACACATGTACATACATAGATATACGTTTATGTGTGTATATATCTGCACATATATAGACTGACACATACTGAAGCTGTGCTCTACTTACGAAGTCGGAGAAGGTGACTTTGGCTCGTTTGTCGCCGCGAAGAGCGAGGCACGCCGCGCGCTCGAGCGGATTTCGGTTGTCTGGTGGACCGTCGGGAGGCGGCGCCTCTGGGGCCTCGCACGCGCAGCCAGGCGACGCAGAAGACGCGGAAGAAGCAGCCCGGGGAGCAGCTGCAGACGCCTCTTCTGCCGCGACGCGAATTACGTCAACGTGAACGATGTGGACCTGTGGAAACTTCTGCGAGATTGCGCTGCAGCGGTCGCCGCGGCGAATGCCGAGCCGCCGAGCCGGGTAATTCACCGCAATGGCAGACTGCCACTGAGCGCAGAATCAAGGAGACACCTGAGAGAAAGGAAACTGGAAACCTGCGCCGAACAGACGAGGAAGCCGCCAACAGCGACCCTGCACTCGGCGCACACTGTCGCTTGCCAGCTCGAAGATAAGGACACGAACAACGCACACGCCTTGTTCAGATCATCGCCCCCGCGGGAGCGCGCGACACGGGTGTCAGAATCGCCGACGGGGTGTACGTACACCTGAGGAGACCAGCCACGCACCTGGCGAACGACGAGAGGCTCGGATCGCGGGATCCCCAGTCGGCGGTGCTCCACTTGGCAGTAGAAGCAGTCCTACAAATCCACAGTAACGAACGACTCTGGAACCTTCATCTGAGAAAGAAGAGAAACTATCTTCTCCCTGCCGCAACGTATGAGTGTCGAGGTGTATGCACAGGCAGGGACAGACAGACATAGACATGCACGCAGAGGAATTGCAGACACGTTTCCACGAGGCTTCCTCAAAGGTGGAAGTTTCTCGGCGCCATGGCCGCGTTAGTCGCGAGGCGGCCAATGCTGAGGCACTCGCGCGCTTAACCCTAAACGCGTGACGACGTAAATCAAGTAGAGGAAGCAGGTGATAGAGAACTCGTGGAAGATGACATGACAGAAGAGAAAGTGACGGCGTTCGCGCCCGAAAAGAAAACGAAGGACCTTAGAGATCGGTGCACAGCGGGGCGAATGGTGAGCAGGTCTACAGATGCACGACATAGGAGCAAGGCGACGAAGACAGGGATGCCTTTTGGCGCGTCTTTCGGCGCATCTTCGGAGGAATCGGTGCTGTGTCTCGAGAGAAAACTGAGTACGGGGTTCCTACCAGGTCTACGTGAGCAAGGACTGGGACGTGGCACCGCGCGTCGCCAAGCGTCGCCATCCTTTCAGAGAAGCCCTTCGAGAGACTTGCAGAAGCGCAGAATAGAGAGAGGCGAGGAGAGAAAGGCGAGACACCAACGCCGACTCAAGCGCGGGGCGACTCGCAGCCAGCGAGAGGCCGGAAGCAACGGCCGCCGCGAAGGAGGCTGGACCAAAAGGCTGCGAGAACTGGAAGGAGAAAATGATGAAGGAAAAAACTCCTCTACTTGCGAGACTTTAGTCCATTTTCCTCCCTCTGCGCGAGACACGCGCGCGGAGACACGAAGCGAGCGACGCTTCTCGGTCACCGAGCACGACTCGAAAGGCCATCAAACCACGCAAACACAGAAGAAGAAAGAATATGCGTGATGGCCGCAAAGCGAAAGGACAGAGTCGAAGGCGACGGTGCTGCGGAGGGACTGCCTTGTCTTGTGCGGACATGGTTGCTCGACAGTAGCAGCTGTCTCCCTTTCTTCTTGTATGCGCAACCTCGCGGAGTTGGCGATGCCAAGCGCCCCTAAGACATGCGTCTCAGCCAGGTTTCGAGACGCCCGCGAAGTTATCGGCGCCCTGTCCTCCAAGGCAAGCATTTTCGAAGCGAAAAACTCCAGACAGAGAGCCCCAGTTGGTCAGCGAGCGCCTCCATTCTCCCTACACACGTTGTGTCTCGCATGCGTACGGCCGCATGCGCCAACAGAAGGCGCTTCGCCGCAACTCACCAAACCTGTTGAGCTCACACGACCTGTAGTACGTTTTTTTTTCCTTTTGAAGCTACCAAACGGTTTTAGAATGCCTTCGGCGTCGTCCGCCCTTCTCTCGCAGGAGGCCCGTAGGCGAACGCGTCGCTTAGTTGCGCCGCGGGCCGCCACAAAGAGGATTCTGCGCGGCGTCGCATGCTGTCAGACGTTCCAGCGAATTCAGAGAGCGAAGTGAAGTGTGAGCGCACTCAGGCGTCGTCGGAAGGGCACTGCGTCCAGTGGAAAATGACGAGGCAGACGCAGAGTTAGCGTGCCGTGAGGTGTCGCCTGCAGGCGTGTTGAACAGGACGCGCCCGCCACGGTCCAACCGAGGCGACGTCTAAACTTCTCGACTGCGCGCTTGCAGTCTGCACCTCTTTCGTGCTTGCCAAGCCTTCCGTTCGCCTCTTTTTGCGACGGCTGTCGTTGCTGTTTCCCCGTGTTTTGTTTTGCTACTGCGTCCTTCTCCGTCTCCCTTTCCCTCTCTCTCTCTCTCTCCTGTCGTCGTGGTTGTCTGCTTTCTGAATGCCTTCGTTGGGTTTCTCCAGTCACAGTCTGCGGGATGTCAGCGTCTGCCCTCGACGCGCACGCGCAGAGGATCTGCGAGGGCCTGCAGGCGAAGGGCCTGCTGGCGACGCCTGAGTGGACGCGCCGCGAGTGCCGAAGGTTGCTTTCTTCTCCGCAGTCTTCTCCTCACTTTTCGTCTGCCTCTTCGACCTCGCGCGGCACACTCGCCTTTCCCGACCTGACCGAAGAGAAACTGGGAGACGCTTTTCTGCGCTCGGAGTTTGCGGAGAGCGCGCAGCCGTCGCTCCCGGCAGGCGTCTGCGCACTCGAGCGGGGAGCGCTGGAGGGCGTGCACTTGTTGGAGGTCTTGGAGGCCGCGAATCTGAACGAGAGTCGCAAGGCCCGCACGCGCCTCGCTCCGAGCAAAAACCGGTTTCTGAAGGTAGTCCTCAGCGACGGCCACACCAGCGTCGCAGCCGTGGAGTATCGACCGATACCGGCCTTCAGCGAGGCTACGCTGCAGCCGGGAGCGAAACTCCTCGTCTGCGGCGCGCCGCCAGTCCGACGGGGGCTCGTCTTCCTGCAGCAGGCCCACGTGCGCGTCGTTTGGGGCGGCGCAGCCCCAGCTGAAGAGGCGGCGGGCGCCGGAGAGGCGAAGGAAGAAGCGCCGAGCGCAAACCGCGCCGGCGGCCGCGTAGACGCGAAACGAGAGACGGTGGTGGCGGAGCTGGACCCCACACGTCCTCTCGCAGAGCGTCCCTACGCGGCTTCATGCGCGTCTTCTGCGGCGGCCGCAGAGGACCCCACGCCGGCGATACGAAGCGAAAAAATTCGGCAGGCAACTCCGCTGTCCAGCTCGCGAGACGGGAGGCAGCTTTCGCTTCGCAGTGAAGTTCGAGGGTGTTTCGTCCCTGAAGCCGCCAGTTTTGGCCGCCCGCCTAGCGAGCGACTGCGAGGCGGAGCCCCGAATGGGGTCGCGAGCGAGGTGCACGTCTCGCGACCCCAAACCGCTCTCTCGGGAGTGTCGGCGTCGAGAGTACATACATCTCGTCGCCATGGCGGCGACGCCATGGCGACGAGGTGCGCGCCGACTGCGGCCGACGGCGCTGGGCATGGGGTACCTGGGGGCCCACATGCTGGCCCTGGCCCCCGTGCTTCTTCTGCGTTGCCTGTTCACTTGATGGAGCGAAATCGCACGGCTGCCGCCCTGCCCATGGAAGACGCAGACATCGAGGAACTCGCCGACCTCGCCCTGGAGGACTTGGAAGACCTCGCGGTCTCCGGAGAAACATTTGCGGGGGCATTCGACTCGGTCTGCGTCGTGGCCAGCCCGAACAGGGATGCTGCTTCAAGTGAGGCCAGCTCGCGAGAGAAAGCGTGCAGCGGCGCGACGTCCGCTGCCTCACACAACCCAGCGCTTCGTCTCGCGTGTGCGGCTTCGAATCCTGCGCGCGCGGCGACAGGTCCTGCGGGCGGTCGGCGGGTGTCTGTACACTCGGTCTCGTCAGAGAGTGCAGAGGAAGCAGAGGCGGGGGCCCGCGAGGCTCGGGCGCCTAGACAGGCGCGAGCGTCCCCTCTCCGTGAGGCTCCAGCGGAAGACTTCGAGGACGCGAAGGGGCGTCGGCTGCCTGTAGACTCGAATTCGTCCTCTTCGTCGAGCGAGGCCTGCGTGGCAGCTCGCTCCCCGCCTTCGCTCTCGCCGTCGCCCGCGCCACCTCGAGGCCTGCCGGTCAAGAGCCGGGCTACGCGAGAGGAACCGCCGTCTGAGTCCGAAACGCCCAGCATGAAAGCCTCGGCGCTCTCCTGCGGCAGAAACGCAAGCGGCAGTCGGGAGTGGTGGGTCTTCGCGGCCGTCACAGATGCCAAGTGGATGACAGGAGTGCGAGAAATCCAGGGGCGAAAACGCGTGTACTCGGAGAGAGGGCAGTTTGAGAGTGCAGCCACCGGCCCCGCGCCTGGTCGCCCTGCAGCGGGCAAGTGTACGTACACCGCAGGGGGGCTGTGGCGGCTGGCGCTGTCTGATGGCTCGCTGAGCGGCTACGTGGCGTTTGTCAGAAACGATCTTTTGCCTGTTTTACTCCCTGCCCTGTGCGCCGGGGGCGCCGATGGAGTCGTGGACGCGGCGCACTCGGCGCATTCTTCTCCGCTTGCGAGCGTTTCCCGGGAGGTGGTGAAGCTCGCTCTGCTTTCTCTGCAGGGTCACTTTCGGCTGACAGGCGCAGCTGAGACGTCCCTCTGGCCCGGCGAAACCCTGAAAAAGGAGCCGCGCGTCGCCTCAGCGTCCGCCAGGCCGCCGGCGACTTCTCCGGAGCCCGAGGGGGCGCCTGCTGGGGCCACGAGGGCGGGGGGCGAATTCGCGTGGCTCGTCGTCTCGGGGTTTGAGACACACCTCAGCGTGTCTGACCTAGACAGAGAGCTGTCGGAGCTGCTGGATGCCTTCGATGCACAGTGCATCGACTTAAAGTCCTCTGCGCAAACTGGAGGCAGCGCGCAAACAGCGAACAACCACGAGGCCAAAGGCAGAGAGTCACCTCAGGCTCGAAGCTCTAAGGGCACACACTGAACGCGGCGACGGGATTCCCGCCTTTTTTCCTAGGTTCGCTGTCAGGTTGCCGGGAGAAGAACGACTTCCACACTGAAGCCTGCTCCTTCATCGATTGCTGCGTGCGGATGCCTCTCATCGTGGTTGCTCCCGAGCTGTAATTGCACATATTCATCCTGGATATACAGGCATATATCCATATATATATTTTTCAATACTTGATGTGCAAGGACGTCGAGGCATGGCCTGCAGTACCGTGAAGGACTTTTGCCGAGGACATCGGGCCCATCCACACGCATGTGAACCTAGATGCTTCACTAGACCTACCTAGCACATCGGTGCACGCATTCACACATGTATGTATGTACTTATTTATTTATGTCGTGTACGACTATGTGCGCATAGTTGCCTCTGTCTACGGCGCACCGCAGACGCGACTTCCGTCGCCCCAATCTGCGCGACGCGAGGCTGTGTTTTCGGATTGCATTCTACGCAGGAAGCACAAGCCCATATATATACCTGCATATATATATATATATATATATATAGCATGCTAGCCGTCTAGTATATGGTGCGAAGACGCGTTGGAGTCGCCGTCAGCTTCTCGAGAAAAATTTTAGCCTTCTTTTTGCATTTCGTGGATAGAGAGAAAGAAACGGCAGCCATGTAGGAGTTCCCTGATTAAAACGAATCCGGTTCGGGGGAGCACTAAACATGCCTTACTGTCGCCGCCGCTGACACGTTGAAAGCACCCAATGATCCCAATGAAGCGAAAAAAATCTCAAATTACAACACTCGTACGCAGGTACTGTACACCGACTTGCATCTCTGCGACACCGGCAGAGATAAAACGAACACTGAAGCGCCTGACCTGGCGCTTAGCGGCCATTCGTCGCTGCATATCGGCTGTCGAGTCGGACTCTCAGCACTCTTGTAGCGCATCTCCGTAGAAACGGAATAGGAGTGCCAAGCCTCACAGTCTCGCCGCAGCAGAATCCTTCACCATTTCGCAGTGGTCGGCATTCCACCGTTTCTCCTCGCCTCGACTCCAAAGACGCCAGAGAGGACCGATGTTTTTTCAGTCCGCAACTCAGCATGCCCGGTTGTCTGCCGGTCTGTCTCCGCTGAAAAGACGGCGCATGGCGGAGACAAGGGACAAGCAAGAGGTGACCGAATTCTCCTAGTTATCTCCATATTCAGGCTTCTTCGGGACGTCGGAGCAGGCGCTGGGGTCGGCCTTCGAGTCCTTCTGCGGCTCCTGCAGCCGCTGCGACCGCGCAGCTCGCAGGGCCTCGTTTTCTTCCATGCGCTTTTCGAGCCAGGGCTTATAAGCGAGCCATCCGCCAGCAATTCCCGACGTCACCGCCACCCCGAGTTGGACGAGTTTCTGCGGAAACATCTTCGCCAATAAACCGTGTTTCCCGGGCTCGCCAGCTAGCGGTGCACCAGGGTCACTCAGGTGGCCGCCGTGAGCGGTGTATGTACACCCGCAAGTTCCCCAGAGTCCATACAGTGACAACACGACTCAAAACAAAACTGGTTGGCAGGAATGTTTAAAGACCCTTAAGATAGCGGATTCTTTTCAGAGGAGTAAGTAGGCAGCCCCGACGACTCGGACAAACGCGAAGACTGGACCGACGGCAGACGAGTCGTCTTGCATGCAGCATCCGGGAAAGTCGTCGTCGAGGTGTACGTACAATGAAAGACGAAGGGGCTTGACGTCCTCCAAACTGCAGCGAGAAGAGCAGAAAATGGAGATTCTGCTGCCATGACACCAGCCGTGTCTTGAAGGCCCATAAGGCTGGTACACGGATGCAACCGATGCGAATGAAGGTGGGCGAAGCTGATTTATGCAGCGAAACGAGATTTCAGCCTGCCGAGCCCTTTGCTGTCTTCGAGGGAGAAAACAGCCGAAACAAAAGTGTGACGAGACACTTGGAAGCGCAAACGAGGGGCCAGCCGGGGCCTTCGTTTCCCAGATTGGTCTGAGCAGTAAACTCGGAAAATCGGCGCATGCATGCACACACAGAAAAGTCCCAGCGGATTTCATCTGTTCCGCTCGTCGATTGTTGTGGGGCAACGAAAAGAGGAAACGCGAGTGAATTTTACTCTTGCGCGCTTTTTCCCTTCGTTCCCTATGTCCTCTGAAGCGGAAAACTCGAGAGGAGCAGTGGGGCCTTCAAACGGTGTGAGTCTCGTTTCTCTTTTCCGCCACTCTGTCCCTTTTTCTGTCGGCCAGTCTACGCAATTGCAGCTTGAGAGCCAACAGATGCTGGTCGTTCTTCCCGCGTTTAGCTCTTTTTCCTTATCTTCGCTAGTTCTATCTCAGCACGCACTCTACTTCTTCCTCCCGTGCGGCCTTCCGTTTGGGCTCCTGCCTGCTCAGGGGCTGCGCACATCGAGCGGCTGACTTCGCGCGGGTCCTTGTTTCTCCGTTGCATCTCTTGCAGGTTTTCTTCTCCTCGAGACGAGTTCGCCGAGAGGGGGCAGCGGCGCAGGCCGAGCTGCTGCCGCGTGTGCTATAGAGACTCGGCGCCGCTCAGTAGACTGGCAAAGACTCATGCCCGCCAGCGGCTGCGCGGAGTGAATTGGGAGGAGAGGCCTGCGTCGGCTTCTTCGCCGCAGCAAGACGCTAAAGCTCCACTTCTTTTCCGCTGAAGGAACCAAAGGCTCCAGAGTGTTTTGTGGCGCAGTTCGTATCTTCGGATCGTCCTCACGCGAGGATCAGGCTGGACGATGGCGCGTCCTGTGGCAGGGGATGATGGAGGAAATTTGAAGGGCGCGGAGTCGCGGAGAAGCAAGCGCTTCTTTGCGGCCGCGAAGGCTTTGGGGGATGCCGAGGCTGCCGCGTCGTCCGATGGGGAGGATGCAGCGAAGACGAAACGCATGAAAGTGAGAATCCAGAGGGGCGTCCGCGCGGCTGCGCCCGAGTCGGGAGCTGTACATACACCCGAGGAGACCAAGCGGCGGCCAAAACCGAGTTCCTCCGCAGGTTCCGCGGCGGCTGCGTCGTTGATCCCTGACGAAGTTCGGGAACTGGAGAGCATGCTGTTTGGCGCCAAGGCGCGTCCCGCGGAGGCGTCTCGTCCGGCGAAATTACGGAAAAAGCAAAAGACCGCCGCCCGCGCCGCGGCCGAAGAAGAGGAGGCAGACTCTCGCGCTGCCGGCCGCGCCGGAGACAATACGCGGCCCCTGAAGAAGCGCCGTGGAGAGGCGAGCGCCGCGGATGGCGAGGGCGCTTCTGGGGCGTCGCCCAGCACGGGGAGGGAGGAGCGAGAGGCAGGGGACGAGTCCTGCGAAGGCGCGAGTGACGACGAGCGCGAAGCGGGTGCAGCTCGGCCTCACACTCGCGCCCGCGCGTGGACCGATCCAGACGACAGTCGCGTCTCGGTGAATCTGCGAGTGAACCCAAAGCTGCGCAAGCTGCGCGACACCGAGAAGGACGAAACCGTGGACGGAGAGAACTACCAGGCGCGCCTCGCCCGGCTGCACAAGAAGCTCGTTCAGAGTCGCTCCAGCGTCAGCTGGGTGGAAAAGGCCCGACAGCGGAAACGCAAGGCTGAGGAGAAAGGGGCCTTCGACGCCGACCAAGCCGCGGGCTCCGATGCCAGGTAAGAGAAACAACGCGGAGCGTGGGCGTCGCCCCCGAGAGGAGAGCCTGCAAAGCGATGTCTTGAGACAGCCGTCGACTCCGGATGGCGTGACTCTCCCTGCGCCCGCGGTACGAGGTGAGGCGAGCCACGATCGATGCAGTGGGGGCTTCACGAAGGCGCGACGCAGACGCGACGTCTCGTGACAAAAAAAGCGGCTTTTGCTCAGTGAAATGGTTTAGGCCTCTATTAGCTATAGTTCTTTCGCTCTGTGTTGCGGCGCTCTTTTCTCGTCTTTTTGCAGCGACGCGGAAGCGACGGGAATTGCAGCGCAGCTGACGACAAAGACTGGGCAGAGTATCGCGGGCATTCAGAGCAGTTCTTCGGTGCTTTCCTCGAAAGGCCTCGCACGGCGTCTCGCGCGCCAGGAGAAGAAGGCAGGCACGCTGCTCGCTGACGGGAGAGAGGGAGAACGCAGCCTGATCGCGCCGCGAAAAATCATCATCCACCGACTCGAAAACGCCAACAAAGCGGAACCCAGCGGGTGGGTCACGCGACTTCGCGCGCGTCTGCAGGAGAGCGGCGTGTATGTACACCGCACACCGGTCACCGTCGCTCCGTCACTCCCCGCATCAAAACGCGTGTTTCCGCTGATCTCTCTGGGCGGGCTTGAGGGAAGGCTGTCGGTTGATGTTTCCGCGCGGGAGAGGCTATTTGCGGCGTGACCAGCTTCGTGTAGGAGTTTGTTTTTTGATCTGTAGCGCCGCGTGTGCGCCAAAGTCCAGTCTGGCGGCGTGCGCGGTTTGGATGCGTTTTGCAGAAGCACGATTGCTGCGCTCGAGTTCCACCCCCGCAGCTCCCTGCTGATGACTGCCGGCCGCGATCAAACTCTGCGCCTCTTCTCCGTAAGCTCGAGAAAACACACATCCGCCAGGAAACGCGCCTTTTTGTCACTCTCGTGGCCTGTCACCTCTGCGCAGGCAGACAACCTGCACGCACCCACTTTGTAAAAAGGGCCTGCCTAAGGCGACCTCCCCGTCGCGCATATGCGCACTTATATTGAATGTATGTATATATGTATATAAATATATATCAGGGACTCTACAAAGGTGCGCGGGAATACATATGTACACATATGTATATATATATATATATATATATATATATATATATATATATATATCAGTAGATGTGTATGGACGCAGCTAGGCTGAGATGGGGCACACATACGCTTGAGCGCAAGAAGTAGCCCATTTGTGCAGACGTGGACGCGTCTCCGTGTGTGACGTGTGTTGCTCAGGTTGATGGAAAGGAGAACAAGAAAGTTGAGTCGATTTTCTTCCGCGATTTCCCGATTCTCGCCGCGCGGTTCACGCGCCACAACCACGGAGGCCAGGTCCTCGCCATTAGCAACGCGAATCGCTCACTCGCAGAGTACGACCTCGAAACAGGGTATGTGATCTCAAAACTCCAGAACTAGCAAACTCAGATGGACGCTTGGGGGTTCCTGAGGCGTCGCGTTGCCTGCGCCACGACCGGACGCGCATGTCCAGCTCGCCGGGGCCTTCAAGGGGCCTGCGTCGCTCACAAATCGGGTGGGAGTCCTCTTAATTAAAAGTGAGGCAAGGCGCTGCAGCCCGCAAGCGGCGAGAGGGTGCCCTCAGGCGTGGCTGGTTCAGAAGTCTTTCGCTGACCGGGTTGACTCGCGTGCCTCGTGTGTCTGGATGGGCGGCTGCTCCACAGGAGTGGGTGACTCCCCACGCCTCGCGCGAGGCCTCGGGCCTTGTGACATGACGGGCGCCGACCTTTCTCTTTGGTGTCGTCTGGCGTTTTGCGCGGATTTCATTGTCGCGTCGCGGCGGTGGGGTCTCCGGTTTATTCCGCACCCCGCTCGCCTTTATTCATGCGATCTCAATCTAAGCTTTTATCTCATATCTTCGGGGTCTTTGTCGCGCTTGTGTGGGCGGGCTCGCGGTTGCTTCAGCTTGCGCCGGGCGGACTCGTTACGTCCCACGGACTCAAGCAGCGGCTGTTTGGGGTGTTACCTTCACAGGAAAGTCGAGAAGATCCCAGGCATCGCAGGCCGGCAGCAAGAACGCTGTTTTCACTTCCTGGAGATGGGAGGCGGGCGAGGTGCCGACGACGCAAGCAGCTTCCTTGTCACGCACACCACCTTCGCCGTGGCCTCTGCGGCCTCTCAGTGAGTCATGCACAGAAACAGATATTCCAGCCCTTTTCGTGCCTCACGCGAGATACCAAACAGGCCCTAACACACCGGGCAGAAGCGCTGGTTTCGCTTCACAAGGTGCAAGTCAGCGATTTAGAGTTTAGGGGTAGGGTGGCGTATTGCTTTTGCAGGACAGAGCACTCGCTTTGCGGCGGTGGCGCGTAGCAGCCCGTCCGCACGTGGATGCGAATAGTGGTTTGTAGGGTTCAGGTAGAAGCTGAAAGGCTGGAGGGCGCGGGGCGGGGGAGGGGTCGCTCGCTCTCAGGCGTGCTTCACCGCGACCGGTTGGTTTGCTTTTTGCAGGGATGTGCTGCTCTGCGACGCACGATCGAAGCGACTTCTCAACGTGTTTTCGATGAACGCAAACGTTGCGGTGAGGGGTCACCTGCCCGATGTTGCAGCGCGCGTGACCGCCACGGATGTGCTGCAGCAAGGGGCTTTCGCGATCGCGGCGGAGACAGTGCACAGCGGGAGGGGGGGGGGGGGGGGGGGGGGGGAGCTCGTGAGCGGATCTCTCCCTCTGTCGGGTTGCATCCTCCGCAGGCAGATGCACGGAGGATCTTGCGAGAATACTTGCAGAGGTCACCTTTTTGAGAGCTTAGAGAGTTCCAAACGTGCGAGAGTCGCCAGCAGGGCGATACATCTGTATGCCCGTGGAGTGACCGCTGCGTTTCATAGCCGATGGCGGCGCCGCACGCGTCCCTCGAGCAGCCGCTGAGCGACGGCCGTACGCTATCTCGGTCCCTTCGTTGATTATTCTTTTTTTCGCTTGTTTGCCTCTTCTGCATGCAGGCCATTGCGTACCACCCAACGAAGGCGTCAATCTTCACCGCAGACAGAGACGCCTTTGTGAGTCATCGGGCTGTCGGCAAAGCGCCGCTTAAATTCTAACCTTAGCCGCGCGAGGCAACCGCTCCTCCGGGGTCTAGTAGGATCAGTGGCGGCGTTTTCGGCGCTCACTCAAAACTGGCACCGGGCGTCGCGATCTGTACAGGAACCGCAGCCCGCTGCCAGCCTCGAGTGTAACATTTTTCGGGTGCCATGTATATATATGTGCGTGCACACGGCTTTATATTCGCTTACGGCTACGCAAGGACAAGGGCTGGGCTATGTGAATGCCTGCCGCGAATGCGCATGCATGCATATCATTTCTTGGTTGTCTGCGGTGTTGTGCGTGTTCCTGTGCAGATTTATGAGTGGGACCTCCGCGCTGGCGACTGCGTTCAGAAGTTTCAAGACACGTCCTGCCTGCGCCTGACCTCATTGGCGGCCTCGCCGTGTGCAAGTCTGTCCTCCACCTATCAGCCGTCTTCTGTCTTGGCTACCGGTAGGTCGCAGCGTCAAACTGGGGAGGGGGGGGGGGGGGAGGGGGAAGCGGGGGCTAGAGATCTCATTTTGCGGGTGAAGCAACCGCGTTTTAGGATTTAGGGTTAGGTTTTAGGTTTATGTGCACGTTCGCTCATGCCTACGCATGGGTGTGGCTCCCCGAGATCTAGGAGCTTACCGAGTGCTTCAGAAAAGCCAGGATACCGACGCGTGTGGGGACGTCGGCTGTGGAGACAGCCACATGTGTAGCGGTCGGAAGGACTCGCACGGCGTGGCGAACGTAGAGGTGCGTCATTCGGTGGCAGCTGCAGTATATCTTGGTTAGGCCTGATCTCCCTGGACTGTGCTGCGTCGGTGTGTCCTCTCTAGGATCGAAAACCGGCTACATCAACCTCTTTTCTCTCTCCGCTGCTGACTCCATTTCCAGTCAACCCGTCAAGGTAGGCTCAGTGGCAGCTGCTGGAGCGCCTTCCCCGTCGGCCTTGGCTTGGGGCTCCAAAATCCTCCGGGGTGACAAGAAATTCGCAGCATGCGGCTGTAAATGCCTGTGGGGCGGCATACTGCGATCGAGATCCCTTCTGTGGTCGCGTTGAGATTCGTTTGCTGCGTGGAGGCGCGGCGCTTGGCAGCGGAAAGGGGGCGGTCTCCCGCGTCTGTGCGAGGCGCGCCTTCCGCGATTTCGGTAGGTGTCTGACTTCTGTCGTATTCTAGGGACTAGAGTGTTTCTGTGTATGCGATGTGAGTGAGCGACTCTTCTTCGAATACGTTTCGTGGAAAACGCATGTATCTAAGGGTCCTGCGAGTTGTCGCGTCGCGCGGCGAGCCGCCTTCGCGCCGCGGGCCCGACTCATTTGTGTGGGCTTGGATTTCGGCGTGCGCAGGAGCTCGGGAATCTGACTACTGGCGTCAGCACCCTCGCCTTCCATTCCTCCAACCAGTTGCTCTGCGTGGCGTCGAGGTGGAAGAAGGACGCTTTGCGGCTCGTAAGTCTGGCGTTCCCCATCTTGGAGGCCCTTCGAAGCGGTACAGTGAGGCTGAAAGACCGGCGCACGCAAAATAAGTTCGATCGGAATCGACAAAGTGCAAAGTTGTTTTATTTCAGCAGGCCAACGGGGAACGGCGGATCCATGAGGGTTGCGAATTTAAACCGCTCGAGAGGCGGCAGCACGGGCGTACCCGGGGATGCTGTTTGCGGCGAGCCCCCCAGCTGTTGAGGAGCTCGGCAGGCATTTAACGCGTAGTAGATCGTATCCCTCTGGGTTGTAGATGAGTCTTCGCGACGGGGCCTTTCCACCGGGCGCTGCGAAGTGCAGCCGGACGCCTTACAGGTCTGTTTCTAATTGTGTGTCGCTTTGCGTGTTTAGGTTCACTTACCCTCTCACACTGTTTACCAGAACTGGCCGACGGAAAAGACGCCGCTGCGCTATGTGACAGCCGCTGATTTCAGGTGAGTGGCCCTGATGTGCAGCCGGTCGTCATTCGCGCTCGAGTATCGCAGGTCTTATTTTGATTTGTGCCTGTTTGAGACGCCTTTGCTGTTTTTTCGTGCAGATAGTGCATATTTCACACGGCACACAGACACTCCTTGTGCGACATGGCCCCGTGACAGATTTTTATCCGTGTAGATTTCTGCTCCGCCGTCGAAGTCAAGATTCCCTGTGGATTGGGAGAGCGCTCAAGCGAAATGGCTTCTGATGTGTGACTCGTATCCCTCGTTTTTGTGGTGTTCATGCGGATCTTCTCAGCTGCAGCGGTGGTCTGTTGGCTATCGGCAACGATCGCGGACACGCATTGCTCTACCAGATCAGGCATTTCCTGTGAGCGCCCTTCGGCGGCGCAGCCACACGTTTGATAGAGTTAATTTTGGTGGCTGTTGCACGTGAAGTCCTTTTTCCTTCCGATAGGAGAGGCCCACGCGTAGATGCCCAATTTCGGTGAACTAACCCTTTACGGACGTTATAATTCCTCATAATTTTTGTTTGCAACTCGCCTGCTTGTAGCGCGCTCGCACACAGGCTGTCGCAGCACTCCAGAGTCCTGACACACCGGACATCTCTTCTCACTGATGCCCAGTACCTGCACGACGCTCCATGCGTAGCCAGTGGCTGGTCCTTTTTCATAATGCAGTAACACGGTTGACGATGATTACGCTTCTAAGCGACACTGTCTTGGCAGTCAGCGACTCTCCGGCAGCCCCCATGAGTTCCGCCGCCAGATTTCAACGCTCGGAGGACGCAGATGTCAGCGAGCGTTACTTGTTCTGTCTGGGTTTAGTAGTGGCATTATCTCGCACAGTGAAGTCTCCGCCCAGGCAGCTGTTGAGGGCGGAACAGAAAGTGGCGTTAGTATTCGCTCGGATATTGCATCAGGTGAGTGACAGAAAACAGTTCCCACGGCGGGACTCGAATTCGGGTCGCCCGGGTGAAAGCCGGGTATCCTAACCACCTAGACTACATGGGATAGCACAGCTTGTTTGTCTATGGAAGGCGAGGAACGACGCAAAATGGCGACGTCTGGAGGAGAGATTAGGTCTAGTTTCTTCCGGGATATGTCTGCAGAGAGTGGCAATTAACGGAGTGTTAAACGCCGGAGCGAACATGCCCCCCCTCCGCCCCGCCCGCACGTCTCACCATTAGCTAGAGGCTCCTTCCGGTGAAGCGACATTGCCGACTGTAGTGGCGTCTGCAGGCGAGAGGTGGAGAAACTTGCATTCACCAGCAAGCTGCTCGCCAAACAAGAAACGTATTCGTCGTGCCACCTTCGGTCATAGCGGCGTAGACACTCCCATATCGGGGAGCATCATTCGCAGGATAGAGTTGACTCTGTTGCGAAGTGTTGGCGCATCGACATGGCTCAGCAGGCGCAGCGGAGTGGAGACCAGCTGTACGGTGATCAAGGCGGTGGTCCGATATCCGATTACGGAATCGCCCGTCTAAAAGGAGTCTCCATCTTTAGGCACCAGTGGCGCAATGGATAGCGCGTGGCCCTCCTAAGGCCAAGGTTGTGGGTTCGAGTCCCACCTGGTGTGCACTGTTCTAATGCGCTCTGCGCATATCTGAATTTCATCGTCACAGAAAGATGTGATATAGACCAGTTTCGTCCGTTGAAACTTGGACTCTCTGGTGCTACTTTGTTGAAGACAGAGATACGCTGTGTGCCTTCAGACGGCTTGTAGAGTACATGCTTCTGTGAGGGGGCCCTCCTGGATGCGTGGCTACTACGGTGTCAGTCGCCCACCAATGATGAAAAGATGAGGCTGAATCACGGACTTGATTTCCGCGGTCCAGACAGCTGGCTCTCAGTAAAGACAGCGGGCTTGGACTGCCCAGAAAGAGAACAGCTCAGGCCGCTTAAGATGGTACATCACTATTGCCAAGCGCGGAATCGCATTCCAGCCCACACAGGGAACCAGACGGGCATGTTCAGCAGTCGTTGCGGTTGACAGAATTGGGCACTTTATTAAAGCCGACAACTTCGACGTGGAAGCGGGCGCACCTGATATCTGTGTGCCTTCGGTTCTATGGTGTAGTGGTTAGCACTGCGGACTCTGAATCCGCCGACCTGGGTTCAAATCCCAGTAGGACCTCTTTTGCGATCTTTCCTCCGGTCCTTTATTTCTTCGAGTCGTTTAGTACCAGCTCGTTAATTCTTGCAAGATTCGGGAATCCTCTCGCATTGCAACGCCGTCTACTGTGTACATCAAGCGAGACGAGCTCCATCCTGAAATTAGAATTTCCTTTTTCTACGATGACAGTTCGCAACGCAGTGACGCGCTTCGCTGGCAATCTGTCACAGAGAACGAATGTTGAATCGGTCGTGAAAATCCCAGAGAAGACGTCGCATACAGGCACGAGGCAGGACTGGGATCCAACTGACAGAACAGTTTTAACCGGTGGCATCGCAGTCTGAAGCCGACAAAGGAACAAACGAAACATGAAGGCCGTCTAGACTAGAAAACTGTTTGTTGATCGCCATATGCGGCATTGTTATTAAAAAAAAAAGCTGATGCAGCACAGGCGATGCAGGCTACTAATGCACCTAGATGCCACCACACGGTAAGACCCCTGTCGTGTCACATTCCTCATCGAATACCAGCGAACAAAGGAGTTTGAGTCCCACCAAGAGTGCACATGACGACATTGTCGCGAATACAGGGTTTATAACTGCAGACTGCCTAAGGAATAGCACGACAAACTGCGCAGCGTCCGAAAACTGAAAAGACGTCTTTGAAAATAGTCGCGTATCCAGCTTCCATTTATTATTGTGGGTACAACGCCAAATGCTTAATGGATTTCGGCAGGCAATGCATCATGACTATCACATCTCCTTCCCACACAAACAATATCTAGAAGCGTAAAAAACTGACACAACCGCCAAATTCATCCACATAAGCGGAGTATTACTGTGTGCCGCAGACGGTTCCCATTCGTGTTACATGGGCACGCGACGGGCGCCGATGTGCAGCTAACATCCCATGTAGTCTAGGTGGTTAGGATACCCGGCTTTCACCCGGGCGACCCGGGTTCGAGTCCCGGCGTGGGAACGTTTTGAACTATAACAGTATTCTTGAAGAAACTCTTTCCCTCCTGTCTCTGTTGGGATATCACCTCCTCAAAGTACTGCTTGGTAGGTATGACTGGTTCTTTTAGGAATTCGAACTGCCGAGATGACCCCGTCCGTGGGGGTCGGTAGAAGTCTGTTGCTGTTACCTCCTCTGGTTTCGAGATGCGTCGGTTTGAGTCTTCAAAGCCTTATGGTGCAAGAAGATCACGTGATCCATTGTGTCTTATTACCCGTGAGTCGTTTTCTCTCTCTGCTCGCTCCTGTCCACAGTAGGCCCAATCTCACAACCCTTCCCCCTTATCCGTGATCCTGCCACAGTCTCGCGGGGCGGGCTCCCGAGGGAGCGCTTGTGCAAGGCCTGCACGGTCGCCAGGTCACGAGGAGCTGGTTAAGTAGCTTTCAGCGCCAGCCGGTGTGTATCTGCCACCTCACGACGGCTGACTCCTGAGGCAGCGGGCCCCCTAAATTCGCTGCGCCGGGGATTTGCTGCCTTAAGGGGCTGCATAACAGTGGCTCGAAGGCACCTGTCTCCCTGCCAGACGCAGCCTTTCCTGCTCTGCGGAGCTACCGGGCAACAGAATAAATACAGGAACCGCTTTTCTTTCGAAATCGCCTCGGTATGCGGTATTGCGGATGACGGTACGACAACGGCGTGCGATGAAAAAGCTATGCAGCGCTCGCGCGGTTCCTGTTCGCGCGGGAGGCGGGCGAGGACCTTCCATCCATACGGCCAGTGAGATCGTCATTTCAGATGCTCACTCTGCCGGATTTATAAAAAGGCTTGCCTGACGGTGCGACGCGCTTCCCTTCAAAGAAGTGGGATCAAGCCTCCTCAGGCGAAAGGTTGCCAGCCCTTGCGCAGAGCGAAGAAGCGGGCGCGCAAGGGCTGCTGCACGGCTGGAAGATTCTGAATTCTCGTGGAAGTCTATCCCCCTGTAGCTGTCTCTTTTCTTCGATTTGAGGCGCGGCTGCTCCACAAGATGCCTCGCGGCCAAAAGCGCGGGAAAAAGGGTGGTTGCTTGTCACGAGTGTGCGGTCGAGTTGCCGCCGTGCCGAGAAATTGAGCCCGCGTGGCGTGGAGCCTCGAAAAATCACTGGCGAGACGGGTACGCCTGAGGTCTTCTTTGCACGCGCGAAAAAGGCGTTTCGCTTGCCATGAGGCCTGGACGGCGCGCCTCGAAAGTTAGGCGAATGACGCAGTTCTCAGCTCTTCTTGACGGTTTTCATCTGTTAAAGTCGAGTTACTCGAGTGTACAGGGGGCCGGAACCTCGACGCTTTTCCTGCGTTTTCCCTAGAGTTCAGCGCACAGCTGAGAATAGAGCGGGGCCGCCTGGTGTTTTTGCCTGTCGCGCACACGCGCCCCAAGAAAGTGCGCTGCGGATTTTTCCCGTTTTCCTGCAGATGCGTGAAACACGCTGGGCTCGCAGCCGCTCGGCGTTCGCGGATAGGAACCGCGTCGTACTGATCGAGATCTTTTCACAGTCTGCGAGGCGTCCCAGTCCTGGTCGCTGAAGTTATTCCTCTGTATATGGAGCAGAAGCGCGCGGAACGCGGGTTCGGCGGGAAATGCAAGTCCCGTAGCTGAGTTTGCCGTCGCCATCATTATTCCTTCACCCACCTCTATCTCCCAACTCTGGCGGTCGCTCTCGGTGTGCCTTCTCTTTCTCTTCTGCTTGCCCGCCTTGTTGCCGTGTTTTCTTCCTGCTTTTCCGCTTTGTCTTTCTCTCGCGTGACCCCCTCCCCCCCCAGGGCTCCTTTTCTTTGTCCTCTCCCCCAGCCGCGCGAAGCTCGCCACCTCGCCAGCTATCTGCGGTTTTTAGAATTCGTGCCTCTCTGTTTTGCCCCGCGCGTGCTCTCTTCTCCTCCCTCAGCTTTGCTTCTTTTTCTCAGGGACTTGGACAACTCTGAACGCCGCGAGTTCTTCGCGGGAGAGTGCGTCGTCGCTTTCCGCGTATCCGCAGCGGAGGCGGGCCGCGGTGACTGCGTCTCCTTCACAGTTTCTCGGTTCTGCCGCGAAGGAGTTCAGGTCCCAAAACTCGCGAGCGCATCTTCTGCTCCCCTGCTCCCAAGGTCGCCCTCTCCTCTCTCTATCGCTCGCCGCTTCTGACAAAATTGTGCTGGAGGTCTGCCACGGCTCCTCGCCCTCAGCCGCCTTTGCGGCGATGCAATCATTTTTCCATCCAGGGGCTTCAGCGCCACACGAATTCTTGAACAGAAGGGCGCGGGAGGAGAGCCGTGGAACATCTGAACAGAATCAGCGACACCCTCCTGACAACCTGGGCACCAGGCCGCGCGCAGGGGCGGCGATTGTTGCCTTTTTGCCGTTTCAAACGAGAGCGAATCACTCTCTCGCCCCAGATCCCAGATTCTCAAATTCACAGAAGAGGGGGAAGACGCCACAAGGTCTTCCCGCACGGAGGGGCGCACAAGGCCGTCGGCAGCTGGTCGCGCGGCGCAGTGAAGCTTTGAAGCTCCTCGGACTTTGCAGATCGGTAAGCAACAGAACAGCGCTCGCTCCCTCTACTTCTCTGTCGAGATTGATCACCTTGTCAGTCCTTCCCGCGCCCCCCCCCTCCCTCTCAGCCTCTGGCCGTGTGTTTGGAATCTCCCGTCGTGCATCCGCGTCCGGCTCTTTTCGCAGGCGTGTTGGCCGCGCTTCAGGGTCTGGCGCGTGTGTCTCTCTCTCTTCTTTCTGAGGAGTTTTGTGAGTGTTTTTCCGCTCCTCCGCACTCGCGTGTGCTCTGTTGGAGACTGTGAAACGCGCCTGCGTCGCCAGTAGAAAAACACAGCGGCGCAACAGCCACTTTTCGCGGCTTTCTGTGTCCACACCTAGGGCCTGACCATCTTCTTCGCCTCATCGTCTTTTCTGCCCCATCCATCTGTTCGTCGGTCTCCACCCTCGCTCAGCACGCTCCTTGCGGCTTTCTCTACAGTGCGTATCCTCTCTTGTGTCTGTCTTCTTGCAACGCGCGCGAGTCTTTTGAACCCGTCTTTGTACCATCTCCTCGCTGTGCATCGTTGCGGCGGATGGCAGCTACACTCGATAGTTGCCCGCAGCAAGCTGAGAGTGGCTCCACACGCCTCCTCCGCGGAGGCGTCTGCCTGATGCTCGCCTCGCGCTCGTCTCGCATCTGTCTGCTTCTCATTCCATAGAGAGATTCCTAGTTCGTCTCCAGCGTGTGGCCTTCTCCCCGATTGCTGTTTGGGTTCGCGGACTCTAGAAGAAGCGCTAGTGTCGTGTTTGCTTGCGCGTTCGTTGTGGTCCTCGGTCCCCTCCTCCCCGCTGCATCCGCGGGCCTCTTGCGGTGCGCCTTCCTCGCCGCTGGAGGCCTCGAAATTTCGTCTCTCGCGCTGTTGTTCCGCCGCCGGAATTCCGTCTCTGGGCAGTCTGACCCGTGCGAGAGGAGCCCCTCCCCCTTCCTTCTCTCTCAGGCTTTGTGTCGCGTCTGTGTGCGGCGTTCAGATATGGCGTTGAAGAAGCTGCACACCGAGGTGGATAAGGCGATTCGCGAAGTGCGCGCGTGCCTGGAGGCCTACGACGAGCGCTGGCAAGAGCTCCTGGACTTCAATCGGCAGTTCGTGGAGCGGAAAGATCACCTCGTTGACGAAGCCAAGAAGGAAGTCGTTCGAGGTAAAGACCCCCGTCTCTCGCGTCTGTCGCGCGCCCCCAGCTCTCCCCGACGGGGTTTCTGCCTCATCGGAGCTTCGTAGAAATTCGCTTACGTAAACCCGAAACTACCTCGGTGTCTGCGTCTGCGTGTGGCTGGCGACGAGTCCACGGGGGTTGCGGCGTCTCGTGAGCGCTGCGCTCGAGTCGAGGCAGACTCGGCTCCCGCGTCGAGTTGGTTGTCGCGGTTTTCGCGGTCTGTCGTGTGCCTTCATCGCCGCGTTTTTGTTTCTGTTTCCCTGCTTGCGGCCTTCCAGGCAAGAAGCACAGCGTGAGAACTTCGACTCTCGAGCTGCTCGACTATAAACATGTTAACGACGCCAAGACGCGAATCGAGGCAGACCTCGAGGGGGCGCTGCGGAAACTACACAGGCTCAAACAGCAGCTGGCAGGTACGCACACACTGAGCTCACAAAGGCAGATATCAAACCAGGAACTGGCGGGAATCGCAGCCACGATTTATAGTCGTGTATATATATATATATATATATATATATATATATATATATATATGTACATGGGATATCTATGTATATATATATATATATATATATATATATATATATATATATATATATATATATATCTGTCTGTGTATATGCTTGTTTTTCGTGTGTGGATGGATATGCACAGACTGGGTTCACAACTACAGCGACAGAGACATCCGAAACAAGGATACGTTGACAGAGCTGCGGAAAAGCATTGAGGTAAGTTTTCTTTGTTCGGCCTTCAGCGGTCATGCCTCTCGGTTTCTCGGTGATTTCTGTCGCGCTACCCGAGCGCTCGAGACTGGACTCCGCTTTCATGCGCTGCCGCTGACGGCTTAACCTCCCGCAGTCGACTCCATATAGGTGCATCCATGCCCTTACACCTAGCTAACTATCGATCTGTATATTTTCTATGCAACTGTGTACTTATCTTTCCATCTGTCTATCTACTTATGTATCTATCTGTTTAAGAATATATCAGCGCAGATCTGCGGGCGAGGCAGTGCGTCTGTGGCGCTCGTTGCGTTTGAGTCTCGCGGGTGCATAATTCTCCTCGTTCTTGGCACGATTCCCACGTTCTTCTGCGTGTTGGGCTTCAGCTGCGCTACAAGCGCGGGCGCGTCTTCTACTCGCAGGGGCGCAGTTCGCAGCCCTCGTCGCTGGCCGGCGGGGTCGGGCGAGGGGCCTGCGCACCCCTGGAGGCCCCGAGCGCGCAGTGGATTGTTGGGCTGCTAGACTCGCTCGGCGTGCAAGTCGAGGCGTGGGAAGGAGAACTCGCGGCGCTGAGGCGCGAGGAAGACGAGGCGGCCGGGGGCTCGCGGGACGCAGGCGCCCTTCTCGGACGCAAGCCGCGGAAGAAGGGCGGCGCGCGCGAGGCCCGCGAGGGCTCCGAGGCCTCGGGGCTCGCCCCCGAGAGCGTGAAACAGGAGCGCGTGGAGCAACTGACGGCAATGCTTGATTTGCATCGGTCTCACGTGCGGCACCTGGAGCAGCTGCTGCATGCGGTCTGCGGCGAGGAAGTCGATGAGGAAGATGAGCGCCTGGGCGAGCTGCGTGACATTCTGGAGCCCTACGTCCACGACAACGCCGACCTCGCTATCATCGTTGCAGAAGACGTCTACCAGGAGCTTGGCCTCGTGTCCGGCGACAAGGTCCGCAGCCCGCCCGACGACGACGCCGTCGCGACCGCCGCCGGCAGCCGCCCCCCCTCCCCAGACAGCTCGCGCGCTGGCGGCGAGCCGCGCCCCGCGACCGCTGTTGAGGCCGGAGCAACGCGAGAGCGAACTGGCGACGACCTGGGCTCCGGAGGCGAGCGCGAAAGCCGCGGCGCGGGGGCGGGGGAGGAGCTCCGCAGTCGCGCGGTAAGTTCAGCTGTCTGCATGTGGCGTTTGACGCCGAGCGACCGTTTCAATGCCCACTCAAACCTGACGTCGGCGCAGCTGCTATGCGCGCCCCCGGAGTACAGCACGTGCTCCTTGTGTTACAGAAGTCACACATATACATTTATACACACAAATACATATATCTATACATATACATCTGGGCTGTTGCAAATATGGAGTACCTCAATGTTGTAAAGTTCTGCAGTCTTAGTGCTGGGGGCCAGGGTAACGGGCTGCTGCCTCCCGTGTATTTCCCGCGGATTCGAAAGTGTGTGGGGCTGACATGCGTGTGCGGTCTGTCACGCAGGGGACTCTGCGGCATCCTTCGCCGTCGTCGGCGCCCCCTCTCACGGGCCAGCTTCCGCGCGCATCCTTCTCGGCGGCGGCGGCCTCTGCAGTCAAACTCCCGTCTTCGTCTTCTTCGTCGTCTCTCGCGTCGCGCGCGGATCTCAGCGAGCGGCCCCGGGGCGCTGCAGAGCGACAGAACAAGCGGCCGCTGGGGGAGAGACTTGCAGCTGCTGTCGTCACCGCATCCGCCGCTTCACCCTCTCCAGCGGCCCCGCGCCCTGCGGAGCCCCAGGCGAAGGCGGCCGCGGCTGCGCGGCCGCGCCCTCGGGGCTACGCTGAGGCGCTGATTTTCTCGATGCAGGGGTCCTCCGCGGCGCGCACGGCGCCCGACGCGGCGGATTTCCCCGCCCTCTCCGCAAACGCGTTCGCCGTGCCGGCGCCGGAAAAAGAGAGAAGGCGCGGGGGGGCGAAGAAGAACGCGGCCGCGCCCCCTGCCGACGAGGCGCAGGCGCGCGCGGAGGAGTCCGCAGGTGCAGGCGTCGGCGCGAGAGGCGAGAGGGACGCGAGGGACAGTTCGAAGGCCGCGCGGCTCGAGGAGCCGCTGCGCGAGGCAGCCGGCGCTGGGCGCGCGGCCGCGGAAGGCGAGGGCAGAGTCCCCTGGTGGGACGCCGCGGCTGCGACACGCGACGACCACGAAACGGTGCGCAGCCCGCTACCCTCTTCGGCGGACGGAACGGGGGGCGGGGAGGACACGCACCGCAGGACGGAAGGCCTCGAAGATCGCGAGCACGTCGGCGTCGCCGCGAGGCTGGACGCAGACCTCGTCGTTGTGTCAGCAGAGAGCGCCTCGGGTAAGATGGTGGTGGAGAGAAACGGGTTTTTAGCCGGAAGGAAGCGTCCAATATATATCTGATTGTCCCAGCTCAGATGCACAGATGGACAGAATCAACTGCTGTGCGGTTCGTACCTGCTTGACTCCTCATTTTAAGCAGAACTGTAGTTTTCCGCGCATGAAGAGCTGGCGAGGATCTTCCAACTGCTGGGGTTCAATATCCTACTTCATCAAGAGTATTCCACCTCGGTTATGGTCTAGGCGTAATACTTGTGTTCCTCTTCTCACTCATCCTAACAGCACGCATGCAAGCCGCCTCGCGGGACGTGTCGGTGCCTGCGGAGGTGCCTGCTGCGTCTCGCGCGTCTGTTGCGTGTTGCGTGTCTCGTGTCGCGTGTCGTCCTTTCTTCCGCTCGGCGCTGGAGTGGCAACCGGCTCTTTTTGCGTCCTGTCCTCCCGCGTGTCCTGTCTCTCGAGTGCCGATGTACCGTGCAGACCTGGCGTCGACTCGTGTGTTGTCTTCAGGTTGGCTTTACGGCTACCGGCTGAGCTCTGCGCAGCCCGGCGAGAGGCCGCAGTTCGGTTGGTTTCCGCCCGACGTCCCCCACGTCTTTGCGAGGGCGCCCGCCGCGTCAGGGGGTCCTTCATCCTCGCGGAGCCCGTCTCTCTCCCCGGAGACCGGCCACCCAGCGTCGCACCCTTCTTTCTTCTGGCCCGCGGTGGAGTCCCGCCCCGCGGGCGACGAGGGACCGCTGCGGGCCCGGGGCTCCGCCTTCGCGTCTCCCTTGAAGGTAGAGGCCCCAGCCTCGCGGTCTCTGGGTCATGCGTCTCATCCAGATGTGGCGTTCGCCTCCTCTGCGTCGGCGCCTTCATCCTGCTTCTTCGGGCCCTCCGCCTGTCCGCCGTTCCTGCCCGCAGCACACGCGGAGCAGCCGCGCCCCAGGGATGCGCACTCGCGTCCGCGTCTGCCTCTCGGGTCGGGGGCGGGTTCCTTCCCCGCGGCGGCGCAGGGCTCGTTGCCTGCCGCGGAGAGCCGCGAGCCGGTGTCTGCGGCCTCGCTCTTCTCTGCGGCCTTCGGGGCTTCGTGCGCACCGCCCCCCTCCGCCGGGTGTGCAGCACCCCTCAAGGTAGAAGGCCCTCTAGCCAACGCGGGGCGCCTCAAGGGCCGCGTGGAGCGGCCCAGTCGGGAGTCGCCGTGGCTGTCTCTCGATCCCGGGGCCGCGGGGCTCTTCCGCCCCCCCGGGTGCCTCGCCAACGCCTGTCTGGAGGCCCCCGGCGCCTCCGCGCACGCCGTCCAGCGAGACGCCTTCCTCCTCGACGCGGGCGCGAGCGCGCGGCACGCCGCAGCGGGCGACGGCGCAGCGGGCGACGGCGCAGCAGGCTCGCACTGCACGTTTTTTGCTTTCTCGCAGGCGAGCAGCCTCCCCGCCGGCGGCGCCCTGCCCTCGACCTCTCTCGCGAACTTCGCCTCCTCGTCCTCGCCCGTCGCCTCGTCCTCCACGCACAGCGGTGGTGCGGGCAGCGGCGCCGGATGTCTGGGCTCGCCCCTGTCCTCCAAGTCGTCGCCGTGCGGAGTCACTACGCCACAGCACGCGGGGGGGGGGGCTTCAGGCGACGGCATGTCGGGGCTAGGGGGGGCATCTCAGGCGGCATTCGCCGCTTCGTCGGCGCCCCAGCACGAGCGCAGAGCGGCGGCGGCGAAGGGGCGGGAGGCGACTGAGGGCTGCGAGCCGACGTGCCCTTTTTCGCCCTTTTCTTCCGCGGCGTCGTCTTCGGTGCTACCTGTGTCCGCGCTGAAGGCGCCGCCCCTGGGCGAGTCTCCGCTCCTCGGCAAGGCCGAGGGGTTGAGCGTGTGCGCCAGCGGCCACGTGGAGGCGCAGGCGTCGCGGTCGGCAGGCGTCTCCACCACCTTCTCGGACTCTGCGCGGTCTTCGGGGCTCGTGGCTCGCGCCACGGGTGACTGCGAAGGCGAGAAGGCCGCACACGGCGCCAACGCGTCTGTCGCCGGCGAGGAGGGAGACAGTCTCCTCTCGAAGTCGCTGCTGGACGGGCTCGAGTGCCTGGCGTCGCCCCGCTCGGCTGCGGAGGACTCTGCGCTGCGCGCAGACCTCGACGACGTGCGGCTCCCCGGCCGGCGGTGTGTCTGCTCGGATGGCGACCCTTCCTGCTTCGCCTTCCCCCTCGGCGCGCCCGCCTTCTCGTCCGCCTCGCCCTTTCCGCTCGCGGCGTGGCCCGACAGTCGCGGCTGCGGGGGTCGGGGCGTGCGGGGCGACGAGGAGGCGCGGCGGCGGGCGTCTGGCGAGCTCTATGTCTCACGGTCGCCTGAGCCGCTCAGTCCGCAGCGCGCCTGCTCCCCGCCGGCGTCGTCTCTGTCTTTTCCGCTTTCAGGGGCGCCGCTGAAGCGCGACCCGCCGGCTGCGGGGGACTGCCGCGGCGCCCCTCCAGAGGCGCCGTGGGCCGCGGCGGAACCGGCCGCCGCGCGGCACGACGCGGGGGTCTGTGTGAAGTGCCTCTACAGCGTATGTACGGTGGTGCATGTGATTCCTGAAGAGGTGGAAGTGCGCGAGCTCAGCTGGTCGTGGCATGGAGAGCTCGTCGTGCCGCGGCGGCGGCGCGGAGACGCGAAGCGCGAGGAGGCCGCATCCGAGGCGTCGCGGGCTGCCGCGCATGCAGAGGGCGACCGCGGCGTGTTGGCGACCGCGGCGGAGTCCCGCGCCGAGGGAGGCGCCGCGCAAGACGATCGACGGGCGGAGGAGCGGGGCGAGCGGATGCATCAGTCGAGGGAGAGCGCGACGGCGGGCAACAGAGAAGGCGATCGCGAGAAGATGAGACACGCGACGGGGGCGGAGGCCAGGCAGGACGCGCGCAGAAATGCGCGAGACGCAGCGTCTGCCGCTGCACGTTCGCCGTCGGCGTCCTGCGCTTCAGAGAGAGAACGAGACAAGCAGGGAGGGGGTACCCTCTCAAAGGCCTCGCGCGCCGCTTCCTGCTCATCGCGCGACCTGGGCAACCGCGAGGCGAGCGCCGACAGCGCAGGGGCGGCAGCGGGCGAGGAGTGGGCGCGGGGGGCTGCGGCGTTTGGCGACCGACTCGAGGCACGGGTGCGTGATTTAGCCACGGATGCCGCGGCTGCGTCTTCGCCTGCGTCTCTGGCGTCGCTGGCGGTCTGTGAGGCCTGCCTGGCGAGGCGCCCACAGACGCTGCTCACCTTTGAAAAGGGAGAAAAAGTCGAGGTCCTCGTTCACCATCGCCAGGGCTGGATCTTTGGGCGCATTCGAGACCAACCGCACAGGTGAGAGGCGGCGGCAGCAGCGGAGTCGACCGTCTCGCAGCAGCAGGATGAGCTGCGGATTCTGCACTGCCTCTGCCGAGGCGATGGATTCCCTGCTGGCGTGGGTTTGGCCCGCCTCGCACACACAGGGTTCCTCGTGCATGCATATTTAGACATACATTTAAGCGTGCATCTGTCTGTGCGTGTATCTATCAGCGCATGTGTATCTGTCGTGTGGCTGGCGAAGCAAGGCGAAGGAATAGGCGTGTCGGCGCGACGCTCTGTGTCGTTGAGACGCGCGGTCTTTTCATGCGACGGGACGGCAGGAGCTTCGTCTCCCATGCAGGATCCCTTTGTCGGAATCTGGGGTTGCATGTTTTTACAGGCGCGGTTGGTTCCCCGACTACATGCTGCAGCGCCCCGAGGACGTGTGCACGCCGCTTTCGCACGAGCAGCTTCTTTTTGCCTGCAACTTGCCGCACCTTGTGAGTCTCTCCGCGTGCGTAGGACGCCCGCCTGCGGCTGCGTCTCGCGCTTCGCGCGTTTGGCGGCGAACAGGAGGCGAAAGTGCCTCATGCGGACGGGTAAATTCTGTCTTCCAGATTTGAGGGCGAGCACGAGCCGAGGCTACGGTCGTTCAGTTTGGAAGCCGCGTGACGCGCGCGGCGCGGCATCGTGAGCAACTTGCGTTCCCGGGTTGCCGTGTGTCCCCGTTCAGGCGCTGCAGCAGTAGGCTGTCGTGGGTACGCCTTTGCGACGCACCCTTCGCTCCTTCAACGGCATCTGCGCAGGCGTGCAGACGCAGAAGGGCCGCAGGCGCAGTGGCAGTTAACACCCTAAACGCAGCGACGACACGCGGAGGTGGCCTAGGACATTTTGAGGGCGCGTCGCGGCGAGGAGTTCGCGCGTCCACGATACAGACTGCGTCTTCAGGCCGGCGAGAGTCTGCAGAAAGAGGAGCCAGGGTTGAGACCTACCCCGAAAGAAAAACACGATTGACTTGACGTTCAGGAAAATGTCTTCTCGACGCGAAGCGACAGCCGCAGCTTGCCAGCGGGGGCGCGGCCGTTGGCAAATATAAGGGTTGGGTGAGGCGGAGGCGAAATAGGAAACTGCACACGTGCGTGTATCTTCTGCGCCGTTCGCAGTCCTCTTTTTTGTCGGGGGGGGAGGCGAGGAGGGCAGAAAACTTTTTCGCTGAGAGCGGAGGAGGAGCCCGGAAGTCGCCGGACGAGCGCGCCCGGGGGGCGGGGGCGGCTTTGCGCTGGCCGCGCGTGTTCAGGGACCTTGTACAGATGTCTCTCCGGGAGGCGGCAGCCGTCGAGGAGGCGGGAAGGTCGCAGCGAAGAGGCGCGGCAGGGCTGCGTGGGCGAAGCTGCCTCTCGCTTTCCGCGTCGTGAGTGGTCGTCGCGCAGCCTCGTCGTGGCCTGCAGAGGCGGTCGCTCCCGAGGCCCCGAGGAGTGGAACAGGCGCGGGGAAACGTCCGGAAGAGGAAGGAAGACGCCGCTTCAGGGCGGGACAAAAGGAGGTGTAGTGTTTCCAGTGAACGCGTTTCTATGTGGTGTGGAAAGTGAGCTGCCTCTCGGCGACGAGTCTCTGTGCTGCGTAGCGGCCCCGAGGAAAGCCGCTTTGCGTTGCAGGCACTGCGTGTCTTCAGCGCGGCGAGCGCTTTCGTGTTGAGGCACTGGGACCCCGTTTTTTCTGTTTTTGTTTAGCAACTCGTAGGACTAGGCATCGAACCCTGTTTCTCGTGCGACCTCTCGGATCTCGCGAGGTTGGTGCGCTCCCTCCGCAGAGCGGCGAAAATGACGCGCGCCACGATGGCGTGCGGCGCTTTGGAAAGGAGCGACTCTTACGCGGCTTGAAGAATCCACGAATCGGCCACGGCAGTTGAAAACTCCCAGGGTGTACGTACCCCCGGGGAGGACAGCCCACATGCGATATGGATTCTTTTGTAGGGTCTGGTTTGCCTAGCAAATGTGTCACAATCAGGCGCAGTTTATCCCGAAATTATGCAGTTATATAAATAAATAGATATATATATATATATATATATATATATATTCAAAGCGCTCGAAGATCAGGATGAACACCTCCTGCCTACCTTCGCACACGGGTGTTTCACCACGATGCTTCTACCGGAGAGCTTGGTATCCATTTTTCTGCAGTCGGTTCGAGCTCTTCCGTATGAGTCGCCTGAATGCTACAAAAGAACTGACAGCTGATCCGCTCTCTATCGTCCGCCAAATCCAACCCCACGTGGAAAAAGTTTGGGCAGCTCTGATGATCTAGTACGTATAAATATGGGCGCACGTAGTTTCAAATTTATTTTTGCAGTCTGCGTAGTGAGATTGCCTATCCAAGGGAGGCCCCTGCAGAGAAAAGCGGCAGGATAAAGGTGCATGATTGCTTTTTCTGGTTTCGGTTTTCGTAACGCAAGCCCCCTTCGCGGCAGCAGTCGCACGCAGGGACACACGGTGGTCTACCTACCGGCCCAGCCGCATTGGACCTAGTGTCGGAATTCAATTTTTTTTGGCGTTGCCAATTCTGCAGAGCGACAGGCAGCCGTGAATACACGTGTTGCACATCAAAGCGATGAGTGGCACCTCCAGTGGACGGTGGGCGCTGAATACTGGTTATTTCAGAAGGCCTTTGGTAGAGTCTGTTCATGAATCAGCAATAAAAGAATACGTGCGCATACAGGACATGCACTTATTGTATGGGATGCCGCTCTCCAGTTCCCTGCCGCGCTTGCAAACTCAGGAAGGGTTCACTTACCCTGATGCCGTTTAACCGATCGCCAGGCTGCCGACGCGTGTCGCCGCCGCATATACTCCTTGCAGACACAAGATGCCTCGGTCGAAGAATCAACAGATGCTGCCCTTATCGTTTGCGTCCGTCGGCGTGCGGAGACCCAAGGCTATGTGCGTACGCACGTTGTCGAAACTGTATTTGGACTGCCTTAGTTGAGGGCAGCTCTTGACTCTGCGCTTTGGTTGCTGGCATGAAGTCCGAAGTGCATGCGTGTTGGTGAACATCCCCTTTTCAACAGCGCAGCCCCCAACACCCATACATATAGTTACATCGGCTTCCGGAAAAGGAGCGAGGAATGAGACCAGGATCGATGCTCCTAGTCTTCTGTGAGTTACGATGGAGACTGAGAGGCAGGCTCATCATGACGCTCCTTATATCGTATGCCCTCAAACTCTCTCTGCTCCCTTGCTGCGTCATAGACTATCCGGTATGCTTCAAGGAGAAAAAAACGAGGGCTAAAGAGTCAGAATCAAATAACATCCTACGAAGGGGAACCATTAACTGTGGTGTTCTGGCTACATTCGAAAACACGAGACATATCTCAGTGTCGACGCACGCGCGAAGTAGAAAACGAGATCAAGAATAGCCGATCGTGTAACGTGTGACGTGCCGCCTGCGACACAAGCTAGTCCTCCGGAGCCTGTCTGACTCTGCAGCAGCCTCTGCCTTGCGAACGCAAACCCAGGAAAAGCGCGTGGGGTCGCCACGCCATTCCGATTTCCTCTTAAGCGAGCATGGTCTAGTGGCTATGACGCTCGCCTCACACGCGAGAGGTCCCGGGTTCGATCCCCGGTGCTCGTACTTCTTATGCGTCACACCGAATTTGTTTGCCAGGGTTTTCGTGACGACTTGTATCTCTTCGATGCAAATGGAGTGTTTTCAGAATTGGGCTTTGCTGGACGAGACGAGGTGTGTCCGTATCCGTGTACGCGGACCTCGCTAAACGGAGGAAGCGCGGTCGTCTGCCACTTTCTCTCGCAACCTCAACGCTGGACCCTTAACATTGCAGTCGTGAAAGACTAACGAGTCTAGGAAACGAGGCATTCTCTTTCTCTTTGCGATCGTGTCTGCTGGGTTCAGTATTATGTGTTCGTGCAGTGTATGTACACCTTTTAGGCGGCGCTCGCGGATTCACGAATAAAACTCGGTCTACGCCATTTGAGATACACGTGACAAATAGAGGGAATGCCGCTCCACTCTGAGTGTTGACTCATGCTGTCTCGACAAGAGCGCCTTTGCCGTTTTTCTGATTTGTAGGGCGCATGAAAACAGCTGGATTCATGGAGAATCGATGAGAAGGTGTGCCATACTGTATGCAACGCGACAAGCGTCTGACTTCGATGCACGGGTGCATGCACATAAAGGAAAAAACTCACAAGACAGCACAACTAAAGTGGAATTTGAGGGGAGAAACCAAAGAGTCGCTGTCTTTCTTTGCATCCTTTGTTCGTCCTCGGTATGTTCCAACGGAGCAGGCACGACAAAAAGGCCCCTTCATCGACTCTTCGCTCTTCCTTCGCTGCTCTCGTCTTTTGAGCCAATCACAAGACATCGCGATTTTCCAATGCAGAAAAACGAGAGCCGGAATGCTGCCATTCTGTCTTTCTTTCCTTTCTCATTCCCGCTGCTGTGCACCTCTGCTACTTCTCACAAAAAGCTAGGCGAAAACACGCGTAGATGACTGTGTGTAAGGGCATTTAAAGGCAGGCGAGTCTGCCGCCGAACGACGAGTTTCCGTGTAGGCGTTCTCATCGTCGTTCTGATGAGTCTGTCATCGAGGTCTCCTCGTAGCACATGCGGACGCCTCCCTAGACAAAAGAAGTTCTTCGCGCGTGCGTCAAACGGAATCAAACGCCGCAGTCTGGCATACAGCAACTTCGACGCCCTCAAGTTAGTGGCCGCGGTGTCGGCGCTATGGCTTCAATGCCCCTCCTCTCCATTTCTCTCGCTTCCTTCTCCTCTTTTCTCTGATCATGGCCTCCTCGGAGTCACCAAATTCTTCTTATCCTTCTCCTCTCGCGTCGAGCTCCTCGGCCTCGCCTACGGGGCAGCCACAGTCGTTCTTCGCGTGGCTGCGCGAGCGACAAGAAGGGCAAAGCGGCGAGGCCCGAGGCGCGAAAGTGGAGGGCAAGGCTCCGCGGAAGGGATTCTTCTCGTGGCTCCGCGAACGCGAGGAAGACGAATCGATATGGCAATGTAGCTGGGACGTGCCCTCCGCGTCCAGCAGAAAGCCGAAAAAAAATCTCGAAAACGACGCCATTCTCATCTTCGATCTGGGCGCTTACAACCTCCGCGCGCACGTTGCAGAGCGCAGAGGCGAGGTATACAACTGCGCGTTGAGTCACAATCTACACACGGAGCTGCCTATTTTTTCTCCCTTCCTCCATATATATTTATGTATCTATCTATCTGTATATCTATCTATCTATCTATCTATCTATCTATCTATCTATCTATCTATATATATATATATATATATATATATATATATATATATGTATAAAGGGTTTACGGTTATATATAGATAGATGGGTGTGCATGCTTTGATGCTTTGACCTGCACAGGTGAGCTCGTGTTGCGGCGGCGCGCTTGCCTCTCGACTGTGTGTTTGTGAGGATGCTGCGCAGCGGACATTGTCGGGAGTTTCAGATCTCACGCGTCCGGAGACTGCAGTTTGAACTTGCAGCAGCGATGCACGCTGTCAACGAGAAGGGACACTTTGCAGGCACTGAATGCCGAGTGGTGCTGACTTCAGGGGCGCTCGTTGTTTTCGACGAAGTTGTGTTTCCCTGCCCGCCGGCCTCGTTTCCTCTGCAGAGTCTGCGACGGCATGTCCACGATTATGTCCTCTTTTCTTTCAGGATGAAGAGCAAAGCTGCGTGCTGCCTTCCTGTGTGCGGCGGCCCTGGTCAGGTTCGTCTCTCCTTCGTTTCCCTCTCTCCGTCCTGCATTCGCCTTTCTCCCCTTTGGTGGTTTCATTCGCATCTGCATCGCCCTGCGCTTTTAAGCCTTCGTTTTCACTCTTTGATGCGCCTTCGACGATTCTGTTGCGTGGCGCGTCTCTGCTTGTGTGGCCTTGCGGTGTCGCGGCGACTCTCGCCTCCTTCCTCTCCGCACTGTTTCGTGCTCCCCTTGGGTGAGTGCCTCTGGATTTATCATTCTCGCTACCGCCTCTGCTCGCTGCATCCGTCCACTCTTGCGCTTTCAGTTTGTAGTCTGTTTTTGAAGCTGAAAGAACTTCAAACGAGGACAGCGCTCGCAGCGGGACTCGCGAGCTGACAGCTTCTTTCTCTCCTGGGGTGCGCTCGTCGTTTTCCCTTCAGGTGACGGCGGCTATATGAGCGGTGTCGAGCGCGGTGCAGTGCAGAACTGGGAAGAAGTCGAAGAGGCCCTCGTTGACACCTTTGAGAATGTCATGCCGTAAGTCCGAAGGCGATAAAATCGTTCCTGTTTTAGCTGATACACATCGATGCCGCAGCCGAGTCCCGCGTGCACAGCACCCGGTTGGAGAGCATATCTCTCTCTCTCTCCTTCGGATTTCCTCGCGGCTTTCCCGCGCCTTGAGCCCATCCGGCTTTCGAGACTGCTTTTTCGCTTCTCTGTCGCTGCAGAATCGGCATCAGCAACGCCTACGCGGAGGGAGTGAAGCGCATACTCTCGTGTACCAGCAGCCTCCGGTCGCCGTCGCACTTTGCCCGACTCGGCGAAATCGTGTTTGAGCTGCTCGGCGCCGAGCAATTCCTAAACGTAGACCAGGTCCGCACAGAGCCCTCTCGAAATATACATATATATATATATATATATATATATGCACGCCCACTTGCCGCTCTCGAATGTCCTACACGTTCATATATATATTTAATTTTTTATATCAATTTTTATAGATGCACTTTTGTGGTGCGCCTCGCTTAGGGAGTCGTGCCGCCTGTAACAGAAGACTACCCCTCGTGCACATGTAGGCTCAACTATATATGTATAAATATTTTTGTAGGTATGTCTAAGATATATACAATCACATATATTGGCAGACAGATAAAGTATAGAGGTGGATTTTACATGAATGAGCACGAGTCGGCGTATGCGTCTGCGTACTCTGGCCCGTCGGGCTCGAGAGCGCGACTTCGGCGCCGTGCGACGGCGGCTCAAGTCAGCCTTCCTTGCGTCAGTCTTTTGGGCGCGTCGTCGCGTGGCTCTGTAATCGTCTCTTCCCTCCTTCCATTTCAGCATGCGCTTCCGTGGTGCCTTTCGGCGGCTGCAGGACTTGCTGTCGGCGCTCGCGATCTGCGGCTGTAGCGCCCCCAGCGCGAGTCTGGCTGGCGAGGCCCGCGGCGAGGATCCGGTTCCCGAGGCTGCGCTGCGGCTTTGCCAGCAGATGCAGAACTTCACTGGAGTGATTGTGGACCTCGGCGCGATGACATCTCGCATCTCACCGCTCCTGTCGGGCCTCTCGGTCTCCGGGGTCGCCATCGAGCTGCCGCTGGGCGGCATCGACCTCGACAGAGTCGTTCAGGACGACTTGCTTCAGCAGCTCGCGCGCGCGAAAGCCAAAGATGGTGAGGGAGGGGCCGCCTTCTAGGGCGCTGCGAGCCAGTCACCCAGGCGCCACGATGAGAGGTCACGACAGAGACAGCGACTTCGACGCAGCCCTCCGCTTCTCCAGTGCTGGCTTCAGTCCCCACGCAGTGCGCATCGACACATGCGCGCTCAGGGGCATGTGAGCGTCGTCTGTTCATGATTTACGATTAAGAGTGGCAGATGCGACTCGAAGCCAACATGCAAGAGACGCCGACGGTCACCCCCGAGCCGCCTTCTCGCAGCCCAGGAGACTTCTATGTGGTTTCAGGCAGTGCTGGCGCATTCTTAGCACGTGTAGAAACACTGTTCCAAACGCGAGAGTTGTATCCGTATATGGCTACTTCAAGGCATTAGGTAAAGGACCATAGGTACTCGACGTCCGTGTACTTACTGCGTGTCTGGCCAACACATGTGCGCGTATGTGTATTTATGTGTATTTAAATATACATGTATATACATATACGTATGTGCCTGTGCGACCGGGACTGTCGCGCGCCTCTGCTTGTCGCGTGGATGTGCGCGGATGCAGTTGAGGTCAAACTTATTTGCTCGTGTGCTTCCTCGTTGGTTGGTGAAGGGGCTGGCGGCGGCAGGCGAGACGACGTCATCCAGGAGGAGGCTGGTGAAGCTCTTTCGCGCAGAGCGGCTGACGACTCGACGCGGGCGGCGGCGCTGCGACGATCCGCTGTCTCGCTGGTAAGCCCAGACTGGGGCTTTCTCTCGTGTGTGTCTCTCTCCTCCGGCTCTAGGTGCTTCCTTCGCAGGAAGATCTCCGCCGTTCGCCTGGAGGAATCTTGAGAAGGCCGCTGGGCAGGCGCAGAGGAGAAAGCGTACATGCGTGCGCCACTCGCGCTCTCCGTCATTGTGTTTGCAGGCCGTCGCGCGCGAGGGAAAGGAGCAACTTGCCTACTGCGTCACAGCGCCCGCGGCGAGCGACTCTGCGAGTCACGCAGTTCTCTCTGCAGAAGTCGCGTTCTGCGCCGCGCGCCCGGCGAAGTTCTCGGTGTACGTACTGCCCACGAGCGCCTGGGGCGGCGCCGGCGAGGCAGGGGCCGAGGGAGAAGCAAACGAGAGCGGGGACGACTCGCACTCGCCGGTGTCGACTGCGTACGCGTACAAGTGTCCGCGGCTCGTGGATTCTCAGTTTTCCTCACCGAGATCCTCGAGCCGAGCTTCCGTCGCGTCGCTCGCCACCGCGTCGCGTGACCTTCAACGAAGACACCGACCCCGCGAGCGGCGCGCCTCAGGGGGCACAGCCGCTGCGTCGCCTGGCGCGGGCGGCTGCTGCGAGAAATGGACGGCGGAGACGCGCGAAAAGGAAAGGAGTTTCCACTCCCTCACGACGTCGCGCGTGCTCGCCGCGGAACTCTTCTTCGATGCGACGCTTCTCAGAGAGCACCGGCGCCGCGTAAGTCCCGAGGCGAGGCGAAGGCGGGCGTCTTGAAACCCGAGGCCACTGCCTGCGGCACCTCCACGCCGCTCCTGCTCTATGCGTGGCGTGCAGAGGGGTATGAGGCCAGTTGTTTTTTTGGGCGAAGCTTCGCACGCGCAGCCGTGCGACGCAGCTGTAGCTAACTGGCTCGACGCGTCCTTGAGGGAATCGAGCTGCGCCAGAAGCGACCGCGACAGCCTCCCCCCCCCCCCCCCAGAGTTCATCGAGCGGCAGCTACCCGCATCGCCTCCGCCCACGCTTCTGCGCCATCCTTCTCTCTTCTATAGAGCGTCCTGTCTCCTCTCCACCTTGCGAACGGCGCGCGAGGACTTCGTCGCGCCACGCCTTCGTGCCGAGAGGCGCGCTGCTGCAGAGAGTGCTGCAGCGCCGTCTCCTCTCTCTCTGCGCGTTGGGGTTGCTGCCTGGTTCCTTGTTGCATTCGCGGCCGCCGATGGGCGGCTGCCGAGCGTCTCAGTGGGCGCGTGCCTCGCGTGTCTAGGGTTCAGAATTTAGAGCCCGTCTCTGGGGTTGAGGACGCGGATCCCGGCGTCAGCGCTCACGTATGGCCCGAACAGGGGGGCCTTTAAGGCTTCTTGTGACTGCGAACTCGCGTGACTGCTGTCGATTTTCAGCACCACAATGGAGGCTTGGACGAGCTCGACGTGATGACGCTGCCGGTTGCCATTCTGTCCGTCGTCGAGGCGTGCGGCCTCGACCTCCAGCGGTGAGCGCAGCACTGAGGCCGGAGTCTTCCAACTCGTTAGCGAGTCCATCCGGCTCCTCGATTCAACTGAAGCTCTCTGCGTGACTGCGCATCCCCGCACAGTGTGTGCCGCCTGCATCCATCCAGAGTTGCGCAGGCGTCGATATACAAACACCTCGAAAGTGAACCTATGTACCAGCGGTATATATATGCAGGCTCATACAGATACATACATGTATATACATATATATGCATATATGTGTGGGCACGACTAGGTTCTTGTTCGAACGAAATCGGTGGCCTCCAGATGCAGACACGCGTCTTCACGCGATATATGTGAATGCATAAGGTTTTATGTCTTAACAGATATATATATATATATTTGTATATATGTATGTACCTGTATGAGTATTCGCGTGCGGCGTGGGCTGCGGGCCGTTGGCATGTTCTGAAAGCCTCAGAAGCCCTGTGGTCTATATAGGAAAACATGATATAAGTGTAAGCCTGAGAGAGATATATCTTTGATGCATATATATATATATATATATATTTATATATATATGTATACGCGGTAAAATGTCAGTCCGACATGCGCAGATTTTACGATTTGCATCAAGCCAATTTGGAAAAAAAAAACTTGCGAGTACTCCATGAAGGATAAGCGCATGTGGCGCGTGCCTCAGGGAGCTTCTTGAAAATATTCACCTCGTCGGGGGCTCATCCTTGATTCCGGGCTTGGCCGCGCGACTCCAAGCGGAAGTCACGGTGAGCCACATGTAAACATGAAAGAACATGAGTTGGTAGGACAGTTACCAGAGAGGCGGATGGGCGCGAAGCGAGGCGCGGGGGCGCGTCTGTAGCGTTTCGAAAAACACGCTCTCTCCTAGAAAAGAAGCGAGAAGTGTATGTTTCTACAGTAGGTGAGGACGCCGGCGCCTGCGCCTTCAGGCCGCGCGATTGTGTCCTCTTGGGGACGCAGCGTGGCTTGAGAATCTCGTTAGCAGAAATACGATACTGCGGCAGCCAAGCGGGATTCTGTTGGTGGCCTTCTTTCTCGTCGCTTCGCTCTATTTATCTTCCGTAGAACCTCATTCGCCGGCGGAAGGCGCACAGCTCGATCCTCCCGCGGGTGCACACCTTGCCTTCTGCGCTGCAGCTGTAAGTCGCTCTCGAGATCAGTGAGTCGTTTCACTCAAAATGGGGTATGAAAATTGGGGAGGAGCCGCGCAGTATGCTTTTTCACTTGCTCACATGCGCTGCGAAGAGGACAACGGGCACGTGTCTGTTGTCGTGCAAGTGGGCAGCGACAGCAGAGTAGCTTCATCCTCACGCGCCCTTCTACTTCATCCAGAGCTATGTATTGCCAGACGGACTCATACGTACCCACATATATATGTATGAACATATATATCTGCGTACATGCATATATACATTCTATATATACAAATCCATACGGCAGTACGTGTGCTGCACGTGCCTTCGTTCTCGTGGGCTTGATGCGAACCCATGTATTCGCTCATCGTATCTGTATATGTATATTTATATATATGCATGTGTTTTTCAGGCGGTACTCAGTGTGTATATATACGTGTGTCTTTTAGGCGGTATTCGCTGTATTATATTCTCTGGTGTATTCTGTACGGCGCAGGCACGCCGTTGCTGCCGGAGGCTTTCGGTTTGCACTTGGGCCTCAGTTCGACCTCAATCACATTAGTCGCCATCAGGTAGGGCATGCGTCGCAGGTATTCTCGTTTCTCTTCGCGTGTCTCGAGTTTCCCTCTTTTCTGGAGCAGTCGTGCCTCTGTATAATCGATGTGAGCTATACAATTTTGGTACGCGGCTTCCTGTCGCCCTTGCTTTTACCGCGTCGAATTGCCTCCGCTCGGTCTCTCTCTGTCGCGCGCAGTCTCTGTATCCTTTTTTCTCCGTTGATGTGCCTCGGGACGTGTCCCTGCAGTACGAGGAATACGGGACTTCGTTTCTCGAGCGCTTCAGCGTCAGAGGTCGACTACGATGACAACCACAAGCCACGCTATACATATATAGATAGATAGGTATAATTACAAATATGCATTTATATATGTATCGATCATTATAAATCTGCCCTATAGAGAGGCCCGTGTTGGTGTATGGACGCGCTTGCATGTGTCATGGAGTGAACCCAGAGAACTGTTTTGTTCGGCTGGCATGAGCAAGTGACCGGTTCAGTCGAGCGGCAACGCATTTGAATTTTTTTTCTATTGTACGTCCTAGCGTGGTGAAACCGGGTGGGGTATGCTCGCCTCGCGCTCTCATCTTCGAAGACGCGGAGGAGGCTTTTTGCCGCCTTCCCCACGGTTCTCCATAAATGAAGCACTTTTTCTGTCTACGAGTTCATTTTGTCTCGACGACGAGCTTGCGAGGTCAAGCTGTGTGCCCAAAAACGCTAGGTTATTTATTTGATTTTGAGGCATCCACCGGAATCTAATCCAATATGGCGAAACGCCAGAAGAGCCTTAGAGGGAAAACAGACAGCCACACATTCACCGTAGCAGGACGCGACTGCGAAGGCTTTCGAGTTTCTGAGTGGCATTCACACCACGACGGCTGACCGTATATATGCGTAAGGCATGCGCACGTGAAAACACAGATCTGTCGTTGCATGTAGCGCTACAATAATACAACACTTTTGCAAAATAACAAAACTTTCGGTATTATTTCCAATATGTAGCATTTTAGTACCAGGATCAGACTTTTGGAGCTGCCTACAATTTAAAAGAAATTCTAATTGTAAATCGGACAATTGTTTTGCAAGAAATAGTTTACAAGATTGATTTGAAAATACATTTTTAGATAGATTATTGATTTTTAGTTTAAATTTATCTATAAAAGAAATACTAAAAAAAAATTAATAGTCAGAATTAAAAACTTTGTGTGATTTAATAGAAAAGAATTAAAGCCATATTATAGAAGCATACTAATTTTATTAAATACGCGGGTCGGAACTTACCCGACAATGAATTCCGCTACCGTAGGACCGTTATAGTTGCAGCCGCTGTTTACTATAGGATATTTTCAAGTTATTATTGATCTCATCTCAATCTGCACCCGACTTAAAAAACTTTTATCCACACAAAACCCTCGTTTAGTTGTGAAATTATATAATCCTCCTCCTCCTAATTGATTTCCTCCAAAAGCCTGGACTCAACGGAAACACTTCATCGACTCGCGACCGCCTTCGGTGCGCACCAGGTTATACGATCGGCGGAATGTAGATGCTTCAGCTGCAAACGGCTCAAATCCCGCTTAAGGTCGCCTGTTTGCATTCGCGTGTTCATACAGGCACAAGGCGTGCCTATAGATAGCCATTTAGGAAGCATCTCCGGATACGCACGCAATGGCTCGAAGCTTAGTAGGTCTGGAAAGCTTATGCATTAGTTGTTTCTAAGCAGTGGTAGCGACAGTGCCTTAAACCCATCACGCTCAAGATTTGCCACCTTCTCATGTCGCGTGGAGTTGCTTGGGTCGTCAATCGCAGGGAGGATGCCATCGCAACGGCTCCGTGAGCGAACGTGCTGCCAGACTCGCGGAGAAGGCGATCGAACGCCTCATCTTCAGTAGCAGGCCGATCGAGGTTCGCTGCAACCAGCGCTTACCGGTGATAGCTCAGTTGGTAGAGCGGCAGACTGTAGACGACGCGGAAATCTGTTGGTCCCTGGTTCGATTCCGGGTCACCGGACTTTTTGCTCTTTGCCAGCAAACTCCTCACGCATAAATGGTCCAGGAGATGAGCTCTTCAGACACACGTGGAAAGACATTTCTTTCGTACCGATTGATTCTTAATCCGTAGTTTCGTTGGCGTGGCATGTCAAACAAGTGACCCTGCATATCGAAGGCTGGACTGTTCCGGTGCGACGTGACACTTACGTGGGGTACAAAGGGCCGTTAAAGCATCCGATAAATCTCCATGTTTACGTAGGTTTCGCCCGATTTATCAGTGTTTTGTATCCCCTTTTTTCCGTTTTCCGGTTACTTCGGGCTCGCGGCAGGTACAGCCTTGCTGTGTGGGCTACCGTGGCTTTGTAGGAAGTAAGCTGCAGCTTCGTGGTCGATTTCGAAGGACCCCGTTGATTTCTAGCTGTCAGAGTACGCCCATAACGGGGTGCTACTGGATTTCCGACTTGTCTGATATCGAGTTCGGTCTTGGCTGTGCCGCGCTCGGTGCCAGGGCGAGAGTGGGCGGCCACAAGACAAGAGTGCAGAATGGTAGCTGCCACATTCTCTTTAGGGTTTAGGGAGAAGCTTGCGAAACGTTATCGAACGGCCGAACACAAGATCTAACTGCGTCATGTTGCCGGCTTGGTTCACGCTGACACCTGCGGCGTGACCTCGAGGACCCCTTGGCTGTCTTTCTTTGCCTACAGGCTCATTCCGCCTGATGCTGGGAAGTGAGCGTGTATACACGTATCTGGTATCAGTACGTTTGAATACACGGATGTGGGGAGGGCAGATGCTCCGAATTCTGCTGCTCCAGGGGGCTGACCGCCTCGCCCTAGCTGGGGCGAGTCCGTACTTTCACCCGCGGACCTCCCGCCCCTATTTGACCCTTCAAAGTGGACGGGCCGTTTCTCAGTCTATCGGGGCTTCTGAAAACATCCGCAAAAACCAACATCAGAAGAGGCTGTTGTCCAGAGTGAAATCGAGCGGTCACCACACAAGGAGCCCCCCCGCCTCTCGCCCAGCTCAGGCTCGAGGTCTCTCATTTGTTAAGCAAGAAGGCACCGTTCTCGCTGAAAGGCTGCCAGCGAAACCTCGTGGCCTGTGAGCGGATGTGGATGTCGTCTTGGACCGACACACGCATCAGAGTTTCTTGTCTCGGCATTCGTTAGGGGGTGGAGCTTGGCGCCCAAGGTCCCTCTTTTGTCACAGCCGAGGACCGGTCTTGTGCCGCCATCGGCCCCGCGCCTTTCGGCGTATATGCGGTTTCATTGTTGACGGGGTCGTCCGTATCCTCTTTGCCTTGCAGCTGCCTCTGTTTTACATCCATCTCAACCCTGACACGTTCTGTTTTGCTTCTGGCGAAGGCCCTGTAACGTGCAAAGATACAGGGCAAGTTGTTTAGTGCGGAGTAGATCGGAATGTCGCCGGCTTAGTGCCAAGGTGGGGGGGGGAGGGGGAGGAGGGTTTGTCACACTGGAGGAGCGGCGCGCGGCCTCGCGGGGGTCGTTTTTCTGTTTTTGGTGACAAAGAGAGGTGTTTGCAGACGAAATTTCCTCCAGAGTGTCCCCCAGAGCAGAGTCGAAGGCAACCCTGTGCTGGGGAGGCACGCATCGTTTTCTCAGGCGCTGCGCCTCCTCCGTGTTTTTCTCGTGCGCGGTTCGAGCCACGCAAACAGGCAAATCGGGTGACGCCTGAAGCATACTTCTTGCGCGCGCGGAGCGCGAGCCTAGGTGGCGAAGAAGTCGCGCTTCACCTTGGTAACCGTTTTTCTGCTTTTTTTTGTCACGTTACGGATTTTGAATTGAGGAAGGCGCTTTGAGCTTTCCCGACAAGGGTGCCAGACGTGCAAACTCAGGGCGATCATGCTGGGTTTCGGCGCGGAGCCGTATAAGCCTTTTTCACTAGAAATTCAGGTGCCGAAAAATTCACAGATGCCAGACGAACTGTTGCCAACATTCGACAGGCGCGCCCCACTACTACTAGGCGCAAGCTCCGACACTTTCCTTGCCCCTGTTTCGTCGGCATCAACGGAACGAGCCTGTGAGCGACATGAATGTTAAATTCAGAATTAAATGCATCCGTTCGCAAACTCAAGGCTCGAGGGAGAAGAACCTACATCCGCGCTGAATCGTGCTTTTTCGCCCCCCTGCGTTCCTTTTCTCGACTGTCTGCAATCTCCCGGTCGAAAGTTTGCAGTGGCGAGGGGTTTCTCTCGCGACAAACTTTATGTTTCGTCTCAAGAAAAACCAAAAATAGTGCGAAGAAGATGACCAATTCCTTGCTTTCTCCTTTCCGTGCGTTTCCCCCGTTAACAAGCAACGACGGCGCGGGGCAGCGCTCAAGGACTTCGTCTCCCGGCCTGAGCTTGCAGGATTTCCTTCTTTCGTAAGGGTTTTTGTTTGTCACGACGGGCTTTTTCAGCTTTTTTTTCGCTCACGTTCATCGCTCCTGTCTCCTTGTTAGCCGACTTGCACGTTTTCTTCTTTCGCTCCGCTGAACGCGGCTCAGCGGCCGCGCCCCTCGTATCTTCGCGTGGAGTCGTTTGTGTGTTCGCTAGTACCTTTTCTTTCCCCTCCTCTTTCTCCTCAATCGTTCCTTTTCGCTGGCGGACTCTTTTTCGCGGGATTTCGCGGCGCGTTCGCTGGGGCATTGCATCGGCCCCAACGCCGACGGCTGCCCTCAAGTCGTCTCGCCCCGATTGTCTCTGCCTCTCCTTTTTCGTCTCATTTCTCTATTTTTCTCTTTGTCGCTCCTAGTCGGTCACGTCGCTTTCTATCGTTTTCTGTCTCCGTCTGCCGCCTCGTCCAGTTGTCTCCTCTGCATTGTCCTTCGTCTCACGCCTCCTCTGTGGCACCCGAGCCACGCTGTCTCGCATCTAGGCAAGTCGACTGCCTGTGTTTGAATGCGAAGGTCAGAGGGCTCTTCTTCAGGTCAGGAAGGGATGGGGCGGCGTCTGCAGCACCGAAGAATCCCCCTTTTCGCCTTCGACGCTCAACGGTGGTGAGGAAGTTGCTGACGGCCTTTCCTCTCTGCGCACCGAGAATCCTGCCCCTGAGGGATTTGACACCGCGGCCAGCTCACTCGTTCCCTTCCGCTCGCCAGCGGTTTTCCTGGGGGAGTCGCGCGGCCCTTAGCGGCTGATGCGGAGAAGCGCGGGCGGCTGTAGAGACGATGCGACGTTCCGCGTTGCCTCCCTGCAGCTCAGCGCTTCAGTCGCGCCCCGCCCTTTGCCCCGTCGTCTGAATCCGCTTTCGCAGGAAGAGCTCTTTTTTGTTTCTGGCTCGGCAGCATGGTGCCCCCTGGGGGCGCGAGCCCCGCACAGGTTGCAGGCGAGGGCCGCGGCGAGGGCGCTGCTTCCCCGTCGTCCGCGGAAACGTCCGTGGCTGCGCACAGCTCTCTGAACAACTCGTATTTGTCTTCTGGTCTCGCCTCTAAAGAAGCCGCGTCGTCGCCAGACGCCACGGCGGAAGGGCCCTCGGCGGCCGCCTCGTCGGCGGATGCCTCCGCTTCTGCGGCGCGCGCCGCGACGCCCTCTTCGTCTTATTCACCGACTGCCTCAGCCTCTTCTCGCTCGAAACCGGCAGGAGGCGCGGATGCAACCCGCGAGCAGGCAGCGTCGGCGGCTGCGCAGCAGTCGCCTGCTGGAGGGCTAGACGAGGCCGACGCGCCCCGGGCGGCCTCAAAAGACTCCCAAGGCTTCCCAGTCCCCGATCCCCTGCGCCTCGTGGGCTCTGCGGCTGCGCCCGCCGGCGTGCAGCTCTCCTCGGGGGGGGCAAGCCGAAGTCCGCCGAGGACGCGGCCGGCGCCGCTGCTCGGCCTCGCTGCAGCTCCTCCCCGTCCTCTGCGCGCGGGGACTCTTCGCCCAGGCCTGCTGCGTTCGGGAGCGGCTCCGCGACCGTCTCTCCGGCGAACGCCTCGTCGGCGTCCACGTCCGGCGCCGTCCCCCCGGGCGTGGCCTCGGTGCCGGCGGCGGTCGCGGCCCCAACCCCAAACAGTCTTTTGGAGAACTTCACGGCCGTGGCTTCGTCGGGGGCCCTGACGAACCCGTCGGCGGCGGCGCTCCTTTCTGCTGCACTGTCTCGGTCGCTGGCGCAGCCTCTGTCGTCTTCACCCTCTTTCGTCTCGCCGTCTTCCTCTCCCTTCTTGGTCTCGCCTTCTTTGAGGAACATGTACTCGATGCTGCCCTCTGCCTCCGCCCCCGCGGCGTCGTCCCTCCCTGGGGCAGTCCCTGCGCTCCTGACCGCCGCGAGTCCGAACGCCGCGGGCCTTCCCACCGCAGGAGGCAACACTGCCGCTGCGCGCTCTGCGTCGCCCTCTGTCGTCGCGTCTAACAACCTCGTGGCTGCGGCGCTACGTAATCTGCCTTCCTCGTTCGGTTTGCAGCCGCTGCAGCAGCTTCAACCGCGCTTTGTGCCGCAGCAGGCCCCCGCCGACGGGGCGACTGCGAGCCCCTCGCCCTCTCCTCCTATCTCCTCCTCATTGCCCGGCGTGGCTTCGGCCTTGTCCAGTCGCCCACCGTCGTCGGGCGCGACCGCAGCGGCGGACGCCGCCGGGGTGAGTGCCCCCGCCGCGGCGCTCTCGCAGAACTCTCTCGTCCTCAGCGCGGCTAGCGAAGCCTTAGGCGCTCGCAGAAGGAGCTCGGGGGTCAGCGCCCCGGGTGCGACGGTCTTTCCTGCCGCTGCGCCGCCGACGCTTCCCGCAGGTGCCACGTCTTCCTCCTTGTCGTCTTCGCCCTTCCTCCTCGGCAACCTCCTACAGGCTGCGCTCCTGGGCGCCTCCACGGCCGCCGCCGCGCCCGGTGTATCTGGCTCTTCGCCGCATGCGGCGCTTCTGAGCTCCCTCGCCTCGTCTCTGCCTGCAGCCGGAGGCGTGGCAGCCGCATCCCCCTTCGCCGCGCCGCACTCGCGGTTCTTCGCATCGCCTCAGGGCCTCTCGAAGGTCCCCCCGGCGGCCGGCGGCGGCGCCTGTGCGAGCCTCAACGGCGCGGTGGTGGTGTCGCAGGCCGCGCAGCCGTCAAACGCTTCGCCCCGCTCCGCCGCAGTCGCGGAACCAGGCGCGGGCGCTGCAGACGCAGCAGCCCGAGAGAAAGACGAAGCCGGCGACGCGGGGGCGTCCCGCGCTCAAGATGCTGCCGCGCCGGGCGACCGCACGGCTCTCGAGGCGGGGCGGCTGTCCGTGAGCAGAGCGAGACACGGGCTACCCGCGCCCGCCTCGTCTGCTGCCACAACGGCAGCAGACGAGGCCGCGGCAGGCCAGCGGGAGCTCGCCGCGGAGGCGGACGAAGACGCAGTGTGCAGCGTGTGCGTGATTGGCGAGTGTGAGCAGCAAAACAACATCGTGTTCTGCGACGAGTGCGGCTGCGCAGTTCACCAGTTCTGCTATGGCGTCGTGCAGATCCCCGAGGGGCCATGGTACTGTTCGCTCTGCACCTGGCTGCGGCGCAAGACGCAAAAGAAGCGCGATGACGGCCGCGCTGCGGCGGCCCGCGGCGAAGAGTGGAGCGCAGCTGCGGAGGGCGCGACGGACAAGGCGAGCAAGGAGAACGCGACAGGGGCGCCCGACTCCTCTTCTGCGTCCGTAACGGCCACGTCTGCGGCGTCTGGCTCGCAGCCGAGCGACGCGGCGGCTCCGTCTGCGGCTTCTTCTGCGGTAGCTCCGCCCGCGTCGCCTCCCGTGTTGTGTAAGTTGTGCGGCAAGGGAGGCGGGGCGATGCGGCGGGGGCCTGAGAAGATCTGGGTTCACAGCTGCTGCGTCTTGTACTGTCGCACGGGGCCGCAGTTCCGCCGCACTCTGCAGCTGGACGAGCCGATTAACATCCGCCAGTCGCTCTCGGTCGCGCGCGCCATGTCGTGGCGCTGCAGCGTGTGTCAGAAGCGCGAGGGGTACCCGATTTCCTGCGGATTCCCCGGATGCACCAGGCGCCAACACGTCACCTGCGCGCGCGCCGCGAAGTGCGTCTGCATCATCTCCTCGCTGTGGGAGGGCGACGTCGACGGCGCCGGCCGCGAGCGCGTCTGGAAGGCCGTCTTCTGCCCCGCACACAACGACCCTGTCTCCATTCAGTACGCCAAGGAATTCGAGCGCGAGCGAGTCTTCTCGCGCTCGCCGCCGGCGGCGCCCCAGACGGCCGCCGCGACGCCGTTCGCGCATGCCACCCCCGCCCTCACGGCGGTGCTCGTGCCCCAGGCCTGCGGAGACGACGCACAGGGTGAGACGCAGCACGGCGAAGGAGGCGGAGGCGAAGGAGCCAAGCCGAAGGAGGCGTGTTCCTGTGGGGGGGGCCCGGGCGCTGCGACTCAGCAGTCCAACGGCGTGACAGCGGGGGAAACTGCACCTGGCGTGAAGGAGCAGACAGGCGCGGTCGACGCCGCCGGGGGCGCAAAAAAGGTGAGGGACGCAGCGTCTGCAGAGGCCGGACAGGGAGACTCGAAGGATGAAAAGGGAAGCGGAGTTCCTTCTGGTATGGCTGGAGACTGTCAAGAGGAGACGAAGGGCCTCAGACCAGCGCTGTCCCCCTCTGGGCGCTCCGCCCGGACGCAGGCAGCCGGGGCGGGGGGGGGGCCAGGCCCCACACAGACTCTGGGCGTATCGTCTGCGGCCGGTGCGGTTCAAGCGGGGGGCGCTGGCGAGAGTGGATGCGCCACAGCGGCGGCTGCCGCGCCGCTGTCGTCCTCGCAGGCGTTGCCTGGCAGCAACGCGTCGTCTCAAAGCTCCTCTTCGTCATCGCTGCCCGCTGCGTGCGCCGCGCGTGGCGGCGCGCCGACCTCGTCTGTCGCAGCTTCCTCGTCTGCGGCATCCGCTGGGCTGCCTGCGGCCCTCGCATCTGGTTCGTCTTCGTTTGCGCAGAACCCGCTGTCTCTGGGCTCTGTCCTCTATCCTCAGGCCTTCGGGGCCGCCGGCGGTGGCGCCACTGGCGACTCGGGGGGGCCCTATCCCCCGAGCTCCTGCTGCAGAAGCAGCTGCTCCTGCAGGCCTTGGGCGCGGGTGCGGCGGGTGGAGCCCAGGGCGGGGCTGCGACCGTGGGGCCGTTCTTTTACCCGCAGGTGAAGCCTCAGGGGTTGGCCTTCAGCGGCTTGACTCCATCGGCGATTGCGCCGTTGCTCGAGCCTCTCGTCGCGCCCTACGCAACAGCGCAGCAGGCATTGGGGAAGAAGGAGACTCCCGACGGGCAGCCACGACTTCCAGGCGCTGCGGCTCCGGCGGCGGGGGCGGGCGGAAGCGTGTTGCCCGGTCTCGCTGGCGCGCCGCTTCTCGCGAATTTCGCAGCGGGCGGGGTCGGCGGCCCTGGGGACATGCGCGCCGCAGGCGTGCCTCCCGGTCTCGCGCTGCCTTCGTCCTCCCTCGTGGCGGCGCCTCCCGGCGCAGTTGGAGGCGCCAGTCTTCTGGCGCAGCAATACCAAAACGTTGCGTTCCGGTCTCAGCAGGCCGGGGTCAACACCCCCGTCGGGCTGCTGTACCAGAGCCTGGCCGGCGCCGGGGCTGGCCTCGGCGGCGTAGCCCCGGGGGCGCTCGGCATCGGAGGCCCGCAAGGGGCGGCGGGCCCCGTAGGCACCCTGCGCGCGGCTTCGCCCGGCGCGCAGTTTGCATTTCTCACGCCGCAGCAGCTCTTGGCGGCGACGCAGACGCGCGTGGGGGGGCAGGCTCTCGCGGCAGGCGGCGCGCTCCCCGCGGGGGCCAACTGTCTCCTCCAGCCCGGGGCGGGCGCCCTTCCCTTGCGCTTCCCCGGCGCGGCGGACGGAGTCGTCCTCACTGGGGGCGCCCTTCCCGCGAGAGGCGGAGAGGTCGCCGGCGGCGCCAGTCTGAATGGAGCGCGCGAGAGAGAAGGAGAAGGCCTTCCCGCGCAAGGCGGTGCGTCTCCGGGGGCCGCGGCCTTGGCGTCGCGCGGTGCGGCTGGTGCCCCTGGAGCCGCGGCGGGACGGGGAGAGGCGAAGGGAGACGCCAGTGCGTCTGCGTTTCCTCTCGCATCTGCTTCGCTTCAGACCGCGCAGGCGCCGCTCGCGTCCGCGCCGCCGCAAACGCTGTCTGCATCGTCGCTGACAGCCGTCGAAGGCCCGCCAGGAGCCGAGTTAGCGGGCGCTCCGCCGCCCTGTGCAGAGGGGGCGACTGCAGCGTCGCCGCTCGCGGTGTCGCATCTCGCCGCGTCGCCCCATCCATCGCCGCCGCTGAAGGCGATGGGGTCGCTTCGCTCGGGCGGGAAGCGCGGGGGCCGCGGTGGCAGGTCGTCGCATCGCTCGATGCTCTTTGGGGCCTTCAGGAAGTCGCAGGCAGGCGTGGGCGGCGTCGCAGGCGGCACGCGAGCGAGCGGCCTGGCGGGCGCTGCCGCGAAACACGGCGCATTGAACGCACTCGGTCTCGGCGGCGTGGAGGGCGGCGTGGGTGCGGACATGCTGTTGGACGGCTCGCTAGTGGCCGCCTCCTCGTCTGGATCCCACGGTGTGCATACCCCCGGGACGACGACGCGCGGGAGCCGCGTGCAGTGGGGCCGGTTTGACGCGCTTTTCCGTCGAGTGCCTGTGGGGCCGTTTGCACAGAGCATCCTCGAGACGCTCAAGAGTTCGCAGGAGCGCCGCGCGGCCGCGGAGGAGGCGCGAGTAATTGAAAAGATTCTCGTCTCGCCGGGGCTGCGCCCCGACGTTGACACGCTCACCGAGCCGCCGCTGGAAGACAGAGAAGTCGTGGAGAGTCTCCTGGAGCTTTACGTCCAGCAAGTTGACGAGGCGCTGCGCCGCGCGCGCGAGCTGAAGCGCCGGGAGCGAAAGGCCGACCGCGAGAAGAAGCGAAGAGAAAAGGAGCTGGCGAGCGCCGAAGAGCGCGCGGCGAAAGACGACGGAGATTCGCAGGAAATCGCGTTGCAAGCGCGTGACAAGCAGACCGAGACCTCTGGCGGAGGCGGGGCGGACGCTCGGCCGAGTGACCCTCGAGAGACGACTGAGGGATCTCCTGGGCAAGAAGGAGAGCAGGGACCCAGCAGCAAAGGGGTCGACGAAGGAAGCTCAGCAAGAAAGCGTGGCGCGCCGGATAACGTGGCGAGCTCGTGCGCTGGCGAACAGTCGGGCAGCGAAGCGACAAAGCGGCGGAAGACTGAGGACGCGCGTGGGGAGCTCTTGCCGGCAGAGCTGCCGTCGCCTGCGCCGCAGGGGCTCTCTCTTTCGAGTGCGGATAGGCCACAGGAGAGCGGAATGGACGTGGCGTCCGCCGTGGCGCCGGAGCTGAGTGCGGCGGGCGGTCTGTCCCCCCCTGCTGGCCGGGCGGGGACGGGGGGTGCCGGCGAGGAGCTGCCGGGAGAGAATAAGGAAGGCGGCGGGCCTGCTGCGCCTGCTGCGGAGACGAAGAAGCGCGAGAGGCGGCACGCGCACTCTGGGCAGGACGACGATCGCGAGGATGAAGAGGAGGTCTGTTTGCCTTTCACGGCGCTCGTCGACTTTGGGCCTGTGGCCGCGTGGATCCTCTTCGAGGCCGTCCCTGGCGAGCCGCAGTCCGCGGACGATTTCGAGATCTTAGAGCGCCTCTGCGCGAGTGGCTGCCTCCGCGGGGCGGGGGGCAGCACGGGATCTCCGTCGCCGCCCCAGTCGCGCAAGACTTCGTCTTCTTGCCTCCTCGACGCGGGTCTCCCGTCGTCGCTCGGCATGGTCGGCTTTCCCCCGCCGTCTTCCGCGTGCGCGGGAGCCCCGGGGGGCAACGACCGCCATGCGTCGCCGACGGGGCGAGGCGGGGTCGGCGCCGCCTGGAGAGAGAAAGGCAGCTCGGGCGCGAAGGGGCTGCTCGCTTCACCGCGTTTCAGGCCGCCTGCCGACGTCCCAAAAACGCCCGGCTCGCCCTCCGCGGGCGTGGCTGCAGCAAGCGAGCGCGCCGGCCGGCGCGGCGCGGCATCGCTGAAGGGTTGTGACTATTTCTCCCAGAAGGCCGCGCCGGGCGATGAGGGTCACGCGGGCGGCAAGCGGAAAGGCGACGCGCGGGGGCTCGCCGGCGGCGAAGCAGCAGAGGCCGCCCCTCGGCGCGGCCATAAGCGCGAAGGGAAGGAAGAAACCGCAGGGGGGCGCGAGGAGGAGGATGCGCTGCGCGGAGCCCTGTCGGGAGAGGGCGAAGGTGAGGGGAGCAAACCAGAAGAGGGCGCCCGGTACCGCCTTGTCGTGAAGGCGTTCAAAACACTGAGTTTCTACCAACTGACTTACTGCAGACGACGCCTGCAGCAAGTCTTCCTCAGGCCACATCGCCACCCGCTGTACCGACAGCTGCTTCAGGTGGAGGCGCGGCATCGGGAGCGACGCGGAGAAGACAGACAGACAGAGGTGGAATTCTGCGACAGGGTGCAAACCGACCGCGAGGAAGGCGACGCGGAGAAAGACCAGAGAGTCTTTCCGCTGCTGCAGCTCTCCAAGATGCTCGCGGACCATCAAATCACCGCCACCTCTTTCCTCCCTCCAGACAAGGGGCGGCACAAACATGGAAAAGACGCTGTCGCCTCGCCCAAGAAGGGCGCCGGGGCGTCGCCGACTACCGGCGTCAAGACCGAGATTGCGCCGGGGCGCAATGCAGCGGCGGCGAGTGTCTCCTGGGTCACACCGCTGGAGGCCGGGGGCGGCAGCCTTGGGCCCGACGGGGGCGACGCGCAGAATCTGTCCGTCGCCGAGGCCGCTTCGCCTGCTGCGCGATCGAGCGCCGTTGAGGAGGGTGCGCAGAGACGAGGAAAGGACCTGGCGCCAGCGCCGGCGCAGAATGTCGAGAGCGCGGGGCAGGGCGGGGTCTTTGCGAGTCTTCGTGTCGACGAGCTGGATGACAGAAGCGTGTCGCCGCTCCCCGTCACGTCGGCCCCGAGCTTCGTCTCTGGGGGAGCCGCCGAGGAGGGGAAGAAGGGCGAGGCGCTGCTGCTCCACGATGGCCTTGGGATTGCGGCGTCGCCTCTCCACGCGGGCGCCTGGTCGCGCGTCGGCGGCGACGCCGCGGCCTCGTCCTCGCTGGCTGCTGCGGCCTCGCCGTCGGCGGCATCCGCCCGCGCGGCCCGCTGGCCGCCCGCGCCACGCCCCCGCGACTTCCTTGACGTCGAGCCGGAGGGCGAGGGGCAGTTGGGCGCCGCGGGGCAGGCGGGCGCCTGCGTCGTCACGGTCGGAGGCCATCGTTGGTTTGTCAAGCCCTGGGGCTGGAAGGAATCGCCCTACGCGAGCCTGGTGACTGGTGCTGACGACTTCGTCGGCTTCCAGTGCGCCCAGTTCCTCCAAGTGAGTGACAGCGAACCGCCTCGGAACAGAGGGCGGGGGGTGAGGGGGGGTGGGGGGATGAGAGAAAGAGGAGAGAGGAGGGAGGGAAGGAGCAGAGGGCGAGCGGGGACTGTCAGGCGGGCGTTTGGCGGTACGCCGAGGTTTTGTGGCGGTGCTCAGTCGCGACCGCTTGTCTGCTGCAGCTGAGGCCCGTCTTTCTTCTCCGTCGCAGAGCTGCCTGGGACGAGGAGTGCTGGATCGGGTTTGTTTCGCCGCGAAGTGCACGCGTGCCTGGCGTGCAGCTGTGTCGCCTCGTTTTCTCGATCCTGCGCGTCGTAGTCTTTGTTGTCCTCTTGTATCTTCTTGTCAGGTTTCCTCCGTCTTGTCGCGCGACTTGCATCGCCTTAAGCTGCATCTCCTGCAGTCTGTGCTCGAGGAGAACCGGCAGCCGCTGAAGCTCGTGGAGCGTCCGCAGTGCTCCGATCGGCTTCTCGCGCGCTACGCATCGATGCACCGTTGGTCGCAGCTGCGGCACTACGTCGTGGAGGGCGTCAAGGACCTCCCGATCCCCTCAGCCGCGGCGGCGCCCTCCCCGGGGCCGCCCGCCTCCTCGGCTTGGCGCCGCGGGGGCGGCGCTGCAGGACGTCGCGCGGCAAGTAGTGCAGCGCCGAGCGGCAAGAACGAGGACGCGGCGAAGCTGTCGGCGGCTGCGGGGGCCGCGACCGCGACGGCGGCCGCGGCGCGTGGCGGGCGGCTCGCGAAGGGCTGCAACAGTCCAGAACAGGAGGAGCATCTCCTCACGCAGCGCCGGCAGCTGTGCGCAGCGCGGGCGCTACGCGTGCCCTCCTTCCCAGACGCGAAGACCTGCTTCCTGCTTGCGCAACAGGAGAAGTATCTGCAGCAGCTGGGCTGCCTGTCGGACTCGGTTGCGGCCTGTGCGGCGGTCGCGGGCTGGGGGCTCGGCAGCATGGGTCTCGCCTCGTCCGCGGGCGCCGAACTCGAGCGCCGCTTGCTGCTCAACTTCCCCTCCTCGCCCTTTGGCGCGGAGTGCGACGCAGCAGCCGAAGAGCGCGACGCGTCGCCGCACGACGCGGACAGATTCGCCTCCGCGGCGCATGCGTGGGCTGCGCGTCACTCGCGCGAGAGGCGCCAGGAGCGGGCTAGGAAGCGCGAGGGAGCCGGAGCCGCGGGCGGGCCTGAGAACGAGGTCTGCATTTCTGATTCCGTTCTGGCCTTGTTCCGCGACGGGCGCCCCCCCGAGGCTGAAGGGCCCGGCGACGGCCGCGAGCTCACGCAGCTCCTCAGCGAGTGCGACGCGAATCTTTCGCTCTTTCTCGAAGACGAAGGCGAGGAGGAGACGCGGAGCCCGCAAGGACAGCCGGTGCTCATGGCCGGCGGCGTCAAGAAACTTGGCGGTCTCGACACCGCGGGAGACGCGCCCCCGGCTGCGCCTCCAGAGGAACGCCCCGCCCCGGGCGCAGAGACTGGCGAGGGCGCGGCTCGGGCTCAGGGCGTGAGCGGCGGCGACGCGCAGAAGGCGCCAGGCGACGGGGCCGCCGTAGCCGCGGAGGGCGGAGCAGCTGCTCAGGAGAAGGAGACAGCGAAGGACGAGAAAGAGGAGGGCGACGGGGGCACCGCCGCGCCGTCTCCGACGTGCGCGCAGGCGGCCCGCTCCGCCCCGACCGCTCCATCCGCCGCTCAGCGCCCCTTATCGCCTGCGCCCGCGTCGTCGCCTACACCCGTGTCATCGCCTGCGCCTGTCTCCTCGCCTGCGCCTGTCTCCTCGCCTGCGCCTGTCTCCTCGCCTGCGCCTGTCTCCTCACCCGCGCCTGTCTCCTCACCCGCGCCTGTCTCCTCACCCGCGCCTGTCTCCTCACCCGCGCCCCTCGCGTCTGCAGGCTCGCCGGCGACGACGGCGGTGACAGCCACCGGCGGCGGCGTGGAGGCGCTCTTGGGGTCGATTGCGGGCGCGGGCTCGTGCTGCAGCGTGTGTTGGTGGAGTGAGCGCAGCAACTTGAATCCGATGTTGTCCTGCGTACGCTGCCTCGTCCCGGTTCACAAGAACTGCTACGGAGTCGGGAAGATGGGGGAGAACGTCGAGGGCGACGACTGGATCTGCCGCAGATGCGAACTCGAGAAAAAAGGCCTTGGCACCCAGTGGCTTGTCGCCTTTGTTCCCATGAAAATCCGCTGCCAGGTGAGAAAAAGAACGATAGAAAAGGCGGTCGTTGCTTTCATGTTTTCCAAGGTGTGCGATGCGTATACATATTTATATATTTAAGTATGTCATATAAATATATATATATATGGGCACGTGTTCAAGGACTCCAAGTGTGAGTGTATATTCTTGCGTATGCATATAGATGTATTTTCGCTCGGAGGGCCGCAGGACGTGTATGTGAATCTATATATCTACCTATACTCATATATGTGTATATATTTCTATAAATTTATATTTGTATATTTGCCTTTGTCCGGGCCTGCGCACTGCATGTTCCGCTTCCTGCACGGTTTGTTTCAGATTTGCGGCACTGGCGGCGGCGCGCTCAAGCCGACGACAGACGGCGGGTGGGTTCATCTCTTCTGCGCCCTGTGGCTGTTGCCTGAGGTCTGGTGCTGCGATTTCTCTGCGCTGGAGCCTTGGAGCCTCGAGCGCGTTGACGCGTGGCGCCGAGAGGCGCGCTGCAGCCTCTGCGACCAGGTGAGCAGTCGCGGCGTTTCCGTCGCGAAATGTTTTTTTAGAGAAAGCGTCTCGAGGGCCCGCGCAGTGTGGTGCGGCGCGTGGGAATGGGATAGCCAGACGGAAGGTGCGAGACCAGAGGCTTCGGTGGAAGGGCGTTCAGGCCGATGCGGGGCCGTGATGGGGGAGTGGTGTTTGGGGGCATCGATAGTCCGGTTTTTTTTGTTTCTTTTATGATTTTCTGGCGAGTCTGTGTCGCCTCAGCTGCGCGCGAGGATGATTGTTACGCCTGTGTTTTTCTTCGCATTTTGCAACTTTTTCTCAGGAGGGCGGGGCTTGCGTGCGCTGCGCCTGCGTGGGCTGCGAAGTCTGTTTTCACCCGATGTGCGCGTGGCTCGCGGGACTTTACTGCGAGGCTGAAAGCCTCCGCGGCCTCTTTTTGTCTTTCCGCGGCGCAGTCGATCGCTGCTTCCCGCGCCTCGTCATCAAGGCTTTCTGCTTCAAACACTGCCCCGAATTCCTGCCCGACGGAAAAAGGTAAGCGAGAAACAACCAACCGATCCGACAGAATATACGTGTATAGAAGGTAGGTGTAGATATATTTTGATTCATTTATGCTGGGTCGCAGTTCCTCTCTTCGCATGTTGTCTACCTCGCTTACAGGACAGCGGACGAGCGAGGTCCTGGGGAAGCTATAGCCGGCTTTTTGTGCGGCCTCGAGGCAAGGGCAGCTATGCGTATGAGTGTATGCCACCTTGTGTGCATGTTGCCGGGGATCTCGCTTCTCGAGTTGCTCACGTATTTTGCCTTTCGGTTTTTTTTTCAGGCGGTCTTCGGCCGTTCAGAGTTGGCTGCGTCTGCGGCGGTACGTGACACGCGATCATCGCCCGGATTTGTTCAACGCAAACGATCGCAGAAGCGGCGGCCTTCTCTTTAAACGCGGTGCGGGTGGCGCCCGCAGAGGGAACAGTGCGGCGAGCGCGGCCACAGCGTTCACGGCGCAGAATCGAACGCGGGCAGCGAGCGCTGTGGTCACAGCGTCAGCTGCGACTACGAAACTCGATGTCGCTCCTTTTCCTCCCCCTGCGGCTGCCCCGATCGCAGCCGCCGACGCCCCCAGACGGCGCCGGTTGCGGCTGGGGCTCCAGCGGCGGAGACTGTCGCGACCGCGGTCGGAGGCGCGGAGGGCCCACTGGAGATTCCGGTGGCCGAGGGCGAGGACCCGAAGGAGGAGGCCGCGAAAGACGCGGGCAGTCGCTCAACTCCTCCGCCTCCACCCCCCCGGCTTCGCAGACGCAGAGTTCCTCGTCGGCTGCCGCCATCCCAGGGGGGCGAGGCAGCGGCGGAACGGGTGGCGAGTGCGGCGCAGGGGTGGGCGAGGCGGCAGACGCCTGCGGCGGAGGATTTTTGACGCGCAGCATCTTGGAAGAAAGAGATCTCTACGACGATCACTCGTGCGCTGTTTGTCTCCTCCCGCGGGTGACATGCACGTCCTCGAATCCCTTCTTCCACTGCGAGCGCTGTGGCCTCTGCGTGCATCGCCAGTGCTACGGCATCCGGAAGGAGCATTTGCCTCTCTATTTGCGGCCTGACCTGCTGAGAAAGATCAAAAAACGCCGCGTGGGGGCGCGCGCCGCGGAAAGCGAGGCGGCGGAGGCGCCCCAGGGAGAGGAGAAAGGACTGGCGAGTGCGGAGGGCGAAGAAGGGACGCGACGCGGCGAGGAAGGAGGAAGCAAAACCCCCGCCGAGGAAGGCGTCTCGCTTCCGGAGGATGCCGGACACGGCGTCAAGAGGAAGCGAGACGAAGACAAAGAAGGCGCAGAAGAAACAGAAGCGACGAGGAAGCAAGGCGAAGGCGGCATGGAGGGGGGCGCGAGCTACACGACGCCGGGAACGCAGCCGCTGGAATTCAGTAAGGAAAGAAAGCTCGAGCATCCGTCCTCCTCGCCCTCCGCTTTTTTTGCGTCGGAGACTTCCGAAGCCGAGGCTGCGCTGAACGCGACCGAACAGGGGCCTGGCCGCGGAGACACGTGTCTCCTTCGGGCGACCGCTAGGGGCGAGGAGCCCCAGCAAGGGGCGAGACCCGGAGAGGACGAACAGACGCCAGCGAACCTCGAGCAGACGCCGGCGCAAGGCGTTCAAGACGCGGACGTATCGTCTCAGGTGCAGGCCGGCGAAGCGGGGGAGGAGGTCGCTCGGCCCAAGAGAAAGCGAGACGACGCAGAGGAGGAAGAAGAGAGTGTGCGGCAGTACAAACCGAAGCCCTTTTTGTGCGAGGCGTGCACGTGGCTCCCTCCCAACGAGAAGCCGTTTTGTCTGCTTTGCCCACGCCGCGGAGGGGCGTTCAAGCTGGTCGTCCCGTCGCTGCCGCCGGCGGTGCCGCCTGCCGTGGCTTCGTCGCCGGCCTCTTCGCCGTCCTCAGGCTCGTTCTCAGCGTTTGCGAGCTGCTGCAGCGACGCACCGGCGCCCGCCTTCGCGCACATGACCTGCTGTCTCTGGGCGCCGGGCGTGGACGTCGCGGCGACGCCCGCGTTGTCGCCGATTGTCGGCGTGGATCGCGTGCTAGAGGAGCAACAAAACATCCTCGTCCGCTTCTTTCGGAAGAAGGAGCTGGAGGAGGCTGAGAAGCGCCCCGCTGAGCCCGCCGCTGCGGATGGTGAGCCCGCGGGTCTCGACGCGGAGAAGGGCTCCAGCAGCGCTTCAGCGCCAAAAGAGGGGCGGCACGATGGCGACAAAGCCGCGGAGGCGGAGGGCGAAGAGGATGCGCAGGACGTGCGGTGCCCGAGGCAGGCCCTCGAAGACAAGAAGGCCGACCCGGAGGAGGTGGCGCTGCCAGACGAGCAAATCCTGCCCTTCCTCTGGAGGGAGTGCGAAGTCTGCGGGTCGGCCTACGGATACTGCACAGAGTGTGCGCAGAAGGGTTGCACGACGTACTTCCATCCACTCTGCGCGCAACTGAAGGGCGCCTTCATGGAGATGACTGAACAACCTGGGCGCCGATTCACTGCGGTTGCCTTCTGCTTGCGAGTAAGAGCAACTGCCCGCGCACCGCCGGCCTCGCACTCGCGCGGCCTACCGAATCTGTGCGCATCATTGTGTCGCCGTAGACAGGAAACAGAGTCTCCTGCGAAACACGCCTCTGTAGAGTGGTGGATTGCAGCGAGACCCTGGGGCACCGCACCCCCAGACGGCTGAGGCGTGCTTTTTGATCATGCTCCGCTTTTTCGCGGTTTCGTTTCTGTTGCAGCACTCGCGCGTGCGCAATCAGATCTCGCCCTCCGTCAGGCTTTTCCTGCGTCTGCGGTCTTTCCTGGAACTGGTAAGACTTGCGCTGCTGGGCGGCGGCCCGGGAGGGGGGGGGGAAGGCATGGGCGTGCCTCACCGTCTGCGCGGGCAGGAGCTTGTCTGAATCGCGCTAGAGGCTTGAGACGCGAATGCCCAGGCGGGAGATCTCACAGAGACGACAGCATGTCCTCTGTCGGGTTTGATGGCGCACACGTGGGGGAAAGGTATCGGCTCGGCAAAGTGGCTGCAACGGCTTGGGGTAGAGGTATGACTCGCAGTGAGAGGGCGTCTACAGCACAAGAAAGCCCCTGTGTGCGTGTCAAGCGCTGCGTGGCGGCACCTTCACTCGCGGACGGGGCGGGATATGAGGAGCGTCATGTTTGGTAAAGTGCTTCGGGCGTGTGCTGCGTGTGCGCTGTGCAGTCGCGGCTGCTTGTGGGGCAGGTGACTCGGCGCGAGCGTGTGCAGCGCCTGTGGCTGCGGAAGCGGCGCGAGCTGCTGGACTCGGAGTTTCCGCTGACCGACTTGGTGGACATCTCGTCCTCCTCGTCTTCACCTGTGGCGCTCGCGCCTCCGTCGCCCGCCGCCGCGGCCTCGCCTCCTGCACTTCCGTCGAGCGGCGAGCCTGCGCCTCCTGCGTCGCCGTCGGCGGCCTCGTCTGAGACGGCTGCGGCGGGCTCGAGGCCTCCCTCTGGAGGCGCAGAGACTGCGGGCGCAGGCGAGAAGCCGCGGTCGGCGTCGTGCGGGCCGGCGGCGACTCTGCTTCCGGACTTTGTTCTCTTCAACGCGCTGTCCTCGCGGACGTTTTCGCCAGACGCCGCCGTCGACGCAGCCCAGAAGGCTGAAGACCTCTCGCTGATTGCGGGGTTCGACCCGAGTCTCTTGTCCGCGGCAGCGCGCGCGGCTGTCGGCGAGGTGCTCAGTCAGCAGACCCGCGTGAGCGAGGCTGCGGCGAGTTCGCAGGCCGCAGAGACGAAACAGGCGCCCGCACCGGCAGACGGGGCGCCGGCGTCCGCGGTCGCAGGTGGGGAGAACCCGGCAGTCGAGGGCGACCTCCGCTTGCCGCTGCAGGCGCCCGCGGCCGGTCCCTCTCCGCTGGCCTCGCTCTCTGACGACGCGAAGGAGCGAGACGAGAGAGGAGAACGAGAGGAGAGCGGCGCGCCGCCTGCAGAGACAGAGGAGGCGCGCGGGGCGGAGGCGGAGAAGGAGGATCCTGGAGACTACGAGCCCGAAGGGGAGAGCGGAGACATTTCGGCGCGTCTGCGAGCCAGAGGGCGACGAGGAAGCGGCACGGGAAAGGCGCCGCTCGCGAAGCTCTTAGTCAAGAAGACGCGCGAGACCGCCAGTGCAATGCCGTCGCCGCGGGCGCTTGTCGCAGCCTCTCCGATGAACCGGGGCCCCAGGGACACGCGTCCCCCGCCGTTCGAGATGAAGATGCGCGACCGCACTCCCGCCTCGCGGGCCGCCGAGAAAGACGACGCGGAGCCTCAGCCAATCAAGGGCGCGCCTTGTCCGCCGGCTGTCTCCCGACGCGGGGCCGCGGGCGCGGGCGATGCGGCACTGGGGGAACGCAGGGCGTCGCGAGAAGAGGGCGAAGGGAGGATCTCGTCGCGCGCACACCTGAGCCGCCACGCGTCGTGTGCGGTCGCCTCTTCGGCGGCGCCAGGCAAAAAAGTGGAGGACGCGGGCCCCAAGCGGAAGGCGAGCGGCGAAGTGCCCCGCGCGTCGTCGTTCACTGCAGCGATCACGCAGTACCTTCACAGAGTGAAGGAGAGGCGCGAGAAGCGCAGAGCGGGAGGGAGACGCGAGGAGAGCGACGGCGAAGAGCCAGACGAAGACCGGCTGCCTTACGTCGACGCGCGCACAGGCTTCAGATGCACGCAGCTGGCGGAGGACGAGCTGCAAGAGCTTATCGTCGTGATTGCGCAGGCGACGAGTGCCGCGGTCGCGGCTGGGCGAGCCGACGAGGGTTTCGCGGCACACCGCAAAGGCCGCCCCACAAATCGCCAGCGCCTGCTCTTGCTGCTGAGCGAGGCGAGTCCGCGGAGCCGACGCGAAGCGATTGGCCTCGCACAGCAGTTGCGGCAGACGTGGGAGGACATTTTGATTGGAAGCGTCGACAAAGAGCTGCTGGTCGTGAAAAAGAATCTGTTGTCGCCGTCGGCGCCTCGCGCGGGCGCCCTCGGTGCGGAGGCCGCGAGCGAGCGGATCATGAACAACGGCACTGCGGCGAGCCCGTCGGCGAGCAAGAGTGCTTCGGCCTCCTCGCCCAGGTCTCGACTGGCCGCCGCCGCGCCCTCTGAAGACGCCTCTTCGTCGCGAACGTTCTTGCCGAGCGTGCTCGGGTCCCCCGCGCACAAGCTGCGCGCCAGAGAGGCGGGCGACGGTCGCCTGCGGAGACTGCCGCCTGCAGTGACTCCGCAGGCGCCTGAAGAGCCCGCCCCCGCTGGAGCTGCAGCAACTAAGTCGACGCGGGCAGCCTCACCACCAGGTAGGCGATGCAGCAGGCGCGTCGCGTCCTTTCTCTCTGTATTTCTTTCCTTCTATCTGTCTCTGCTAGGCTTTGGGGGTGTAGAAAAAGGAGCGTGAGGACTTAACGGAGGAGTCGGGTGCCGCGTGGAGCGAAGAGGGTGATCGTGAGCTCGACAGGCGCAGCTGCGGAGAAGGGGAGAGGCGAGAGGGAAGGGGCAGCAACGAACCAAGCTGGAGCGGCGTATTGTGTCGTCTCTGCTGCGTTGTTTCGAAGCGCCGCGGGCCTTGCACCGCTGTCGCCCGTGATTTTGCTTTCTATTTTCGATTTTTTCCGGATTTTTAGCTTCTTTTCTGAGTGGACGTCTTCGTGTGGTATCTCGCGGAACGTGGGCATCTGATTACGTCTGGGGTGTCTGCTGTTTCTCTCAGCGGAGGTGCGGAGACGACGTAGACGGCGAGAATGATGCCGAGAGGATAATTCTTTTCTCTGGCGCGCTTTCGCTGATTGTACCCCGTAGACGTGCACACACAGGCGAGGCCCCTAAGGAAGCGACGGGAGGCATGGCACCCTGCCTCGAAAAAGAATGCGCAGACATAGAGCAACGAGCAGCAATTTCCCGCGGGGGCGGTGTCGCTGCACCTCTTCTCGAGTCTCCCCCCGGCGTCCACTCCGATTTTCAGAAAGTTCTTCGTACTTCCTTCTCTGCATCCTGGCAGTCTCGCGTTTTCGCCTCGACTGTCTTTCTTGACTCCGTCGCGGAGGCTGCAGCGAACTAGACTTGCATGGCTCACTGGCGCTCCGCAGCCTTCGATAAGCGAAGGTAGGTCCCCCGCCCTCCCCCCCGCCGACTAACAGAGGTGCTTTTCGCGGTCACGGCCGATGTGTGTGCATGCACGGGGCCTCCGTATGATTCGTGTGGCGGGTAGTTTTGCTCTTGTTCTGTGTCGGTCGATCGGCGTCTACGCGTGTGTTTGTGTAGGTGTCACGCCGTGGCTGCTTAGTAAAGCTGCGCATGCTTTGTCTGCTCCTCTGGGGAGTGGAGCTGTGTTGTCGTTCGCTAATTTCGAGAGTTTTCGGGCCGTTTAGATCGGTTAGCCACCGCAGCAAAGGGAAGTGGAATTGTGTCTGTGTGCGTGTTCTGCAGAGAAAGGAGCTCTGGAGAGGCATGCGCAGGCCGATGGCCCAGCGAAAGCGAAGAGGTCGAGGCACTTGCGAGATCGAAGAGAAGGGTGTCGAGATGCGGTTGAAGCAGCAGCAGCTTTGTGATTAAGGACGGCGAAGTGGGATTGGGGGGGGGGGGGGGGATGACGGGGCTTGAACAGCGAATCCAGCGGAGCGGCAGAGAGGATGCTGTCCTGCAGAAAGCGTGTCTTTTTTTGTCGCGGATGAGGCCAGATGTCTCCAGTGGAACATAATTTCGCATCGGTGGGGCGCCTCAGGCACGTGAAGAGACGCGAAAAACGTGAGCGACGCGCGAACAGGCAGGAAGTTCTTGCGTGCGTATCGTTCTTCGGAGAGAGGGAAACAGACAACCGAGAAGTTTGTGACTGACAAATCTTGAGACAGCTCGAGGTGCGCACGCTCGAAGGGTATGCGGTATTTACGACAAAAGACCATACATGATGTCAGCGCTTTTTTGCGGGTGGGGTTTATTTTTCAAAACCTGTTCCGCGTCATCCTCTGCGGCGCAGCGTCGTGTGAGTCTCTTCTAGCAATGAGGAGGAGGGCACAGTTACGTCGTCGCACTGAAAGTTGTTCTTTTCGTGAGACAGAATTCCGGCACAGAAAACGGGTTTATATGTGAAGACGGCAGTTTCAGGAGCTTAGCATGCTCTGACAGTTAGCACCTGTTAAAAAACAGCAGGTCGATTTTCCATCCTGCACGCACAGCCGCGGGTGCCGTAGTTCTCACTGTCAGAGTTTTCTTCTTGCCACCGGTGTATTCACATTTTTTCTGCTGGCGCAACGGCCGAGGTACTGTCGCTGCGAGGACTAGACAGCACGTAGTCTGCAACCAGCCAAGCGGTAAGCAACCGTGGCGGGAGCGTACACGCAATATCTTTACACTGGGCACGGCTCGGCACCAAAAAGTCTGTGCTGTAGAAGCTCTAAAGTCCGCTGCTCGCTTAACAACTCCAGCTACGCTCTCGTACAAAAGTATGGTTCAACGGATAGATCAGCATCTTCTGGGAGCGGGAAGATCCAGAGAGTATGCGAGCGAGAGCCGCAGACCGTCACGAGTCGAGAGGCAAGAAAGCACAAAAGTGGCAGGCGAAGCGCAAGCATCCAGCACGTGCGACGAAAGGCGGAGTATCACGTCTTTGTTCACCGGATCCAATTTTTGTATTGACCATCATGTCAGGTCCATCAAAAGTACTGATATCTAGCGTCCCAATATACTGCAGTTCAGTTCAGATCGAGGAGTCGAGGAGGTACAATGACTTGCAGTCATCTTAGTCCCCGATAGGCGCGGGCGCCCTGCGCGGAGAGTCGCTTACATCGGCCGCGAAAAAAAGGCGCAAAGCTTGAACTACCGAGAGAGCGTTTTCCAGTTCCGTCATGCTTTAGTAAAGAGGTAAAGAGGTTGTTGACGAGAGAAGAGTCGCAAACAGCTTGGTTTAGACCACTGTATCGTTGGTGGTGTGACGTGTTCGCTAGAGTTTCGGGAAAAAGGACAACCGATTGGTAGTCATTGTCACCCCTTAGGATAAAAGGAATACCGAAGCGCTGATTCCCTCGTCTTCTGTGAAGCAGTAACGGGCAATCTCTGGGCGCTTTCGCTCCGGCTCACCGGAGACTCGGTCGTTGCGTGACACGAGTATTGCTGTCGGTGCAGTTGAACGGAAGGTCTGAACCGCCAGGCGAGTCAGATCAGCCGGTCTTCTGGTAGCCTCGCGCTTGTCAATCGAATTGGCGCCCTCGTGCTTGTCAATCGAATTGGCGCCCTCGCGCTTGTCAATCGAATTGGCGCCCTCGCTTTGTCAATCGAATTGGCGCCCGCGCGCCCATCCATGATGTCCTGTTCGCTTTGCCGCTCAAGGCGCTGAGTGGAGAAACCCGCCAGCAAGAATATCGTGTCGTACTAAGTCCGGGCTAACAAGCCAACAGACACGCGGTGTCTGCACGACCTCGCTTGTTACTTCCGCGGGTTTGTATGTCAGGCGCTTGCGTGCCGCAAGTCAGGTAAATTTATTCCCTCTGGCTGCCTCCCCTGGTTCTATGAACGGATGGGCGGGTAGAAGGGATAAAAAAGGTCCGAGGCTGGGAGACACTGTCGCCGACCGGCGAGTCTGCCGCAGATGTCAGGTAGACCGGCCACCCCAAAAGTCCGGTCTTGCTGAAAATGTGCAGCGGATGATTGCCATGTGAAACGCTCGCAACCGTCAGTAGACTCAAGTTTGCTTGTTTTCTAGTGGCAACATCGCCAGCCAGGTAATCTGAAGTGGGGCTACCGTTCCTCACATCGGCGTGAGTATGTCCCGTATGGCTCAAGCGTAGACGGCTGAGGCATTTGGCAGCGCGCTGCGGCTGTTCTGATTCAACACGTGTGTTCGCAACAGGTATTGCTTCGCTCCCCATTACGTTGGCATACAACAGGTCGTCATAACGTAGTTGTGAAAGAGCTTTCCGCCCAGTCTACGCCGTTGTGCGCACGTTTTCCACCGTTTTTCGTTCTACTCGTCGTGTCCGGGACTTCCTAGTGTCTGCACAAAATGGCACGCCTTGCATGTGTATCTGTTCCGACCATTTTTATATTCCTCAGCGTGGCGTTCACTTCCCTGAGGCCACTCGATACAGATCGCCTTGCGGGAGGCGACAACTCGATACACGCACCTCATCTGGTTTTTGGCACTGCGAAGATTCGCGGGCCGCTGGCGCGAGCCGCCCGACGGGGTATCACCCAGCTCGGTCGCAATGTCACTAAATCGGTACGCCGGATTGGGCGACGCGCAGGCCTTCGCATTCTGCAGGAAGAACGCGAACCCGAGGTCGACTCGCGGCCTCTCGCTCACGGGAAACCGACAGCCGCTGTTGCGCCAGCAGAGGGCTTCTTGGGGAAAGGCAGGAGCAAGCATCACAAAAGCCGTCCACTGTCGTCCCATAAAGGCAAGGACGCCACTGTGCCAGATTCATCCTCATCTACTGCGCACCACATGCCGACACACGTATCTGCCCTGGAGCACGCGCACCACCACGAAACAGCAAAGGTGATAAAGAAGCAGCGCCCCCGTTACATTGGACAAACAACAGTTATTGTAGACAAGGACGCGCGTGCTAGCAAGGATGGGGGAATCTCTCGGCCGCCCCGCAAACTTCAGACGGTATACACTCCCATCAAGACGCCTGCATCAGTCACACCCGTCCAGTCCGCTTCGTATCCCTCGGCAGCAGGCCCTTCAGATTTCGCTCGAAGAGTTCTGGGGTACTCACAACAAATGCAGGGACCCGCGCAAAATGGAGCGGTCTTTCCAGTCTACGACGTGGTTGGCTCCGCTGCGTCTGTCGTCAACGGCATGGGGCTCCCCTCGTATTCTTCGAACCCGCCTGCTCCTTCGGGAACTGATGTCTTCGCTCAGCGAGGGATGCCCAGCTACGGTTACCCGATTTTTCCACAGGATGGATTGACCAGCGTAGCAAACAGCCTGGTGCAGACGCTGGCAGCAGGTCCACAAAGTCTACTTCGGAGTCCGTCGGATGCGCCGGTTGCAACCGACTTTTGGGGACTCGGCGAACTGGGCAACGTGATAACGAGAAATACCAACAATCTACTACAAGCTGTGGGCATTGGTGCTTTTGGTGGCTGGTGAGTGTCGTCTAAAGTCGATTCATCTGACTCATGCGGCCAGCATGTGCACCAGGCGCAAGGGATAATCGAAGCGACAGCCACGCGCACTGCGCCGAAACCCTGTAACTGGGTGTCACAGGCAGTGAAGCCAGTCGCAGGCGCGCAACTTCTCTTCGAAAGGGTAAAGACTTTCTCGTGATGTAGGCCTGTGCCTAACGCTGCTACAGTGCCGGGCCTGGAGACCAGCGTTGACATAAACCAAGGCGTTTGGTGCTTCAAGTTTAATTCTGGTCAAAGATGAGTGTGCTTCTGGACAACTCCGTCCAAGGCGGAGTGTGTCGAGCATCGTGTGGCTTCTCGTTTCAACTGCGGTCGTTAAACGACTAAATAACTACGCAAATGAGTGCCACTGGCAGCACAAGTGGTTTCGCCAGAGGCTCACTACTTCCGCAGACGAACTGTGGTTGCGACGAGAACGAGTGTAATTCGACATCCAAACCAACACAGCCTGAACCAACAAACGCGAAATAAAACCGTGCATGTTGTGTCATTTCGCATGACAACATCAGCGTGCCTAGCGTCACAACTCATTTATGAGAAACGAAGCAGACTCCGAAGTGACTGCGGCCCACTAAAACGACAGTGTAACTGCAAAACGCCAAGCTGCTAATGAAATGGTCCCGACACACGCTCATGTGCATACGCACCTCAGCGCGTAATAACGACAGCCTGTCAGATGCATATATGCAAACCTCACGCAGGATTAATGAAACACATGCAACAGAAGCTGTCACCCATGCTCTACATATTGACGCCAAGTCGGCTGGTCCAACGCCTGTACCTATTCCTCCGCCAGAAAGAAATTGAAGTCGTAGCTGTGTCTGGCAGAACGCCTCAGACGTGGACAGCGACACACTGCGGGACATTTGTCAGCGGTATAATCGGAATCAGCCGTACGGCGAGCCGAGAGGTATATCTCGGTTTCATGGACAGTCAACCTACCAGCTGAAGAAACTCCCAGCCCAACAGTATAATCCCGCGGCAGCCGCGGCACATATCTCGCTGACCGCGAGACGCTGCGCTGGTTTTGCGTGGGGGTATGCAGCAAGGGACACTGTTCACATTCCAACAGCTGCCCATCGAAGCACTGTTCCTCTCTCGAAGCTGAACAAATCCACTAAAGTGGATTACCCGACGGTGGTGTGGACTCCTGTTGCCGCGCGCCTCCGCAACCCTCTCCGCCGACGTTCGCAGCCACGACCAGGAGCACACTGGGACGAGAGAGGAACTAGCAACCCTACCATCTCTGCGATTAACACAAGAGTTTCTCTGGCGCGCCGCATTCGTGAGCGTGTACCCTTATCCCTCATCACTGAATGCTACCAGTTTTCACGACCGGTGCTGCCATTTGTAACGTGTGGCTCGTCCCGGAACAAGGGGGTGGCTGCGGTAATGTCCTGAGGCAGGATCCGCTCATGCTCATTGCATATGAGTGGGGCTCGTATTGCATCCTGAATGATGAGTTCCTCTGGTCCAACCTCAATTGGATCAACCGTGCCATCGAGTGGAACGTTGTCAGTGCAAATAAACAACCAAAACGGCATGCAGGTCTTGCCTGTATAGGCGTAGTACACCAGATGCCCCAAGTGGGAGGCTTCCTGAAGCTGACGCTGCCGCCGAGACACGTTCGGCACCGGTCCGTCGCTCACGTGTTCGCCGAAATCGGTGAAAAACAGGTCGCCAGACCCTTCTTTTAAAGCGACTTTCCCTGCGTGACTATCGTCGTCGACCACTCCTGCGCGGTGCAAGGAGGAAAGAATCTCGATGAGGCGCTTTGCCACATACAGCCGTGCTTCACGTGGCCAGCCTGGCACCGACAAGAGGTCGTTCAGCGAGCACTTCATGAGCGGATAGACAAGGACGGAGTTCCATAGGACAGCGGTGCTGACAGCACCCTTTACCATTTCTGGGAAGCCGTGCACACGACGAGCATCACCAATGGAGAGCACCATACCATGAGTTAGGATATTCTCTGCGCCAAAGGCTGCGGCCAAGGCATCACGGACTCTCAACTCCATATCAACTTGTATTTTGGTTCCTTGCAAGCGAGATCGATTGGTTTTGGAGCACGGCGTGTTCGAGAAGTGAATTTTCATTGCGACATCATGCCCAGCCGATACGAAAGTTCCTTTGATGCTTAACCCACAGGCACCCGCCCCAATGATAGGCCCGCGAATAAATTCCTCAGGGGTGCCGCCCGCTTCCTTCTGCTCGAACAAAAAGAGATTCCCTTCGAAGAGCGTCTTCCCAAGCAGCTTGTAGATTGTCGAAATTGAATTGTTCTTTCGAGAACTCTCGGGCGGCAGATGAGCCGCAACCTGAGTCTTCACCCACGCGCTGCCTACTTCGATCCTGCTATTCTTGGAGCGAGGTACTGTTTTGTGCGACCTGAAGAGCCAAAAAAGTAACCAAGTGTGTGTGTGTGGCATACGTGGTACACCTATCCTTGGTGGCGGGCTGCTTCACATCGCCGAAAGAAACATACAAGCCAATGAATGCGAAAAACAGCTATGCTGAATGTGCGCCCACGCGGGACGATCCAGAGGCTACCCTGATACTAAACTGGCCAGTCTGACGCGCTCTGTCCACTCACATGCCCACAGTCCAGGCAAGGACTAGAGCAACAAGACGAGAGAATCGGCGCGCCATAGTAGTTTCTATGCTCTAATGTGAGCCTTGATTGCTGTGACGGAGCGAAGGCGCGAGAAACTGTTTCGGGGTTACTGTGAGACTGGCCATACGGGGAACTGAATTTCGTCTGGGCAAACGCGCGTAGCAGGTGAGGCGGCTGTCATATTGGCCGTCGCTCCGCAAGTAGTGTTGCTCCGCTGTCGCAATCTGTAGAGTAATGCAGCTCACGATTGCGAATCTTCTGTGAACAATTGGAAACGCCGGCTGGTCATTTCTAGGTAGTTGTTTGGGGAACCGTGCCTGCGCATGCAAGACCTCGTCAGGGGCCCTCAGCCGCAAGAGGTATCACGACGGCCTGGGATGGCCGGCAAGACAGGGACGCAAAGGTAGGGAGGGGTGAGTAACAAGGGACAGCAATAATTCTGTGCATGTCTCGTGCAGAGCTCGAACGCGGCCGGATTCAAATTCACGGAAAATTCTCCCACAAGGCAAAACGTTCCGCCGAGGCGCGCATGTGGGTTTTAGGGCGAGCTCAGGGACCCAACATACAGAGACGCTACGCACACAGTTACACTGGTGCTGGTGAGCCGATAGCTACGTCGGACCCTTTCTGAAACGACGGGGGCGGCCTGGACTGACCCAGAGACGTGTTGCCGTCTCGAAGGTATCTGAAGAGCAACCGAAGCGATACGGCGTGCCACGATGCCGCACGACTGGCATGGAATCCGTGCCACTGCAGCCTAGCATGTACGTTGTGTTTGATCTGAGGGGCACGCGAGCCTTATCGTGTCTGTACTGTAATGCACGCAACGGACCTGATCACCCAGCACGCATGACTGTGGAGGGGCCACAGATGCATATAAATCATGGATTAAATGAGGAATACTCATCACAAAGAAGGATATAGCTTGTGTTAGTACCCCTTCAGCGTTAGGGTCCGAGGATACATACAGCCCATGTCTCTGCGCCGCAGGTACGCCACTGACGCATGGTTCAACGGGTATGCTACCCTGCGGTGTAACATCAAGATTGCCAGCTGATGATTGTAAGGCCTTGCCAACACTCGACCATAACGCAAGACCCAGGCACTGTGTGGCACAGCTGTTTGTGTTTCCCGTTTCCAGCTTATCTCAGACAAGATATTACTGTGTAGTTCTGCACAGATAGCGCACAGGGGGTGCACGTGGCGGTAGAAGACCAAATCTAGAGGCTTCCGCCGGCCAGCGCGAGCAAAAACGAGGCAGGTGCCGGGTGGCGAATCAGGGCATTCGTTTCGATATATGTTTCAAGCGTTTTGGCCCGTGCGGCCAAATGGGTGAAGCGAGTTGAGGTTCGCTTTGCAGTTGGTCTTGGGACCCCTTGGCCGTGCCCTCCTGTACTTCTCCTTTGAAGGGCAGGGGTGTCTTCTGTCGACATTCTCGTCCCTATCGTTGTCGTTCAGAACTCCGGTTCCCAAGTGCTCCCTACTACTACTACTACTCATTACTGCGAAGCAGGCAGACAGCATTCTTCGGTATCTCTGCTGCGTCCGGCACGCACCCATACGTAGAATGCCCAAACTGGTCTTCGAACGTGCGGCCCCTGCGGACTTTGCTGGCCTCAGGTGCGCAAATTCCTGCAAAAGAAGCGAGCCACGAGTAGACGCATACCCTGACGGACACCCGGCTTTCAACCCACATGCGTCTTAGGCCGCAGAATAGTGCCAGCGACGTCTCCAACGATCACGAGACAAAGCCCGATGCGGAAACGGCTGACGACGTGTCACAGCATTTTTTAAAAAATTTAAAATCACTGGTTTAAATAATTCTAAACTAAGAATTAATGAAAGTCCCATAGATCTATAAATTAAATCATTACTCTATACGTGAATAGTCGCTCCCTCTATTCTGACGGGCTGCAGAGGGCGCGCGCGGGATGGAATCGGTACTGGCGGTGGTCGGGTACCCGCTCATGCATATTTGAACTCCCTCGCTGGGTGCCGAGGAATCGGGTGGCCTTAGTTCCCGTCAGTGGACTGCCTCATCGGGAGGTCGGAAGGTCGCCAACCAACGCCAGCGGGAACCGACTGAGGAGATTCAGCGGTAAGACCTGTTTTTCTTCCCCCCCAACAGTCGAGGGATCTGGGACCATCGATACTTCACTAGCGTAACAAACGTATATTTGGCTACAACATCCGGGTGGGAGTTCTGAAAATGACTGATCGCCGCTGCATGGACGTCAGGCACCCTGTGTGGCCCGATAAATCCCAGATATGTGGTCCCTCTTGTTTGCGCTTCGGCAGGAAAGATTTCGGTCGCGCTTCAGCGCTCTGTGCCCTCGAGACTGGGGCGTCGCTTCCGGGTGGCGATAAGGAAAGACTACGAACGGAGAGAAAAGCAGAAACACCAGCAAAATCCGCTCGCGTAAGGAGGGAGGGATGGCTTGAGCGTAAGGGCTATACGATAAAGGATGCCTCTGTCTGACGGCGCCTCGTGGACGCAGGTCGTGGCTTGCCGCGCTGAGGCGAGCTCGACGCTACGTGGACCCGCGGAAGGGTCACTGGTCTCTGCAGTTGAAAAATGTCGGTTAGAAAGTGAAAACTTGTGCATCAATTGCTATCAGAGCAGCTTAGCTGGCGTAAGTCTTCTTCAGGCGGCTGTTCCTCCACGAAACAGTCGCTAGTAGCGAAAATGTTTCACCTGCGGGCGACCTGGGATACAGGCGCGGACGCGTCGGACGCGCGTCCACATATCACATCCTCCGGCGAAGAGGCTCACGATGAAAGGCAAAATGCATGTCTTTTATCCCATTTCCGGTGTTAACTGACTCTGGGCGACTCCTGCGCGCAGAGGGTTTAGGTTTTATGGTTTATGCACGCCGCCGCTCACGTCGACGCGACAACCGGGAAAGTGCGTAGCTACGCGGTCGCGGAGCGCCAGCGACCCGACGGGGGGGCGCCGGCACACGCCCCGTGTGCTTTCTTCGCCTTCCGCTTTTTTTGTAACAGACACGCCGTTTCGCGATGGTACAAGCTGAGAGCGGAGGAATTCAGAAAGGGCGACGGAGATCTCTGCACATTGATTCTGCACACAGTTTCTTTTAAACTATCCGCCGGTCCTTTCGTCTCGGCAAAGTCCTTGGTGTGTTACCTGTCTCACGCTGGAACGCATGTCGTCTTGCTCATCCGTCTCCTTGTCTCTCGTTTGCCTTCCGAGCCATTTCTACCCACTTCACCGATAATCTTCTTCAGTCTGCCTGTACCCGCAAAACGAAGTGCCCTACACGGGCTGAGGGCGAAAGCAGACAATCGCCGGATACCTGAGCGGAGGAGACGAGCAGCGGGAACAAACAAGGCAGAGCGGACGAGAAAAGCCAGCACAACCGATATCGGACTTCATCGTCCACTGGCCTTCCATTGACGCCTTCCTTGTCTTTTTTCGTTCTTTGAGTTTTTGTGAGTCGAGTTTAGGTCCCGGGAAGATCTTCCTCTCGCGGAGTGTCTCCCTTTCGAGCCTCTCTGGCCAGGGCAAACCCTAAACCCGATCCTGCACGCGGTTCGCTTCTGGTCGTCTTTTGCTTCAGCTCCTTGTTTCGCTTTTCTTCTGTGGTCGCCCCTTTTTGGGTGTGGCGCTTGTCGCGCCCAGTTTGCCCTCCAGGCTCAGCTCCGCGAACCTCTGTCGCGGCAGCGAGCCGCACACCAACCTCTCCCGTTGATCAACGTCGCATTTCTTTCTTCTGTACTTCCACGCGCGCCCCGAGGACTCTTGGCTGCACCTCTCCCCGACATGCGTTGCTCAGCTCCTCAGAAAGGGCGACAGGCATTTCTGGCCTCCGATGCGCCTCGAAGGTAGCCTCAAAAGTGAAGACGACGGCGCTTCGCACCTCACAGGTGGAGGTTTTTCGGCAGGCGCTGGCTGTGCGCATTGTTTGTCTAGGTCCCTTTTCCAGTTTTCGCGTCTCGCGCCTTTCCGAGTCTGTCCGGCGACCAACCTTCTGTCTACCTCTTCGTCCCGCTATCTTCCCTTGAGGGCCTTCGCGCTTGCCCGCAGCGCCCCACTCGCAAGAAAGGGAGCCGGCGAGCCACTCAGAGCCGCTCGCACAGCGTGTGTGGGAGACGAACGCTCCAGGAGGCCTAAGTTCGCGATGCTGGCTGGGGGCGACGCCGCGAACGGGAGCGGCGAGCCGATCCTGGTGCTTCTTAATCCCCAGACAGGTACGCGAAGCTACGGCTCTGTGCCGGTCCCCGCGTGGGCTGCCTGCGAATGGCGACTCGACGCACTCAGAACCGCAGTCGACGCGCTGCAGCCCTTCTCTCTCGTGCGTCCGTTTGACCCTGGAGCGCGCGCCTCGCCTGAGGCCCATACTGCTCGTGGTCTTTTCCGCCGGCGCCTCTCAGGCAGCGCGGTCGTGCCAGATCTACAAGCATCCGCCTCACTGCAACCTCTCTGTCTCCCCTTAAGACTGCGTTTCCCTCTCTGTCGGTGCGCGCCTCCGTGCACAAGTCGTTCCCTCCCTGCTTTCCCTCCATGCACTCAGCGCGGGCTGGGCACTCTTCTCGCGACTCTCCGTGGGTTCATTCACATGTGATGCTGCCTGTGGTGCTGTAAGTGGTCGTCTCTCTGTCAGGGCCCGCGCGCACTGCTCTCTTTCCAAACACGGGGGCGCCCGCTGCGCGTTTCTGCCTCGACGTGCCCGCCGGCATCCGTCTCGCTGGTTTGGTCCGCTGAGAGCACGATGGGCGCCTGCGCCACTGTGCATTCCCGAGGACCGCCTCCGGTGGAGGGCGCTGGCCTCCCTCGGGCAGTCAACCCGCCTGCGCAGTGCGATGCCGCCTGCCGCCTCGAAAAGATGCCCTTTTTTCTGTTGCGGAGTCGCGATCTATCTTCGCATGCGCTGCCTTTTCTCAGGCCAGACAGCGGCCCCCGCGCCCTCGTTTCCGGCGGCGGCTCGGGGGCCAGCCCCGTACCCTGTCTTCCCGCCGGCCTTCACTTCGCCCGCCGCGCGCCTCTCGCCGACGCGCAGCAGGCGCGTCTCCAAGGCCGCCTTCGTCCCTTCGTCGTCGCCGCTTCGCGCGTCTGCGGCGCCGCCGTCGGCCCCAGAGGCGTTTGCGGCGCCCCCGTGGAGGCGCGCGCGAGAGGCGCCTGCAGCGAAGCAGGGACAAGATGTGTGGATTTTCTATCACCAGCCGCGGCGGCACGTCGCGGAGGCCGAGGCGTCGCTCCTCCCTGCGTCCTCTCTCGCGCACTCGCCGCCGTCGCTGTCTGGCGCGGCGTACAGCTTTCCTCTGACAGAGCGCGCCTGCGCCGCCGAGAGGTCGCGGGGAGAGGATGAGAGCCCGTCGTGCCGCACACTAGTGGCTTCGGGGTCGCGGGCGCCCTCTGCGTGTTCCGGCCTGCCTGTCTCCGCGCCCTCGTCGCCTCCCTCCGCCTTCTCCTCGCCCTGCCTGGCTGCCCCTCGTGCGTCGCTGGCCTCCTCGCGCCCCTCGCCGTCCCTCGCGCCCGCATCCGCCGCCGCGGCGCCTCCGCCGACGGCGCGCCAGCTCCTCTTTGCGCACCAGTGGCGGCTGAACCTCGCGGTGCTTGTAGAGGCCTTCAACGTCTCGCCTCTCTTTTCACCGGGATCTGACGAGGCGCCGAGCGAGCGGCTGCCCGAGGAGGCCCCCGCGCGGGCGCCGAGGACGCCCCGGGGCGGCTCGTCGCCTCGCGGGGCTTCTCCTTCTGCGGGATGCAGAGACCGGGCGTCCGCGTCAGAAGGGACTCCTTTCGCGGGCGGACGAGAGGAGAAGAAGCCGCGCGGAGACGGGGGAGCTGGGGGGGAGGCTAGGACCGCGGGCGTCGTGGAGGGAGCTGGCCGGCCTGGAGAGGATGCGAACTGGGACGATGCGTTTGCCGAGCGACGTATGAAGAAGGCGAGGAAGCGTGTCGCTGTAAAGTACGCGTTTCTGTTGAGAGATAAAACCGAGGAGCCGGAGGAACGCCAGGAGGCAGCCCGCAAAGAGGGCGCGGACGCCGAGACCCTGCGAGGCAGGGAAATAACTTTCGTTCTTATGGAGGACGTCGAAGAAGAGCGGGCGCGACGGGCACGAGAGAGAAAGCAAACAGAAGAACTGCGTCTGAGACTCGATGCATGGAATTGGGAAGCGCGCGCACAGGAGCACCGAGACGCGCTGCAGAGGGTGCAGGCTGAGCTCGATGAGTCGCTTCATCAGCAGCAGGTGCGAGACAGAGGAAACGCGCCGGTCGGTCCCCCCCGCACCCCATGCTGCAGAGTCGTTACCTATATGCGCCTCTTGATTCACATGTATATTTACACGCATTTGAATTCGTAGTCCTTTTGCTCTTCCTCTTTGACCAGTCGCTTTGGAACACGCTAGACCATGAACGCGTTTCCTTCACGTATGCGTTCACGTACAGGAGCACACATTATGTATGGAGGTAGGTATGTAGCTATATAGGTATCTGTGTACGTAGGTATGTATGTACGTAGGTATTTACGTAGGCAGACATGAATGTATCCAGAACTGGCACTACTCCGTCACGTATGGAACGTATAAATGCCCTTTGTGCGATGTACGGGGAGCTAATCGCACAGAGACGCCTGCTTTTGATCCTCTTCTCAGTGGGCGTCTTTCGATTTTCCCAGATTGCCCTGGCGGAGACGCAAGGGTGTACGTACCGACTGCCAAAGCTGTTGTGGCGTGCGCTCGCCGAAGCAAAGGAGTACGAGCGACTTTTCCAGTCGTTCTCTCTCGAAGAGGCCAACAAGCTATACGGTACGTCGTCTCTTCTTCCGCGACTGTTCCGCTCTCACGAGTTGTGCGTTGTCTTTATTTTGGCTTTTTCACGGCCCGCAATGCTCGCGGGCTCTGCTGCCTGCGCGTCGCCTTCGGGCTCAGGCTTGCGCCTCCGCGTGCTTGGAGCGGCCTTCTGCCCTCTCCATTCCTCTCTCTTGCGTCTATTCTCTTTCGCTGCGCGACAACGTCGTCTGTGCTTTTCGCGTGTTTCGAGTCTCCTCCCGCGGCTGTATCCGAGTCCCTGCGCGCCGCTATCCGTCTCCTGTCTCCTTCGCGGGCGCCCGCGTCTTTGCTTCTCAGGGCGACGAGACGTCTTCGCAGACTGGCAAATTGAGAATCAGCGCCTCCGACGCGCGTTCATGGCGCAGCTGCAGCATCAGCAGAACCTCATCCTGAAGCGCGTTCGCGCGAGCCCACCGGCACCCTCCCTTGCCTCGCAGGACGAGAAGAGGGAGCATGCTGCGGCGGTGCCTCCGCTCTCTCGCCGAGGGCAGTTGTCGCCGGCGAAACGCCAGCGCGAAATTGCAGACCCCAGCGAGAAGGAGAACGCAAACAGCTCAGTGTCGCCTTCGTTTGCGGCCCCGACAACGAGCCCCGGCCGGGGGAGAGGGCGATCGGGCGAGGATCCGGAGGGGGCAAAGCATCCAGAAGACGCGGCTCTTCAGGATCAGCTCCAAACCTACAGGTAAGGCGAGATCTATCCACTTTCGAAATGCCGAGGCGGGAAGGCAGGGGCGTGTCCAAAGATGTAGCGCTCCTACAAGCGCAGCGAACTTGACTTGGGAAGCGAGACCCGCCTGCAGATGGAAGCGCACGACGCCGAGCTTACGCGGCAGAAACTCGTGGCAAAGTTCAGTTTTTTTCGTGCCCTCTATGCAGAACTCCCTCACGTCCTCTCTCTCTAACGGGATCACGGTTGTTGTGGCTTCGCAGACACCGCGAGCTACGCCTCCGCCGTCGTCACGCGCGCCTGAAGCGCGGACTGCACGAGGCGCTTCGCGCCCTGCAGTCTCTCTCGACTTCGCATTCTCAGGCCTCGTCTTCATCCGGCGGGCGGCGCGGGGCCCCCGCGGGAGGCGGCCGAGGCTCTGACGTCCGGCCGGCGCGGCAGAGTGGGGCGGGCGAAGACGAGAGAAAGAAAACTGAGCGTCTTCTTCTCGAGCTTCTGGGGGACTCCGAGGACTCAGGCTCCAGCTCCGCAGCGGATCCCGCGCGGACTGACAGCGATTCTCAGCCGCCGCTTGCATCATCTTTCACGTCTTCGTCGGCTTCCGCGTTTTCTGCCTCAGTTGCTTTCTCTCCGCCGCGAGAGCTTGTCCCCAGCACTGCGCGCAGGCCTTCGGGAGCGAGGCGCCCGGAGACAGCTGCTGGAGGTCGCCAGCGGTCACCGCTTGGAGGCGAAGAAATTCCGAAACAGGGTCTGGATGGAAACGAACCAGATGCCGGAATTCGCGAAGGGAACGAAGACGCGGCAGCGGTGACGCGCCGCCGAAGCGGCCTGAGAGCAGACGCGGGCAGCAAAGAAGACAACCAAGGAGAGGAGGAGCGCAGCAGGCTGCGTGACTCGGCGGCCGGTAGGTCGCCCCGGGTCTTGTCTCCCTCGTCTCCGTCGAGGACGGGGGGGTGGGACAGAGAGGAGAGCGACTCCGGCAGCGCAGAGAAGCCGACGAGAAGAAAGACTGAGCTCGCGCCTGAGCCCGCGGATGCACAGCGAAAAGGAAGGCCAGACACGCGTAATGAGCGTGGAGGGAACGGGGCGCGATTCAAAGAGAGCTCGCCCTGCGCCTCAAGCCAGGAAGCGCGCGGCGGATCCCCTGCGTCGGATAACAACTCGCGTCCACCGTCCGCCACCCTTTCTCCCTCGCAGAAGAGAGAAAGAGACGCGGAAGAAGAGCGTCGATGCAAGCGGCGGCGAGAGGCAGAAGGCGCGGACGAGCGTGGGGAAGTCGACGGTTCGGGCGGACATACCTCTCGGCGCATGTCTCTGCATGCGGAAGACCGAAACGCCGAAGCGGCTGGAGTCTGCGACGAAGCGAGGCTGTCACCGCGGGCGGCACAAGATGCGTTTGCTGACGAATGCGAAGGATATCGGGATATAAGGCGATGCACCGGATTGGAGGCCGGAGCCGCCGTCGCGCGCGAGATCTCAGAGAGGGGCTCCGAGGACGGCAGAAAAGACGAAAGCTCAGAGAAGCAGGACGAAGACGGGACTTTGATGCTGATGATGATGGGAGAAGACGACCATCGGCGGCACCGCATCGACAGCTCCAGCAGCTCTTGCCCCGGCGCCAGCAGCGCGAACGCGTCGCGCTCCTGGACTAGGCTTTCGCCGCCGCCCTCCTTCCCATCGGCGTCCTTTTCCTCCTCCCCCGGGGGGCTCGGCGAGACGTCGCGGCTGAGAGCCGCGCCACTGGCGCTCGCGAGCAGCTCTGCGCGAGGGCTGTCCTCCTTTCCGCATCTGCCGCTGGCATCCTTCTCGGCCTCAGGGCCTCTCGCCCGCGGGGCTTGCAGTGCGGCGTCTCCGCCGGAGCCACTCGAAGCGGGCGAAGCGCCGTCCCACGACGGGGCGGGGACCGACAGCGCGCGCGGCGAGGAAGCAATGGAGGGAGACGCGCGCGACGCGAGCCGCGATGCAGAGGACGGCAGTCGCGAATGGACCGCGGCGGAAGCTGGGCGGGCAGAGTCGCTTTCGGCAAGACGCGAAGGCGAGGTAACGGGCGACGGAGACGCGGGGCGCGAGAGCGGCGGAGCGTCTTGCGGCAGCCCGCCGCGAGGGCTGGAACTGAGCGAAGAGGCAGGCAACGACGGGCAGGTGTCAAATGCAGCGATGGAGACAGGACGCGCGGACGCCTTCAGCGAGGCGGATAGCGACACGCGCCGGGCGGGCGAGTTCCCGCACGGCGCAGACGCGGGGAGGCGCCGACGTACCGGCGCACACGACAGGTTGGATACCGGCGCTCTCGAGACTTCCAACTCCGCAGGCGCAGCAGGGCTTCCCGGGGCGTCGTCTGCGTCGCCCTCGCTGTCCCTCCGCCGGCCGTCGGATCCTGGGGCGCTCAGCGAAGGCCAGCCGCGGGAGGAGGAGGAGCGGAGCCACTCCGCGCCGACGGCCGGCGACGAGTCCTCAGCGACCCGCCACCGGGACTACCTCGAGGACATCGTGCAGGTCGACCAATTCGGAAAATACGCAAATATTCTCAACAACTGGGAGACAGTCATGCACACCCCTCTGCCTGAACAGCTCCTCTGGCTCGATGAAACCAAACCCGACCGGACGTACGCAACCTCCTATGCGCCGCTGTCTGTATTCTTGGTCGTGCTACATCCCCGCTCAATACCTATGTATATATATATATATATATATATATATATATATATATATATATATATATATATATATATGTATATGTTTACATATATGCTTGAACAATTTCCTGGTGAATGCCCTCGTCGTCTGTTAGCGTCTGCTGTCCCTTTTTTCTCGAATCATAGAGAAACACACACGTTATATATGTTGGCATTCATGTGTTTAGCCGTATTAGGTACCTTTGCGTTGGCTTTTTCCATATGCACATGTATATATATATATATATATATATATTTATGGCAGGTAGATGGGTATATGTGTATCTGGGATCTCTCTGCGTCCGTTGTGAGCTTCTTTCTTCGAAAAAGAGAGCAGCGGCTCCCACCGTTTGAGTTTGCCGATGGTGCGTATCTGTCGTTCGCAGAATTCGCCCACCAAGCCAGGACTCCTACAGAGACGGCACGCTCTTCATCGAGTGCCTCCACGTCGAGGTAAGTCTGACTCTTCTTCCAAAGACCTAGTTTATCTTTTATATAGAAATATATATATTTGTCTGAATATATGTGCGGGTGCATGCACCTGTGGAGTCTCAGGGCTCGTTCTCTCCCATTCCTGCCACTTACTCAGGTACATGATCCTTCAGACGCAGTCGCTCTGTGAGTCACCTATTACGTATATGTGAGCATGTATGTATTCATGCACAAATATACATGCATGTATTTACTAATTGCAGCAGCCTGCTGATAAATATTCCGTGTGTCTGTCGACGCGCATGATGCATGTGAATACACCACTGGCGTTGCCTGACATTCGCGACGAGGGACAGTGGACATGTATACCAGCAGGCGATTTTCTCTTTTGGGTACTGCCGTGCCGGCATTATCTCGGTTTGTCTAGCTGTAAATTGTTTTTCTTTCTTCTCGGTTTCCTGGGGCTGCGTGCTGCGCCTTTCGCATTCCCCAGTGAGATTTTTGGTTTGTATGTTTCAGTCAAACTTCTTCCGCTTGCTGCGCCGATGCTTCGCGGCCTGTGGTGGAGGCCGCGGACGGCGGCCGCTGCCTGCGGAGCGTCTCCGTGCGTTTCGCGCTCAGATTCTCGAGGTAAGAAAACGCTTCCTTTCTCTAAAGGCGCGGGCGACCTTGGAGCGTGCGCAACCGCCGGTTCCGAGTGGAGCCGCGTCACAACATGGTCGCCGGCGCCGTGCGACAGCAACGCGCTTTCTCGGGAAGACGGGAACCGCGAGTGTAAAGCCCAAGTGTTCGGGGAGAGGCTGCTGACTCGGTGGAGTGAGCGCTAAATGCAGGGCGATCTTTATCTGCGGCGTGCTTCGTTCAGGAGAATGCGGAGCTGTACAGTATGAAGAAGCAGCTGGACGCGAGTCGTTATCGCTTGATGAAGCAGACAAAGCTGTTCCTGGCTCAGGTTCGTCTTTTTTTTGCTCGCAAACAGAGAACATGCGGCGTCGCTCGGCGAGGCCTTCCCTTTGTCGCCGCGTTTCTGTCTCCAATCGTGTTTCTTGTGTTCGCATCTCGCTTATCGCTGCCCCTGCGTCCGTCAAAGATTTTGCGCTCCGCGTGCCTCGCCCATCCGCGAGTGTGAGCGGCGCTTCTTGTCTCTGTTCAGGCCAACTCGCAGTTCAGCAACTTCCATCAACTAAAGAGAGGCTACAGGCTTTTGAACCTCCTCGGCAAGGGCGGCTTTGCTGAAGTCTGGGAGGTAAACTCTGAACCTATTCGGAAGGAGGCAGAGTTGCGTGGCGCTCGTGGAATCCGGAATCCCTGAGTCCACCTGCGGAGAGGGCGAAAGAGGACTAGGTATCTGTCGAGTCAAAGATACAGAACCGTGAGGGTGACTGTGTGACGCGATTTGCTCCTTTCAGTCTGTGTGCTGCCCGCGGCCCTAGCGACATGGATGCAGGTGTACTGTTTTAAAAATGGTCTACGTCAGATGCCCGTGTCCGCGCGAGAGGCAGCGAGCTCGGGATGTCGCTGAACAAAGCCGTGCTGGGGCTCAGACGCAGACACGCTTGCGTTGCAGTGCTTCGCGAGTCTTCTCAGGTGTTTGATCCTCTCACCTGCGACGTCCTCGCCGCCAAGCTCCACGTGCTGTCGTCTGTCGAGAAAGAGAGCGCGCGATGGCATATCGTCAAGCGCGTTCAGAACGAGATTGAGATCCACAAGGACATCCTGCCGCATCCGCATGTAGGTTTGCCCTCGCTCGCTTCGTCGCAGCGGCCGTTCGCGGTGCTTTCAGTCGTTGCCCTTCTCACCAGTCTTCGTTGTGCGTCTGCGAAGCTGCTTCTAGGGAGCGGGCGCCCGTCTCCCCGTATGGAGGGTTGGGGACACCTTCCGCGTGTCGGCGCGGGCTTTAAGCTTCGTCCCGTTTCCAGTTAGACAGCGGACTGTGCTTTTCTGCCTGTTTCGACCCTTTTTGCCGTTGTTCTTGTGCCTGGTTTCAGATCGTGGAAATGAAGGCATGCTTCGAGATGGGCAACGACGTGCTGGCTAGCATCCTGGAGCTCTGCGAAGGTGCGAGGAAAACCGAAGACCGAGACAGACCGCCAGAGAGAGTGCCCTTGCTTTTTCCGTTTGGCTCCGTGAAAGGGGGGCGCGGTTTCATGACCCCAACGCCGCGTCCACACCCGCCACTGCTGAAAACGGCCTGCCCTCTGTGGCGCGCACTTGGCGCTTGCGGGCGCCCCCGGTCTGTTGCTGCTTCTCGCGTTCTGCCAAGGCCCGCATACGCTTTCTTCAACTCTCCCGTGGCGATGTCTAGTCGCCGCCGTCTCCTTTGTCGCGTCTCTCATGCAGCAGCCGCTGGGCGCCCTCCATGTGTTTCCTGCCGCCTGTGAGGATGGCTCCGCGGCTCATTTCTGTAGCCGCCTCGAGCGCCCCACACACTGCTGCTTTGTTGTGCCTCTGGCCGCTCAGGGGGCGACGTCGACCATTTCCTGAAGCTCTCCGGAACGCTTCCCGAGGCGCACGCGGCGGAGTGGACGCGGCAGATTCTCGAGTGAGAAAAGCGAGAAAAACCCTGCCGAGACAGCGCGCGCAGGCATGCGTGCGAACGCGGAGGGCGCTCTCCCAGACCCGCTGCCAGAGAGAGAGAAACCGATGCGCATATCTATGTGTCATGCAGGGTTTTTGCTGTCCAGTTTTTTGCATCCAGACTCGTTTGTCTTTAGCGGTGTGCGCACTGAATAGCGAGCCCGCAGGCAATGCGTAGACCGATACCACCGGCGAGGGAGCTACAGTGTCGCGGATTCATCCAACACCTTTGATGCGCGCGGGAAGACGACAGTCGGTTGAGATGGGGCGCTCGTACGCGCCTGTGCGGTTGTGGAGAGGCCGCTGCAGAAAGACGGCGATGCGAGTCTGTCTTCTCCCTTTCGCAGAGCTCTTCTGTACCTGAAGCGGCAACCTGTCGGCGTGATTCATCACCTCGTAAGTGCCCATCTTCTGTGCTTTCCACTGTGCCCCCCAATGTGCACCTCTACTTATATATAAATATATTTATTCATTTATGTACGCAGACACCGATTCGTGTTTTCAGGTGTGTAGCGGCGTCAACCAACAACTGAGCAACTGCGTGTCGCGCGTCTCCTCTCTCTGTCTCTCTGCTTCAGTGTGGCAAGCTTTGGGTCTGTGTGGCTCGGTGAAGGCTTGTCGCGAGAGATATACCCGCACTTGCAACGGAGGAATAAGTGGCTCCGTTGTCAGTTGGGGCGGCGCTCTCCACGCACGCGGTCGTCGTGGCGCAAGCTTGCGTCAGCACGTAGATGTTTGTGTCGCGGTTTCCGCGTGTTCATTTCCCTCTTTCTGCGTTTTTTTCCTTTTCGGCCTTTCTCCCCCAGGACATAAAGCCTGGTAACGTGCTGCTGCAGCGCGGGCAGTGCAAGCTCGCGGACTTTGGCCTCTCACGCGTGGCGCCGCGGGCCGCGCGGGAGGAAGGCGCTGACAGCGGCGAAGAGAGCGCAGAGGAGGGTTCTGAAGCAGAGGGTGCCGAGGATGAGGCGGGACTCGCGCGCGGCAACTTGCAAAAGGGACGACGACGCGGAGAGAAGCGTGCACAGCCGCAGGTGTTCTGGGAGGGAGGCGGCACGCTGTGGTACCAGCCTCCGGAGTGTCTCATTCATCAGCGCCAGCGCCAAATGCGGAGAACATGTCAGGCGGGAGACGAGGTGCGGAGCCCTCCGCCGCCCGCTGCGGGGCTGTCGCCTGCGCCGCCGAAGCGCAAGAGCCTTCCAGAGGGGACCTCGCCCTCGGCCTCGCCGTCGCCCTCTGCGTCGGGCTCGAGTTCGCCGTACGCGGCCGCACAGAGCCGCGCGACTCGAAACGTCGCCGCCCGACTAGCAGTCGCCGAGCGCCGAGGAGAAGAGAGAGCTCGGCTCCTCGCGCTCGCCGACAAAGACCTAGAGGCCTTCTTCCGCGCACTCCCGCTCGTCCGCTACGTCCCTCTCGATGACAAGGTTAGGCTTCGAGTCGGGGCGTCAAGGCTTAACATTCATCGATGAAATTGTTGGGCTCATTAGGTCTCGTGGTCTCGACGAATGCGGTGTGCCTGGTTTTCGGGAATTCCGGTTCGCTGTTTTTCGTCTCTTTGCCACGCTTCTTTACTTGCGCTTCTCTCCCTCCTCCTCTACCCCCCCCCCCCCCCCCCCCCCCGCAGTGGGGTGCGGTCGGCGTGTTTGGCCTTCGAGTTGTGTGCGTCTTGCTTTTAGCTGCCTCTGTGTCTTCGTTTGCGGGTTCGTGTCTCTCGGTCGAAACGCCTGCTTCCTCGTTGTCTGTCTCCTTTTCTTCCGCAGATTGATATCTGGGCCGTCGGCTGCATTCTTTACGAGATGCTCTTCAACAAGTGAGGCGAACGAACTTTCGCGACCCAAAAGGGTCGCTATCGACAGCAGGAAACGAAGAGAGAGCTCTGCGTGTGGCGCAGCCTGTCTCTTCCCTCCCCAAGCCGCCAGCACACCGAGATATCCGCGATGCCGGCGAGACGAGGAGACGCCAGGGTCAGGGACCGACAAAGGGGGGGCGAGCTTCATAAGCCGAAAGCGGACCTGCGTGTGCTTGTCCCTTTTCAGGCGGCCGTTTGGGCCTTCACCTGCGCAGACCTCGTCAGATCCCACGCGTAAGGCGTGTCTGCGTCTTGACTGGAGTTGAACTGGTTTCAAAGAAAGAGGGCAGCTCCCCGCAAAAGGCTTGGTGTCTAGCCGAGCATGACCAGCACGCCTCCAGCCGCCGACCGCCACCGGAGATTCCAAGGGGGGGGGGGGGGGGCGGAGGGATGGGAGGATTGCCGGCGAACTGTCTCCATCACGCGGTGCGTGCGTCAGCAGTTCTTTGTTATGGCGTCGGTTGTGTCTCTATAACGCGTTAACCTTGGCGGCCTCACGTTCATACAATATATATATATATATACATATATGTACTTGTATGCTATGTGTCGTGCGTATTTATGCAGACTTCGGCGTTGAATTTGGGTCTCAGTCGGCAGGTGTCTTGATATTTTCGTGTCCAGTTCGTCACTGTGTGCCGTTTCTGTCCGTTGTGCATGGATATTTGTCCCTCCGGGTTGCTCCTTCGCGGGATTTCATCAACATTTCTCTTTTTTCCTCGTTTTCCTGCAGTAGCTCTCATTCGAGATGCCCTGCGCGGCCCTCAGTTTCCTGAGCGGCAAAGCGAGCGCAGCGCTTCGCAGAAGCGAAAAAGTGAGGCGTTCTCGCAAGTCAAAGGCGATACGTTTTCCTTCGAGGCGCACAACGGAGAGCAGAGCAAGGAGCCGTCCGACCTGTGTATTGTAAGCTCGGCAGCGAACTCACGTGATTTATCAATCCTTTGCGCACATATTATGCATATGGGGCCTGGGCTTGAGCGTATACAGATATATATATGTGGATATAGATATATTTGCGGAGTCCGGGCGCCACGTCGCTGCCGCGTTTACATAAAGGTGTGCGCGTCTCTGCTTGCCGTGTAAGGGGATGGCTAAAGGCCTTTCTGAGTTCCGCAGTGTCGCACTGTATTTGCGTCACATATTTGTGAATCTGTGATTCGCATGAATCTGCTGCGTAAACCCTATATATTTAAACGGCTTTGCTCGGCGCGCCCCTGCGGACGGTGCTTGGCTCGTCTGTCGTGAGCCGGGGTCGCTAGGGCATGCGTCATCTCTCCGCTCGAGTGTTCCTCCGTTGTGTTGCGCTTTGTTGCTCTCTTCGTTTTCGCTTGTGCTGGAGGCATTCTCATTGTTCTAGGAACGAAAGTGTCTTTGCTCTCTCCATCTGATATGTGCAGTGCTAGATCGTGGTTGGGGTTTTTGCGCTTTCTTCCAGTTTCACGAGGCGGTGCCTTTGTGGTTCGCTGTTTGACAGAATTTGCTCGAGCGGCTTCTCGCGTACGACGCGTCTCAGCGGCCAACAGTAGAAGAGGCTCTGGCGCATCCCTTTTTTGCGAATCAGATGGAAATTCGCTCAAGCACAGAGAGTTCTGCGAACGGCCCGGAAGCCGGGGCCTGCGCGAGGAGCTTCGAGGAGCTCGAGCTGCGCAGGCGTGCCTTCCAGAGGCAGCAATTCGCCCGCGCGCCCGGGAATAGCGACGCGGAGGCCGCGGGCGACGCAGAAGAGGAAGAAAGATATCTTACAGAGGGACTCGCCGAGCGCGCGAATCTCTGAAAAGAAGATGAGAGAAAAGACGGGAGAGGGGAGAGGGAAGCGAAGAAGGCTCACGGAGCGACGCGTGAGCGAGGCAACGACGGCCGAGACGCGCAAGAGAGGAGACGGTGTCTACATCTGGATATTGCGCGATGAGGTTCAAGCTGAAATGGCACATTTTTCTGTCCTCGAGAGTCTCGAGCAACGCCGCACCACGTGAGAACAATGTTGGCGGGAAATTCCGGTTCGGTGAACTGTGTCTAGCTGCGCAGCCGGCACGAACCGACAGTCGGAACAAGCAGGTCATGAAGATTCACGTTTCATGACTATTCGCGCGACAACAGCTCCAGAAGGGAGACTGAAGCACTGTTGAGGTCTCGGAAAAAGATGCGACACCGGGCTGAGGCGCCTACACGCACATGTACAGATAAACGAAAAGGTATTAGAGTATGTTGAGTGCGATTGATTCTCTTCAAGCTGCGCCATGAGCTACAGTGGCTGCTGGAGTTCCTAGGATATATGGATTTTCGTAACGCTTCTAAATTCGATTCATGCATCAGAGGGTTCGGCCAGTATATCTCGCCTGCTAGCGACAGAGAAAACCGTTCGCCGGTTGTAGCGTATATGCATATATATATATATGCAGACGCCTGCTGTAGCGTGGCCCCAACCAGATGGGCACGTGCCGCGTCGTCTTCACCGAAAAGCGGACGCACTGTTGTTTCTTGATTCACGCGAAGCCAAAACGGGAGAGTCTTGTACGTCTAGCTTTCACGCGAATGAGATAGACCACGGAAACGAAGACGCTGACTGCAGCTGCCCTCCAGAGTCGGGCCTCACTCAAAACGCAGGCGGCGACCGCCCCAACCTTGCTTTACCAAACAACACGCTCGTGGTCATAGCTGCCGCACCACAAACTGAACTGAAGTACGGCGTCTGCCGTCGGGTTCACGTCGCGAGCAACCTCTGCGAGTGCACAAGGTTTGAAAATACCTTGTGAAAAAGCCTGCATGAACAGAGACACTAAGCCGATAACGGAGACATGGCGATTCCAGCGCATGAGTACAGAACCCGCCAGCAGCCGGGCGTGTGTATCCGTATCTGCAGTGCACGTGTATCTAGAAAAAGACACATTTGCAAGTATTCACTTCGCAATTTCACAACCACTGATTGATCTGTATCACACGGAAAACGAGGGACACCTCGCCTCGGATTCCCTTGGTCGAGGCATGACATGCTGCAGCGGCAGCTCCGAGGCTCACGTCCCCCCACCCCGTCCCCCCCCTGATTGGCGGGTTAGTAATCTTGTTCCCCTTCCTCTGCCTCCGCGTCTCTGGTGTCCCCAAAAAGCCAGCCGAAGAGGCTGCCGCGTTCCCGTTTCCGCGCATGCCTTCTCTTCAGCCTCGGGGTTCGCCGGGTGCTGCTCTCCGGCAGCGCTTCGTCGTGCGTGAAGGTGTGGCTGCTGGCGAAGAGTGATTTGACGCTGTCTAGTGTCGAGGAGATGGACCCGCTGAAAAAGTTTGTCGCGCCTTCATCGAGAGCCGCGATACTCTTCGCGGCCTCGGCGGAGGCGGGCGGTCCCGCTGTCTGCATCCTTGCCTCCTCACGCTTCTTTCGCAGACCAGCGAAAACGTTGTTCCTCCATTGGTACGCTGTTTCCTTCATCATTTGGACGAGGTTCTTCCTGCGGCTCGGCAACGCAGTGCTGCTCGACTGACTCGGCGGAATGCGCACGATGGTGCTCTGGCCCGTCACGCGCCGGTCGCCCTCCCCGCGGCTGGCCGCGTCCACCGAGCCCCCGGGCCCGTCGCCGTCGACCGCGGTCGCGCGCCGGTCGTAGTCCGGCGTGAAGGCGAACCTGGTGTCTCGGCTGCTCGCGCGAGACAAAATCGATTTCAGGGACACGAGCTCCAGAGGAAGTGGCCTGCCGTCGCGCCGCCCGCGCGGCCCGCGTCTCTCCGCGTCGTCCGCGCCCGCGGCGAGTCCCCCGACCTGCTCTTGTCGATCCTCCTCGCTCAGCGTGGCCTCCACGGAGATGGTGACTGGCAACACTCTGGGGGAAGCCTGCAGGTGGCCCTTCCCGAGCAGAGCGATCTGTATACTGGCGCCATCTGCACTTGCGCCCCTTCTGCTGCTGGTCGCGTCTCCTCCGCCTGAGCGCCATTCAGCTGTCTGGCCTGCGGCACTGGGCGGCCCCCCAGAACGGGGCGACGAGGAGACGCTGGCAGAAATTTCTCGCCTGCTCCTCGCGTCGCCCGATGATCTGCCGACGTCGGACCCGGCCTTGTTCTCGTCCGACCGCTGCTCTGCACCCCCGCGCTCGTCTGCGCGCCTCGAGCCGCTGCGGCGGCGCTCGATTACCACTGTAAGTCCCGCACGCGTGCGGCCGCTGTCAGGTTCCCTGTGCGTCATCGTTCGCTCCACTCCGCTCAGTGCGAGGCCGTCCCCCTGTGGGGCTCCAGCGGCCTCGAAAGCCTCAGTCGCCGCGCCGCTGCCGAACAGATGCTTTGCGCGCCAGGAGACCGAGGCCAGCGGCGAGACCGCGGCCGTTTGCTGGCGCGTCAAGGGTTCCGCCAGCAGTCCGCGGCTATCCTCGGGTGTGACGGAACTGAGGAACTGCGCGAGCGGCTTCCGCGAGAAGTCTTCGCCGGAGAAAAACCCTCTGTCACCAAATCCGCGGCGCACTGTAAGTCGATACGACTGCCGGCCCGCAACGCACAGCCGCAAGTGCAGCAGAGAGCCGCCGGGCCCGCCGAGCCACGGCGCTCCCATCGCGAAACTGTTCACGAGGTCCGACGCCGTCATCCCCCGCGGCAGGCGCCAATACAGACGGCGGTGCGCAGTCCCGCTCGTGTTGCACACCACCGTCAGCGCGAGAACGAAGCTTTCAGCCCCTGAGAAAAGCACGCGAGCAGACATGGCACCCTCAGCGTTGAGTTCCGCAGCGCCCGGCACTGCAGATACATCCAGGACTGTGCTGGAGAGCAGGGATGCTGTGAAAAGCGTCACATGATGCCCAAGAGTTGAACGCCACGCGCTGAAAAAACATTTGTGTATTACGCTTGGCTTCGACATCGCTGGACGGGACACGGCCTCGAGTGCGGGAGATTTCGAATCTGCCTCAAAATCTAACTAGAGACACGAAAAAGTTGAGATTTGACGTGGACGTCGAGAAAAGGTGCTCCACGCCAGCGGGTCACGGACCTGGCGGCCGCCAGCGAACGGAGTTACGCTGAAGAAAAGAGGGCCGAGGGACGAGAGATCTCGAAGAAGTCAAAGTGGGAAAGGCAGGGCGCACGCGCCCACACGAGGAAGCTGGCATACGGAAGGCGCCGCCGGCAGGCGCGACAAGAAGAGCGAGGAGGAGCGAAACCAAGGGAGCAGGAAGAAAAACGTGAAATTTACAGGCAGCCAATAGGCATCGACGGAAGACACTATCGGCCCACTCGGGTCGCTCCTTACTGCGTGCAGAGCTCGCTTGCAGCTGAGACTTACCGTCGTCGTAGTCCTCATCGTCCTCCGCTACCGCGCCAGCGGAGGTTGCGACCCAAGAGAGAAATCCATCAAGCCAAGCCCCGGGTTTCGCCTTTTCGCTTATGTGTGAAGCGCTTAGAGGAGGCGCGGGCTGTTTGCTGCGCCAGCCTCCAGCGTCAGCCCCGGCGGAAGGGAACTCCTCTACGACGTCGGCTTCTGCAAAGGCCACACGCGGGTGTCGGGTGCGCGGGCTCTCTACGCGGGCGGTTTGAGCCCTCCCGTCCACAATCTTGATTGCTTCACTCGCTTGAGATGTTGTGGCCCTGCCTCGCTGCGGCGTTTCAGGAGCCTCGGCCAAAATAACGGGGGCGGAAGCCGCCTCTGTCGTACTGGGGGCGTGCCACAGCGGCCCAGCCGCAGCGGAGGCGAACAGAAGGCGGAACGCGGCACAAACCTCCACGTACAACGGCGACAGAGACGAGGAGGCCGAAGCAGAGGGCGGCGAATACAGGGAGAATGAAGGCGCAGGGGCGAGGAACGGAGAGCAGAGAGATAAGAGCGCGACTAGAGAGGAGACAAACACGCAGCGCTTGCAGATCTGCGCCGAAAATGGCTGGGAGAGACGCGGAAACAACCAACGGAAAAACGGCAGACGCATGCCTTGAGCGGCAGGAACGGAGTTAATTCGAGAGAGAATCACGAAGACGAACAGAGAGAACATGAAGCTTTCATGAGCGCTGCTCATGGCAACAGGAGCAGAAGGGACTACTGGAGCCCCCATCCGCGGCCTCTCCCACGTTCTGCCTTCCATGTCTTTGCTATTGAGGACGCACGACTCAACCCGCTCCACCACGAAAACAGTGCCTCCACTTCTCTCCTCACGCGGACCGCCAGATCCACCTCTTTCCTCGAGACAGCGGAAGAAACGCCAAAAACAGGAACACAAAATATCGGCATGTCATCTACGTGCATCTTCTGTGACACTACGGTGCCGAAATCAAGATATCTCATGGGCACGGCGCGGTGACCCACAGCTTTAGGCGCAAGACGTCGGATACGGCGACGAAAAAGCGGGGAGACAGCAAAAGAGACCGCAGCATGCTTGTCTCTGGTTGAAAATGCTGGACAGGATACCACACTCACCCACGACGGATTGAAATCCGCAGCGACCGAGGGACGCCGGGTGGAGACCTGTCGCACGAGGCAAAAACGGCTCGGAGAGACACGGCGAAGTACAACCTCAACACTCAGCACTCTTGAGAAAACGGGAGGGCGTGCCATAGCACAGCTCTCGTCTTCACCAGCTCCGTACTCGGGTCATGTAGAATCGTGCATACATACATGCTTTTATGCGCACATCTAGATCAATGCAGCAAATACATGGTATACAAATGCGACAAGGCAAACAAAATCCCTATGCTTCATGCATGCTTGTCTGACTGTGTCTATATACACGCGCTCGGAAGCTTCGTCGTTCTCAGAAGGGTCCCGAAACAAAGAAAACTCGCTGTGCAGCGCAGACGCTGAACCTGCTACCGACTAGTGTAATCCAGACCATACTTCTGGATAGTCTGCTGTCTTGCGGAGCAGAGATAGACACCTGCAGGGAACTTCGATTATCGTCAAGCACGTTGCCACAGGAACAATGAACGTCTCGCCAGACCGCTGAACCGGCCACGTGACCGGGGACGGTGGTGGGTGAGTGCATGGGTGGGGCCAGCGACTTGTAGAGAATCTGCTGTCTCGGCCACTTATGTTGAAATTCATAGAACATCCCTCTCGTATTCATAACAAGGAGTGCAACGAGTGGTGAAACTGCGCAGAACAGCGAGCAGACATCCTGTTGACTGTCCAGGCTTGACCGACGAACGTGGCACGGACGGCTTCGCCGTCCAGGTCGGGTGTACGTACACCTCAACAGCCAGCTGTAACGTTGAACGATATAGGGGAGGTCCCGAAATGGGGCATTTCCTACAGAAATATTCATGAAACGAGTGCGCCACCATGCATGTTAGTCGTGTTCGAGTTGTCCCCTCTCCTGATCGGACCCGAATGCAGAGACAGAACCGGCGCAACAGCCGGCCTCCCCTCCTTAGTCCCCTCCTGCGCACGCGCACGGAGTGTCCTTATATTACATGGGACACCGAATAGAAAAGGCCTAAACCGATGGGTTTTAAGTGACAAAGACTGAAAAAAGAAAACACACAAACGACCTTCCAAGAGGAACTGACTGATGAGCAACGAGCTGTGTTTACCCCACGGCCAGGGGAGAACGGTCACCGCAGATAGGATGCTATCTGCGGTGACCGTTATCCCCCCCCCCCCCAACAGCCCCCCGAGTGTGCGCTTGTCTTCGAGGTTGCAAAGGATCACCTGAGCATCCGGAAACGGGACATCTGTCACAGTACGGAGACGTAAAGACAGCGGTCCGCCCCTGCTTCCTACTGTCGACTGTCGCAGTTCGGGTCGTCGGAGGTCATCCTCGGCGAATCGGATGGCGCGTCACACCGAGGGCCCCCCGTCGAAGATCCCGTTTCTCCGCTGCGCACTACAGCTGTCGCGCGGACGGCAACATGCAGTACACACACCTGCACACGTTAGACGCGCACGAAAAGCGTAGATCGTGTTTTGCGTGAGAAGACGTTATGAAACGGACAGCTCGTCGCGTGTCGCTATCAGAAGGGCAACGGTTTTTCCCGTCGCAGTTCATCGGGCAGCTGCCGCAGTGCCATGTTTGGGATCCTCTCGGAGGGGTGCGTCTCTGTATTCAGTATTGCTGTACCAAATGCTCAACGGATACTGTACCAAGTGTCACGGCGTCATCCGGATTTTCAGCGTGGAGCCGCATATGAGTCACCTCGCAGGAACCAGCCCCATTGTCCGGTTGCGACCTGACCATTGAAGCGCGAACGGGCGGCCATCTCCCTCTCGTCGTGTAAGCAAGCATGTGTATGTACTCACCGGCGTGATGGTACGCTTCTTCGCGATACGCGGTGGGGCTTTGCTGTGCGAGCTGCGCAAATTCGCAGCACTCAGTGTAGCGTAGCCTTGTCTTCGAGGCGTCGCACTCTTCGCTGCTGAAGGCGATTTACGGCGCTCTGCTCCCAATCGCGTGCAAGGCGGCCACAGGGCAGGGACGCGCGAGACTGCGAGAGGAGAAGGGCGGGGCGAAGAGCGAACGCGCTCTTGTTCCTCTCGACACATCGCGTGGTGCGAGGTCTCTCCTCCTTTTGCCAAAGTGTCGGGTGAAGTGTTTGGTCATATGTGCACGTGTGTATGTGCAGAGCGAGTGTGAAGTGCTGCGCTAGTCTGCCTGCAAGGGCTCCGCGAGACAAAAAACGCGGAGTGGGGTAGAGCGAAGAGAAAGGCGTCACCGGTGCTGCGCTTGAGTTCGTGGTTTCCGCTTTCTCCTCAGACAAAGGAACTTGCGAAACGATCCACGCGGCGGGCACGCGGCGGCTTCACTGAGGGGCGCTGCGGTCCGCGGAGTCCGTCGAAAGACACCCGACGGCGTGGAGCGAGCACCGACGGAGGAGTACGCGGTGGCGAGATTGGTGCAAGTTGTTTTTTCAAGGGAAGAGTCCGTACAAGAGATGACCATTTCAGTCAAGTGTAGCAGGTCTCACCATCTATGTTCGCGTGAAAGGCGAGGCAACCAGAGGCAACCCAGAAACCTTTCTCCCTCCGCGCGCGCCCTCGAGACATAACCGCATGTGCAGAGATCAGTGCCGGGACGCCAGCGAGCTTGGCGAGAAAAGAGACAGTAAAACGGTTCGTTCTTCTTTCTCTATCTCTCTCCTTAGCCAGTTGCTTTCCTGTCTCGTTGCCGTTGTTTCCGTGTCGTGGGGAGCTCTTCTTTCTCTCTGTGCGCACCGGGTGCGTCCGTCCGCTCTGCAGTTGTCTCCAGTCAGAGTGCGTGCCCCGCGGGTCGCAACTCGTTTTTCCCTCTTGTCCGTCGCTTGCGCTTTGAAGCGTTACGGGAGCAGCACGTCCGTTTGGCGCCGCTCGCTTCGCTGCCGTTTTGTCCAAGCTGCACTCTCCACTCTACCAGACGAGAAACTAGGAAAGATCTCAATGTTCACATGCTCCCCTCGGCGACGCGTCTCCTTCAGCTGTCACACTCTCTCACCTCCCGTTCTCGGTATCCTCCGCACAACCTGGCGTCTCTTGGTGGCCTTTCTTGACCTCCTCTGTGTGCGCTACCAGGAGTTGTCCTCTTCTCTCGCTAATCTCTCCGTCGCCTCAGCAGCGGACAGGGCTGCACGCTGCTGCCCCGTTTTCGTCCCCTGCAGTCCAGTCCCCCGTCTTTCTAGATCTAAGCTGCAGAGCACTAAAAGCCGAGAAGGAGACAGGGTTACCACGTCTTGAGTAGCCGCGAAACGCGCGCAATGGAGATTTCGGCGAAGGCTCCAAGCCAGGGCGTAGAGTCGCGCCCGCGGCTGTCCTCCGCCGGCAGCCACGAGGCAGAGCCCAGGGGCCAGAAGCCGAGCGGCCCGAGCCAGGTCGGAGACCGAGTCTCGCCTCCATCTCCCTCTCAGGCGGGCAGATGGCGAGGGGGGCTGCGCACCGCGCGCGTGTGCGAGCCGTCAATTGCAGAGCCGAGCGAGGCTGTGGCGAAGGCCGTCGCCAGTCCGGCGGTCGCGGAAGTCCCGGCGCAGACAGACCGCGACAGGCCAGGAGACAGGTGCGAACGCGGACAGAACGGGAAGGAGAGTTTGGGGTCGGACGAGCTGGCGGCCGCGACCCCTGAATCGCCCAACGAACCCTTCCTCTTTTCTGGCGAGTTGCCCTCTGACAGGCAGCCGCCGTCGTCCTCCGAGAGTTCTTCGTCGCTCTCAGTTTCTTCCTCGACTTCTGTCTCGTCCGTGACTGTCTCTTCTTCAGACTCCTCAACTGTCTCCTCTCAGTCGGTTTCCTTGGCGTCGTCTCTCTCTTTGTCGCCTCCCGCCTCTCTGTGGTCTGCCTCCTCGCCCTCTTGTCTCCTGGAGCCCCCGCTGCCGGCAGCAGGTCTGTCTCCCACCTCGTCGGTGAAGTGCCAAGAGAGGCCTGGCGTGACCATGAGGCGCAGCACGCGGCTGCAGGTATCTGCTGTCTCGCAAAGTCAGCAAGTCGCGTTCTCTCCCTCCGCAGGTTTGGTCGCGCGTCCAACCGCGCCTGCAGGCACCCGCGGCCGCAAGGCTCGTCTGGGCGCGCCGTCATTCGCCTCTTCTCTGGCTTCGGGGGCCACCGGGTCTGCGGGCGGGCTCTCAGGCGTCTCCCTTCTTCCCCTCCCGCTGGGGAGCGCGGTCGGAGGCAGACGACAGGGGCGGAAGAGGCGCAGTCAGGGTCTCCCGCAGGAAGCCAGGGAGTCCACCGTAGAGACAAGCGCCGGCGACGGGGCGTCTCCGCTGTCGCCTGCTTCTGCCCAGAAGCGCGAGAGAGGAAAGCGAGTGAAGGTCGAGGGGGGGAAGCAGGAGCCGTTTTCGGTGGGGCCTGTCTCCAGCGACGCCCGTGTGTCTCTCTCGCCAGCCGCGTCGTCCATCGCCAGTTCCCGCCGACCGCAGCAGCGTTCGCCGTCGTCGGGCTCATCTTCTTTCCCTTTCTTTCTTCAAGAGGAGAGCGGCAACTCGCTGGATTGCACGCTCGCGCCTCACGCTTCAGACGCGCCCTGGCATCACCCGCTGTGGCCGGCCAGCGCGCCCCGGCCGCCCTGTCTGGCTCGCGACTCGCCCGTGTGGGGGGGAGCCTCGGCCTCGCTGGCGGCGCGCGAGAGACAGAACTGGCAGGCCTTCTTCGCGCGCTGGGTCGCGACGACCTTCGGGGCGCGTGCGGCGCGCGAGCCTAGTCTGCCGCGAAGCGCGGAAGGTGAAGAGGCGGCGGTGTCCGCAGGCGGAGAGGGCGAGAGAAGCGGCGCGGCCTCAGAGGCCGATCACGTGGGCGCTGCAGCGGTCGACATTCGCCTGCTTTTCAACTGTCTCCTTTACGGCCACCCACAGGGTCTCTTCAAACGCAAAGAAGCAGGCGCCGAGGCCCCGAGAGGCAAAAGGCGGAGAACCGAGGAGGGGCACGCCGCGACGCAGCACCAGCGCGCCGTGCCCGCCTCCGCTTCGTCCGCCACTCCCCCCGCCGCGCAGCCTTCGCAGGGCGGCAGCAGTGAACCTGTGGGCAGCGGGGGCAAGTCTGCGTTACGCGATCCAAGCGCGGCAAGGCGAGAGGCGGCCGTCGCATCGACCGGCAGCGCGGGCGACGGAACAGCGCGAGACGGGAGGGACGTGCAGGGGGAGGCGATGAGCTGCACTTCCCCCGCCTTGATACCTTGCCGCCTCTTCTTTTCTCCAGCGCCCCCCGCCCCGCTCGCGCCCAGAAGACGGCAACCGACGAGTCTCTCGGCGCGTTATCGGCGCATGTACGGGGCCCGTGACGGGCGAGACCTCCTTCAGGTGTACCGGCACTTGACAAAGCTGTGTCTTTCTGCAGGCGACGGGAGCTCAAGCGCAAACTCCGGCGATTCGGAGAAGGCGACAGCCGAATCAGACCAGAGGGGAGAGAGCGACGTCGAGGTGATGGAGGCGGTGCAGCCGACAGGCAGGAGACAGAAAGGCCTTGCAGAGGCCGAAGAGGGGCCGCGGCGGGCCGTCGTCGCCCCGGCGTCCTCTGCTCTTCAGACTCAAGAGGGTCGCAGAGGAAAGGGCCACGGCGTGAAAACAGCAACAGAGGAGGACGAGACGGCGTGCCTGGAGGGGGAGAGATGCGACAGGCGCAAGAGGCGAGCAGGTTGCGAAGGGCACTCGGAAAAAACGACGGATAAGAGACGGTGGGAAATGGCCCTACAGGTTCTCTCGAGACTGAAGGTCGGACACAGCTGTGAAGCCATTTTCCTCGGGCTTGGTGATCTCCCTTTTGCCAACCGAAAAAAGCTCTTCTTCCGCCGCATCTTCAATTTCCGCTGGAGCCCCAAGAAGAAATTGTCTGCGTCGCCTCTGCCTCTGGCCCCCTGCGACGCTCCCGCCAATGCCGCCCAGGCAGCTGACGCAGCCTCGCCTTCCGCGTCAGGTGCGTCGGGTTCCGCCGACACCGGGAACGCCAAGGCCTCGGCCACCCCCGGCGCGTCTCCCAGGGAGGAGACCAAACAGGCTTGCGCGAACGAAAGCCGGAGTGGACGAGGAAAAAAGAAGGACGAGTCTAAGAGGGCCCTGGCCTCGTCGGCTTCGCCTCCGCCTCCAAAATGGCAGAAAAGGACCAACCAGGAGTGCAAAGAAACTGCGCCGTGGGCGACGCTGGTCGATCCGGCGGATTCCCAGTCGCTCTTCCTCTCTTCGTGGCCCTCCCTGGCGCCGCACGTGGAGGCGGAAGATGCCAGCGGCTGTGGCGGTTCAACTGTGGCGACCGAAGAGGCGTCAGGAGAGAGGACAGGCGGGGATCGTCATCGGGAAGTTAGCGTCACGTCGTCTGGCTCCGTGCGAGTCTCCTCTGCAGGGGCGAAGCGCGTTGCGCTCGAGGCTCCGCCTCGTCCGTACCGTCCCTTGTGTCTCCTGTCGCTTCTGCATATGTCTCGGCTAGTGCGCCGAGCGCAGTTTCTCCGGTATTTGAGAGAGCAGATGGAGCCCGAGTGCGCCTCGCTTCTCCACCTGCTTCTCCTCAAGGGCCACCTACGTGTCAAGTGCGACCATGACTCCGACCGCCGCGTTGAGTTCGATCGCCACGTGTCGTGGCTGCTCTCCCGGCTTCCAGGCGACCCGCAGCTCCTGCGGTACGCCTGGTGGGGGCGTGGCGGGTCTCCTGGCCTCCAGCGCGGTCTGCAGATCTCGGAGAAGAAGGGCGACCCTGCGGCCCAGTGGATGTCCTTTCCGCCGCTCCACTCCCCGCCCTCGCTTTACCCCGCGCCGGCGGCACCCAACGCGGGGCCGGCGCCTTCTCGCACGGCCCTAGCCCACCCGGCCGAGGGGCGTGCGGATCGCCCAGCGCGGAGCGACGACGGAGACAGGGCTCTCGAGGACGCGGCCGCGGTCGGCGCGGCACTCGCCGCGGCAGCCGCAGGCGCCATCAACGGCCCCACTCCGGGGATCCGATGGGGCGGGGGCCTCCCCGAAGGGCTGACGTCCAGGCTCCGGGGCCGCGGCTCTTCTGGCGACAGAGACACCGGCGCGGATACAGGTAATCCACGGGTAATCCACGTTACAGGCGTGACAGAAATGAAGGGTTCCCGCTCGCCGGGCAAAGAATGACGTACAACAGGGAGCCTACGGGTGCGGGGGGGGGGGTATGTTTTCTTTCGGCGTGCATGTGTCTTGTCGTTGTGCGTCTGTGCTCGTGTCTTGCACTTCGACAGGAAAAGGAGGGGTAACTGCGAGCGGTGCGGGCGCAGCTGTGGTGGTCGGCACCGCGACGTCTGGCGGGGCGGCAGGACTTCAAAGCGGG